>NC_071390.1:1714634-2014634 GCF_022682495.2 Desmodus rotundus | reverse complement strand
CAGGCACTGCTTGGTGTTGTACGGATATTATGGATTTAACTGTGTCCCTCCAAAAAGATGTGTTGGGATCCTAAGCACCCCCGCCCACAGTACTCAGAATGTGACCTTATTTGGAGATAAGGTCTTTTTACTGAAGCAGCACGTTAAAATGAGGACACTAGGGTGGGCCCCTGATCCAACATGCCTGGTGTGGGTGTAAGCTGAAGGCCACGTGCAGACAGACACAGGCATTCCACGTGAAGTCGGAAAACAGGAGCGATGCACCTACACCAAGGAACACCTGGGCCGACCAGCTGGCAGAGCAGCAGGAGCACCGCCTGCCGGAGGAGACACCCGGATTTCAGACTCCTGCCTTCCAGAAATGGGAGCTGGAAGAAGTCTGTTGTTTCAGGCCACCCAATCTGCGGTATTTGTCTGGCAGCCCTCGGAAACAAAACGGACACATTGTGTCCAATGTGATTGGCATAATGACCCCAGGGAGTGGTATCTCCCCTGCTGCTGCAGGGAGGTCTCATACCCTTTGAGGATTTCAGGGGTCCCATCCCTGGCCCACCTCCTAGGTCCTGTTTGCTTATCAGGAAGGAAGCCTCGGCCTTCTCTCACTGTGTACAGCTCCTCCAGTGGGATTTGCCCAAAATTCATGCTTCGGGATTTGTGGCTCGCGTGGCCCAATGCATGAACGTTGGTAAAAAATGTGGCTCAGGGGCCCTCCACAGTGTTCACATTGTGAGGAGTCCTGTGACTGTCCACAAACTAACAGAAGCAACAGGACCGTGGACCCGCTCAAGGCCCCCACCCCAGGCCGCACCTTGGCTGGGACACCTTTGAAGTAGCTGATCACGGAGAACGAACAAGGCCCTTGGGACACAAGGCGATCTAATTGAGGTGCCTTTTCTCCAGCAAGCCTGGACATGGCCTCCGGGTCCTTGGCACTGCCCCGGCTGGCCGGCCATGGCATTGAAGTGGGACAGCAGGAGAGATGAAACACGTTTGCCACTTGTTCTGGGCTTTTCTTTTAGCTCACTGCGAAACTTCAGGAAACTCAACAACCGTAGTCCTCAATTTCGTCACCTGGGGAGGAGTTTTGTAACAACCCACTCCTTGTCGGGCGCGCACACGGGTAGTTCGCATAAAGGACAGCAGTATCCCTGTCCTACAAAGTGTTGTGTGGGAACCACATCAGAACTGGGGGCCCCACAGAGCTGAAAGGGAAAATAACACCAGCGTCACATTGGGGTGCCTGCGGTGTCCTGATGTGTGTGCGTTGTGGTGTGATCGCACAATTGACGCGTAAATCACGCTTTTCTTTTTATCTGAGTAGTATTTTAATATGAATTCCTATGCTAGTCATAAAAAGAGAGAGCTAGTGTTAGCATCTCTGAGTCCCACTGCAGGACAGAAAGGCCAGTGTGGCGACCCCCTAGCCTGGAAGGGGGACGATGTGGTGCCGGGAGGGTGAGTGAGGGACCGGGAGGAGAGTGTGGCACACAGGTGAGGCGCATGGGCCTGGCTCTGCTGGTGGGATGCAGTCACCGCTGTTGGGGAGGTTGAGGGACACTGCAAACGGCTTCACAAGGGACTCTCCAGTGAGCAGAACTGAAGTCCACACTCCCTACACTTCCTGGTGAATTCTTCCCTTCTTGGTGATCATTTTCAAAAACTCAAATTTGTTTCTCTAAGCTCCCCCACGCCTCGCCCCCCTGGGCCATCCCACTGTACCCTCATCACAGGCACCTCCTGTCGTTACAGCAACAGGAGCCTCATGCCACCTCGGGGGCCAGCCAGGTGTGCCGGAGGGGCCCAGAGTCAGGAGGCCGGGTGCCAGCCTCGCTGTGGGTGGGCACCTGCCTTCTCCTTCTGTCCGATGGCGGTCTCACACTTGATGGGCCAGGTTCCCGTGGGGGCTCCCATCTGGGGTTAACAAGCCCCGTCCCATTCTTCTCCAGACATGGGGCCCCACAAAGGACTTTTCGCAGAAGCGGTGGGCAGCCGAAGGAGCGTGTGGTCACCACACGCTGACTTCTTCACGTGCCTCCTGTATGTCCTGAAGACCCGCCAGCCTCCTCCTGGGCTCCTTGAGCAACACTAATTTGCATCGCCTCTTTAAACATCCAAATAGCTACCTTTCAGGTTAAACAAATAAACGCCACGTGATGGCTTCCAATGATTTGCAGCCCAAGAAATGTGTTCAATAAGCCTCTTTCCCAGCTACTTTTGTGACAGGAGAGACCATTTACAACAAAGCTGTCTTCAGTAGTCAAACTTAATCCCCACTACCCTGCCTTTGGGAAAAGAGGGGATTTCATAACGATCCCATAAAACCGTGTGTGGTTTGAAAGCCCCCGAACTCCGGACAGGCGTGCCAGTGTCGTGTAACACGAGGAACACGGTCGGGCGCTCGCCCCTTCTGTGTCTGACATGTGGTTTTCTTTTCTGAGAGCGTCTCTGGTGGAAGGCTCTGCCGATTAACACAATTGATTTTCTCAGCCCCGTGCTCCTGGAGGGTTGGAGCCCAGAGCAGGCCAGAGTCGGCCCCTCGCCCCGGCTGGTGCAGCCCCCCACGTGTTTGGACAGGGCTGGGGCCTGAGGGGTCTGGGGCAGGGAAGGGGGGCCGGCAAGCCCCAGGCAGGCGCCCAGGAGTCTCTGATGACACGCCGACCTCAGCGCAGCCAGAGCCTTCATCACTGTGCGTGTGCAGCCTGGAGCGCCATCTCCAGAGGCGCAGGAGCCCCTGCGTGCCCGGCCCTGTGTTGTGGGTGGCCGTGCACGGAGCTCACCTGTTGAGGGACAGCTGCTCGGGTTGAGGGGAGATGTAAGGAAAGGCCCGGAAGGGGCTTTCTCTCAGGGGAAGCGCCGCATGGGCAAAGACCACTGTTACCTGCGGAGAGGGGGTCCCTCTGTCACTGGACAAAGGTCAGTCCAGATCATACTTGGCTCTTCCTCCCAAACATGGCGATGCGGAGGTCTGCCCGCCGGCCCAGACAACGTGCGTGTCTGTGAACTAGCGAGTAAGGGCCCACCTTCCTCTGTGTGTGTGCCTGGGTGGCGGGCTGGAGCATGCCTGGCGCCTAGGGGGAGCTTTCGCCACCAGCCTGGGGCACTCAGGGTGTGGGTGGCTCAGGACGGGGGGTTTTGCTGGACGCTGGCCTTTTGGAAAGATGCTCCTACACTCATTACAAAGTGTTTTTGATCCATTTTCGGGAAAGGCTTGTTTGTCACACGCTGTTGGCAGTTTGGGCAGAATCATTTAAGCGGTGTGAAGTGGCCCTGGGTGTCCAGAGGGAGTGGTTCTCCCTGCCGCCCCTGGCTTCTGGGATGAGTGGAAGCATCTGGTTTTCTGTCACTTGGAAATTGAAGCAAGGAACGTGGGGATTGCGGTGCTGAGACCATGATCTTTCCTTGTTCCCTCTACCTGGGAAACGACACATGAGGACTAGGACAGGAAAACCGGCCACGCCGCGGGGCAGCTTCAGACGCCAATGTGTTCAACTGAGAAGGACAAGCAGCGTGTCCCTCCCGAGGGGACTTCTTCGGTCCCGCCTTAGCGCCCGAGCCACTGATTTGAAACAACAGGAAGCAAAAATGGGAAGAGCGGCAAACACGTGAGCGGCAGAACTGGCGGTGACGGTGCCGCGGTGGCTGTCAGTCCGATCCGTCCCGGTGTCTGCCAGCAGGAGGTGATCTGGGGAGTCAGGGGCGACAGTGAGGTCCTGTGGGTGGTCCCTCCGTCTGTGTCACCACCAGCCCCTGGAGACAAGCCCTGCTCGGCTCAGAGGCGATGGGACAGGGACAGAATAGAGTCCTCCTTCCCGGTGGGTCAGGGAGGCAGCAGATGGGGACAGTGATGCCCTCACTGCCCAGGGAGGGGCCTGGGCAGTGTCAGGAGGAAGCCACGCCCAAGCGCCTTCCCAGGAAGTAAGCTGGTGCAATGCAGGGCAGTGAGGGACAGAGGGCTCCAGGACACCAGAGACGGGCTGGCTCTCCTCCCGGTCACCTCCAGATACGACTGTGTCTCTGCCCGTGACCGCAGCGCGGCGTCGTATCTGCTCAGCTTCCCTGGAGTCAAAATAGGCCCCGTCTCCCATCACCTGTGGGAAATATCCCCAGAAAGGGCTCTGCATGGGCCAGCCAGGGGACTGTGATGGACCCTGGGCCCATCACCGGGGCCAAGTAAGGTGCCGTCCCAGCCAAACACAGGCCCCTGTGCTGCCAGGGGAACAGGTTACATCGGGTAGGGAGCCATCAAGTTCCCAGCCTGCGTGCTCACTGGGATGGACCACCTACTATGTGCCCAGGGGCCGGGGGGGGGCGGGGCTCTGCACAACGTCCTCACTGCCTGCTCTTCACTCTCGACAACTGGTCATCACCAGGTGTGCGGTGGGCGGTGGGCTGTGCAGCGGGGACTTCTGCAATGTCTCTGCACAAGGGGACCTGTGTCAGGTGGTTGGATAGCGGAGGTGACCTGGTGTCAGCCCGGGATACCGTCCTGGAGTTGGACCCTTTCCCCCTACAAGGCCAAGCAAAGCAAGCCAAACCTGGGCCTCAGTTCTTTGTCTTAGAGATAAATCTTAATTAGCAATGGATTCGTTAAATTCCTCAAACTTTCAAAAGATAGGACTCATAGAAGTTAACGTCACCATCATGATAGCTGAGAATTATTGATGGCTTATTAAGGGGCAGGCTCTGGGCTGGGTATCGATGCTTATCTTTCTGACCCCTCACGACACCAGGGTACGGCAGGTAATTTTATCATCATGGTTTTGTAGGGACAGAAACAGAGTGGTTGAGCAACCTGCCAAGGTCACACAGCGGTGAGTGTTAGAATCGTCTGTGCCCGTTAACGGTGTCTTTGACGAGCAGAAACAGTGGGAGAATGAACATTTTCTGGGCCTCGTGGGGGGTGTTTGCGGCTCTTTCTTGCAAGCTCTACTGCCTCTGTTGCATGTGACAAATCACCCTTCAGCCACTGCGGGATCAGACAGGTCCCAGCTGGGGCACATGTTCAGTTACCTCCCGTGAGGGCACCAGCGGGGCCATGTGGCTCTGGGGCCACCCTGGCCCTCTCACCAGGAGGGGAGACCGTGGAGACAAAGAGAAGAAGCCCTGGGGCCAGCTGGGTCTGACGGTAGCCACCCCTGGATTTCTCCCATCTGTGTGGACATGAACCCTTTCATTTGAACAAACACGTTGGCGTCGTTTTTGTAATCGAGAGCCTTGAGCAATGCAAGTGTGCCCGGACCCTGTGGGACCTGCCTTCACGGGCGTCCTCCTCTTAGAGACTCCCCACTGTGCGAGCTGAGTGTCATCCCTGTACCCATTTTATAGGGAGGAGCATGGGGTTGACGGAGGTGGGGGGACTAGGACACAGCCACTCAGCCCTGAAATGGCAGAGCCAGAACTCGTGTGGAGTTATTGATCCCTGAGGATCAATATTTTCTAAGAATATTTACAATTCCTCAGAATATAGGATTAGGGAGGACAAAGGAAGAAGAAAGAGGAGAGAGAGAGAAAGAGAGAGAGAGAGCACGCGGGGCGGCGGGGGGGGGGGGGAGGAAGGGAGTGAGAAAGAGAGACAGAAAAAAGGCTCCGTGTTAGCATTTTTGAATTGAGGAATTTAAAATCTTTTGGTGGCAAGTTATGATGGTGTATTTCTAGGGCTTAGGGATTTTATCTTGCTATTTGTTCTTCAAATAAAAGAATCAGAGTTGCTGACTTAGTTTAAACCAACTCCAAAGACGGCGGAGTTGACTGCTGATTAAAAACTTGTCTTTCTCAGTCTGAGATGGAAGGAGCAGACTTCTGTCTTCCCCGAGTGTGTTGCCTCTTGCAAATTTGATTTTCATTTGCAGAGCCTAAGGATGTCAATGATTGGAAAAATGTAACTTGATTATTAACAAGCTAGAAATAGTATCACTTTGGCATCTACCCATGTGATAAAAATAAATCAGAAAAAGTCTAACGAGGAAAGGAAAGGTGATTTCGAAACCATTAACCTTGCGGTTTTCCTCGTTACCCCATGCAAGCCAGTCTGTGGGCTAATTCCAGAATAAACAGGCTCCTAGATTAATAGAATCTCTAGGTGACAGTAATGGGAAAGGTCACTTTTGATTCAATGCGCTTTGCCCTTCGTGAATTGAGCCTGAATCTTTTCAGAAATCTACAAGCTGCAGCCGTCCTATTTCTGCTCTCCTGCCGAGGCGCGCCATCATTTTTAATGGTTAAACCTGCATGATTACCGTGCGGTTTTCAAACCCTCATTGTTTCATTTCCTCTCAGTTCTGCTATCTAAAACTTTCTTTTCCAGTTCATTTTGTCCCCATTGCTTGTGCCTTCATCCATATTCTGCAGCCCCGGCCCTGTGCTGTGGATCCCTCAGAACGGGGGAGTGTTCGGGAGGGAAGGAGCCAGACTCTTCCAGCTGTAGGAGCCACGACAAGGTCTTCCAATTTCCACCGACTTAGGGATGAGGCTGTGGGAACTGGGCTCCAGCCTGCCTCTTGCATCGGTGGAAATGGGCACAGTGATCGCTGTGTCGAGCCGTGTGCTCGGATGCACCGGGAGTTCTAGACTATTTTTCAAACTTCCACATAGATGGTGTCGGAACACCGCTGAGATGGGATGCTGTCATCAGGGTGCACCGCGCCGATCCCTGTGCGCTGGCCCGCGCAGCGCGCGAGCAGGAGGCTCCGAGAGGATTTCCATTTTCATTCTGTGTCAACAGCCTGGCAACCTACCTCTAGATTGCTTTATGGCTTCAGGAGACGCTCTCAGTCAGCTCCCTGGGCCGCACTCAGGAATTAGCTATGCTGTCGTTTACGGAACGCTTTATGAAAGTATCTTTTCTGTATCGTTCAGGAATCCAAAAGGGGTCCAACTTTGCCAGTTTAGGAAGACAGCAGGAGGGCCTGGGAGCTCTCCCACGTGCAGCCTGGGCCGTCTGAGGCTCTCTTGTTGGAAATGCAATTTCTTCCCCGTGAATTTCCTCCGGCCTCCGGTGCTGCTCCGGAAACGTCGGCCGTTTTGAAAGGGTTTCTTCACGATTGAGCAGCTGACAAAGGTCATATTACGAATGTGTTTCTGGGATGATAACATTTTGATTAGATATGCCAGGATCTTCTATCCTTCCCTAGGATGTCATATCCTAACATTTTCCATTATTTTAAGAAAATCGTGTAAGCTGATGCTATTCTGCAATAAGACTTGAATTCTGGGGCTTATTTTCTTTGCTGTAATGTGCTCGCACCGTGGGCATCGTTGCAGGGAATAAATGACTCCTCCCCAATAAGCCAAATGCCTCAAGAAGCCCCTGGAGGAGGCAGGATGTCCATAAAAGTTGAAATGGATTTCATAATATGGTATTCAATTTAGTGTAATAAGTAGAATTCAAAAATAATCCAATCTTCCAAACGAAAATACCTCTCTACTAATCAAAGGGAGGCTGACTTAGTACCCGGACCAAGCACATGTGGTTTAATTTGTGCCAAAATGTGTTTATTAAATTATCTATTTTCCTCCACTGAACTCTCTCTCTCTCTCTCCTTCCTTCCCTCCTTCCCTCTCCCTCTCTCCCCCTCTCTCCCCTTCTCTCCCTCTCTCCAAACCCCCCACCGTGGAAAATTAGCTCCTTAAAGACAACAGCCAGAAAGTGCCTGTGAAAAGGCCCACTCTGATTCTGCATCTTGTCAAGAAAAGGGGTGTGTGTGTGCTTTTGTGGTTCTGCCTCGAAGATTCTCAGGAACAGAAAACACTTCAGAAATGATGCCAGGAAGCTGACATCAGTCGCTGTCCTCTGGTACCAGCGCTGCTGCAGAAAACAAAGCGTCCCCTCGCTCAGCTCTGGAAGACAATGCGAGAAACTGCCTCGAGTTGGGGCAGATGGCACCGAGGCGCCCAGGAGCGAGGTGGGGGTGCCGGGAGAGGGGCCAAAGCGGGGCCCCGGGCTCCCGTGACGCTGGGTCTCATGGCAAGTCGGCCCGGAGACGAGAGAGCAGAACGGGAGAAAGAGGAGGGGAGGGGCCCTCAGCTCACAGAGGTGTTACAATGTGGCGCTTCACAAATGCAAGCTTCTCAAGGACCTGCAGGAAAGCCGGGAGTTCTAACACATGCCGTGAAGCGCCCGTGCACCAGTGCAAAGCTTGCAAGTCTCCTTTTGGAGACTGAAGGCGTGGGAGTTTATTTTAAGTTCTTTTTTTAAAAAAATTTTATCCCTAAACTTTTAACAACATAGAAATGAAAAATAATCAGCACATTACCTGATGTGGTGTGACGGTGACACCTTCACAAAACATGCGTGTGTCCACGTTTCACTCTGTTCTAAGCAAAACGATCCTTACCCAGCAAGTCACACTATTTGTAGTTCAATAGGTGCCTGGGCAATAAGATTCAAGACTTTCTTAAATTAACAACCACACGCCCTGAGTCAGGGCGGGCGCCCCTCCCCGCCCCCACCAGTCCGTGGCTCCACCCACTGTTACCGGCTGCCCCTGAATCCTCACCCAGTGACTGGAACTGATGAGCTGTGGCTCCCTCTGAGCCCAGCCCAGCCAACCCACACTTCCACTCGTGTTTGTTGTGCAGCCCGAAACCACCTTTAAATAATCGCACGTGGTAGTTTGTGCCGCCGGCGGCGGCAGGACCTTGCCCGACACCTGCCCTGCAAGCTCACCTGCCCAGCGACCCCAGAGGACCCGCTTCCCTCCTGGGCGGCCCGGGATTCTGTGCTCCGGGGACGCAGCCGAGGGCCTGGGGCAGAGGGGGCGGCCCCCCTGCTGCTTCTGGCCATGAGGGTTTCCGACACTCCTGTATCCCACCGAGCATAGGACTGGCTCCCAAACACAGGACGGGGACAACAGCCAACTCGTTCCAACAAGCAAGAAAAACCTTCAGAGGAAAGACCTGAAAGAAGAGCTCGTGATTGAAAAAGACGATTTTCCCTTGTCGCATCCATGGGGAGAACATGGAGACAGTAGATGTAGCAACACAGCGAGTATTGCCCCTTCCTCCGCTATTTTTAGGTATCTGTTCATTATCCTGCAAACCGGGACCCCTCCGCAAGCGCGAGCCCACCAGCCACGGGACGTTTCCGTGGGAGCCACTCTGCTGTCCCCCCCCTGCCTGTGACTCCAGTGATGAGTCTGGGTACCACTTCAAGGAGAGAAGCCCGTGGTAAGACACCTCTAAGCCACCGACAGCATCAGAGAACCAGGCCCTGCTGTGGGGGCCCAGGTTTTGGCTCCCCCTAACTCTTCATAAACCGGGCGAGCTTAAGCATGGGAGGCCCACGGCTCTCTCTGAGTGAGAGTCAGAAACCACAGCTTTCTGAAAAAGCTGCAGACGGATGGTCTTCCCCAACCACAAAGTCACTGCTGTTCTCCACCCGTCAAGTTTTCAAGTGGATTCGGTAAATGTCAAAAACTCGAAGCGAATCTGTGTGAAAAAGGAAAAAGATGCCAGGCTGGAAATAAGGAAAATCGGACGGGAAAGGAAAGAGAGACAGTTCCCCCCCCCCTCCCGCCTTCCCAGGAGGTCGACAGCCAGACGGTCAGGGAGGGGGCCCACTTAGAACATCACTGCAGCATTCCATAGCTGAAATCAAATGGCGATGATTGTGCTTCCCCAGCCTGCCGCCATGTGACCACGCAGATGAAATCTCCGGGCAGTGAGCCCACACGGCGTGGCCGGTGGCAGTGCTGGCCCGACTCCTCAGGTCACAGCACACCAGCACGCGGTCACGGGGCACCCGGGCCATTTTCTCAGTGGAAAGTCTGTGTGTGATGAGAGCTGGGGAGTGGAGGCCAATGACCACAGAAGGACACAATGTCCCACCAATGACGCAGTTACGCTGCGCATCTGGGTGTCCAGGGAAACGGGAGGCGTGTACAGGCATACACTCCCATACGCGGAATTTCTCGTTTAACTGTGGAAACTGAAAAGCCCCAGAGCTGCAGCTGGTGGGCTGGAGGCCCAGGAGAGTCTGCCCAAAGGCAGGAGAAGAGCCGCGTCCCCGCTCAGTCGTTCAGTCGGGCACACAGAGCAGAGTCTCCTGTCCTCGGCTCCTGTCTCTTCAGGCCTCCTGTGGGGGGAGGATGCCTCGTGGGGAGGTGACCTGCCTCGCTCAGTCTTCTGCGTTCAACATTAATCTCATCCAGAGACACCCTCCCAGACACACCCCCAACAGTACTTCCTCTGGGCGCCTGGTGGCCCCGTCAGGGGACACACACATGGGAACCTGCCCCCGCGGGCATTTAAAGGTGTCAGTGTCCCAGAACAGAAGCGTTGTCCGTTTGAACTCACTGCCCGCCGTCTGTAGCTCAGGCCAGGCGCCCAGGGAGCCTGTGGTGTGCCTCAGCTCTGGGGCTTTCTCTCTGTGGTGCCGTGGTGAGTAAGTGTCGCACGTGTCTCCATGTATCTCCGTCAACACCGCAAACAGAGCTAACTGCAGGGGTGTTTGTCTTTGTGGCATCTCCATCGTCTTCAAGCAAGGGCCCCCGTTCAGGTGCTGACCTGTGTGGAGTAATAAGAACTCTGGCCAAGCTGCTGATTGTTTCCGAGTGAGGACCCACCTGCACCCACCAGCACCCTTGTCCCCCCCATGCCCATCTGCCCCTCCCCCACCCCTCGTCTGCAGGTGGAGCCCCTGCTGTGGGTGGGCGGTGGCCGCAGCAGCCTGAAGTGGGGAGAAGACAGCCCCCTACTCACTGTCTGGCCCCTTCGTTCGTTCACTCATCATTCACTTTTTAAAACATCACCTGTCATGTGTCTGGCAGGAGGTGACAGCCAACCTGAACTGCAGTCAGGGGCGCAGGAGAATGGAGCAGAGAATGACTTGGACACAAGTGTGCAAGTGACAAGTGAGTGGGCTGAAGGAAGAGAGACGAGCCAGGCGTGCAAAGGCTGTCGGCAGAGAAGGGGGTGTGGCTGCCACAGGCAGGGCCCCCGCACCAAAGCGGGGCAGCGCCCGAGGGGGTTGTGACGACCAGCAGCAAACCGGGAGGAAATGGCGTGGCATCGTGGGGTCTCCAGCGAATCCGCTGTGGCCGCCCTGGAGGCGTTCCAAGCCGGGTGGGCAGCGGGCCCTTCTCTGCCTGGCAATGGTCCCTCATTGTGTCCCCAGATCTTTTTTCTTTTTTAAAAAATGTCTCTTTGTGTTTACTTTGCAAAATGTTGCTAAAATACACATAACACCATTTTTACCATTTTGACTACTTTTAAGCGCCCAGTTCCGTGGCATTGAGGACATTTATTACATTGTTGAGCAACTGTCTTCCCCGCCCACCTGCACAATCCTTTTCATCTTGCAGAACCGGCAGTGTGTCCGCATTGAACGATAGCTCGGTGACTCAGCCACACCAGCCCCGCGTGGGGTAATCTCCAGGCTCGTTTCTGCCTCTGTGAACTCAGCACCCTGAGTGCCTCTCAGGAGCGCAGTCAGACCACGTTTGCCCTGGGCCACCGGCTCCTCTCCATCTGCAGGATGTTCTCAAGGGTCATTGAAGCCACCCCCTCTCCTCCCTTCCTGCCCTGCCTGTACCCTCCAGCCACCTCGACCACGCCCGCTACTGACCTCCCACACTCCTCCACACTGCCTCGGGGCTCCAGTGCTGGCGGGTCCCTCTGCCCGCATGCTGTTCCCTCCAGCACCCTGGCTAACTCTCACCTTCTTCAAGTCCCCATCTCCACCCTGCGGACCACCACCCTGTCTGCACTGCCCCGGGCTTCCTGCCGCTGAAATCTGGTCTTATTCTTCCAGCGGCCCCGCTCCCCTCTGAATGGGCTCTGCAGTCCACTCAGTCATCTCCAGCATTTCCTGGCCTTTGTCACCAAAGTCAAGCTCCAGGAAACTTGTGTCTGCATCTCTCATTGGAGTATGCCAGCATCTGTTGATGCTTAATGAATATTTACTGAAGGGGTGAAAGTGAGCAAAATGTGTTCTTTGTCGGGGAGCTGAGATCCATGCAAGTGAAGGGGGAAAGGGGGAGCCTTGGGGTCCCCTAGTCCCCTGGGTTCCAGAACCCTAGGGAACAAGAATCCTGTCTTCAGACAGAATCAGTTGCAACCTACAAACAAACAGAGGCTTCATCAGGCTGGGCCCTGGAGAGGGCGGGACCTCCATTGCTGCGGTCCCAGCAGGTGATGTCTGCAAAGCCCTGGGCTGGCCTTGCTCACTCTGCAGGTTGCCAGGAAAGAGCCTAGAGTCCCCGGTCTGCCCATCAGGCTGCTGCCCCGTCTGCGCTGCCCTCCTGGAGGGGCCCCATGCTAGACCCCGGAACGGAGAGCAGAAGGGAAGTGTCCCGAGCAATACAACAGCCTGAGGAAGAAGACACTTGTAGAGCTTGCTTGTCAGATGGGGTAGGGCAGAAGGGGACTGGCAGTGGGGAGAAGAGTCACCCCAGGACCTTCCCAGCTGGGGCAGAGCCCAGGTGCCCAGGCCCGGGTCCCAGGTAGCCACCCCAAGTCAGCTTCTGCTGTGACCTCCTAGTGTGGCCTGATTTAGCAAATAAAAATTCAGGATACCGTGTTCAATTTGCCTTTCAGATTAACACGATTTTTAGTATAAATATGCCCGTAATATTGTCTGTATAGTTTACCTGAAATGCAAAGTTACTGGACAGCCCCTATTTTATCTGGAAATCCCGCCTGTAGGCCAGTGAGAGGGGGCTGAGGCCCCCCTGCCCTTCCCCAGGCCCAGGGGGGCAATGACAGCCGGAAGTCCAGCCACATTCCCGCCCCCCCCCCCCTTTTAGCTCCAGGTAAGTGAAGTCCTTTCCTTTCTCCTTGGAGTGAGCCTCTGGTGGGGACCTGAATTCAGGCAACGAGGAGCCGAGGAGCATTTCAACTTCCCCTGCGCAGGGAAGCCCTTCCTCAGGCCGGTCCGGCTCCTGGGAGAGAGAGGTGAAACTTGTGCTCACACCGTTCCTCCCTTCCTTCCTCCCTTCCTTCCTCTCTTTCTTTCTTCTCTTTCTCTCTCTTTCTTCTTCCTTTCTCTCTCTCTCCTTCCTTCCTTCCTTCCTTCCTTCCTTCCTTCCTTCCTTCCTTCCTTCCTTCCTTCCTTCCTTCCTTCCTTCCTTCTTCCTTCCTTCGCTGAGAAGTTGACAGCAGCAGAAAGGACAAGAGCAGGGCGATTTTGCCAATAAGTGACCCGACACTAAGTTTTAGAGAACTGGGATCTCACAGAGCACACTTAGCGTGGAGTCGATGCTCAGCAGCGTTTGGTCTTTGAGGACTGACCCCTCACCTGACCTCAGGGCAGGGCGGAGGGCAGATGTAGGTGTGAGCCGGCTCTGCATGAGGACTTTCAGCAAGGTTTCCGCATATCCTCACGCCCAGCCGGCTGGCCTCCAGAGTACAGCAAGGGAATGAGTGATTTCTATTTCTTTTTCAGCAAGGAAAGAAAATGCATTTTCCTAGTGACAAATAGCTCACGTTGCCCAACGAAAGGGCGCTTTGTCCCGCTCCCCAGAGAGCCCCAGCGGCGGGCTGGGGCAGGACCCATGTGCTGCTGCTTCTACTCCAGGTGTGGCCTCCTTAGCCCAGCGAGCCGGCCTCGTCTACAATTAGAATGACGTGCAGAACGAGCAGCCTCTTTAAGGAACACCTCTGGGTCCTCATCCTCCTAAGAGTCTGTTGCCATGGCGTCGCAGCTCCCGAAATCGCGAGCGGTGAGCCAGCCACCCTCTCACCTACGCACCGCTGAGGGTTCCTTTAAATAAAGTTGCCTTTTTTCTTGGGTTTCTGAATAAACACAAACCTGGGTTTTTTAGTGC
This sequence comes from Desmodus rotundus, assembly GCF_022682495.2. Classification (NCBI taxonomy): domain Eukaryota; kingdom Metazoa; phylum Chordata; class Mammalia; order Chiroptera; family Phyllostomidae; genus Desmodus; species Desmodus rotundus. The sequence continues at coordinate 2,000,871 of NC_071390.1, read as the reverse complement.
AAAATCTTGATTTCAAGGTTATTGATGCCGCTCTAAATTAATACAGCCTGCGCGACAGCCCGCCCCGTCCGGCAAAGCTGGGGATGCCCTGTCTTCTGAAAGCTTGACATTTGTTTTTCATCATGAACTTAAAGGTCAAGAGCTGCCGACAGATCAGGGTACCTGCCCGAGTTTGCATTTACGTGCATTTTATCCTGTTCCCGCACACACAGCCCGCAGGAGATCCGTGGCCGGAGTAAAACGGTGGCGCGCCCTGCGTTCTCCAAGCCGCCTCTGCTAGGAGAGTTGTCAAACTGCTGTCTCTACAGAGTTTGAATTAAAATAAGAAATATATGCTGATTTGATATTTCAAAAGCAGAGGCTTTAAGTTCCACATTGGCTAAACCTGGCCGAGAGCGAGCGAGCGGACACATTTCTTGATGTTACTTAGTTACTAGTGTAACTCGGGAGGTGCTGGACGCAGGACGGAATCTAGTCTTACGCTGCGATTTTATCTAAAGCCACTGACACCTCACCCTCCAGCAAACCGGCCAACAATCCATTTGGAGTTGATGGGGACATTTGCTCGCTTGTTTTTTTTCCTACACAAATGCATGTTTTGGGTGTTTGTGTGCATGTTTCTCTTCAAGGTAAGCGTGCCCCTTGTACTACTGCACCCCCTTTTCTGTGTGATCCCAAATAACAGTTACAGTTTTACCAAAATACCTGTGGAGCTGACAAGGCACAATGCATTCATTTTCCTTGATTTTGTAGTGAGGGAAAAGGCTCGCATGAATAATTCAAAAATAATGCTGAGACTGTTCCGAGTTAGTATTGGAGAGGTCATCGTTGCTGGGAGAAATGAGCTGGGAGACTATTACTATTCCACGATCTTTGATTTCAAGGTGACATGATGATTATTTCTCTATACCTATAATGCGGTGCTGCAACCAGCTTATAGCGATGTTTCTCGTGTCGGGGAGAAAGATCAATTACATACAGACCTCGGAATGTGAACCGCAGCATCGGGCCCAATAAAACTGTCATCAGGGGTCCCCACAATTTTAGCTGCTTGCTTCCAGGTCAAGCTGCTTTAAAAACAGTAACCGACATTGAAAGGTGGAATAAAGAGCGTTCGCGCTGAAGGAGCCGTTTCTCAGCCCAAACACGGGAACTCTTTCAGAACACGTGCGTGTTGCGGGCTCAGAGGCGAAAGCTCCCGCGTGGAAAGCTCAGTGCTGAGGACGCCGAGAAGCCCCGTGTGCCCCTTGGAAGAGCAGGTCTGTCATGGGAGCCACAGGCAAGGCAAGCGCTCCTGAGCGAGCCGGCAGCAGCCCCGTGCAACCGCCTTTCATTTACTTATCTTCTCGGCCAGAAGCAGAGAGACATCACCCAAAATAAAACGTGCGTGAGGGCAGCGTTGGCGGCGCCTCCTTCACCATTTGTCACCCCTGCGTCACCAGCCAGAAGTCTTGCTTTCTCCGGAACGAGGTTAAAAAAAGCACCTTCACGTTCAAAAATATTAAAATGGAATAGAGTTATTACCGCTGCAAAATTCCTTTTTCTTCCTACCCCCAAAGGGTCCCTACATGTTTAAAACATCTTTTTCACTTCACAGAATTTTACAAGCTTCCCCACCAGCTTATTTTTTAATTAAAACGTTGCTGTTGGTGTCAGGCCTCGGAAACCTCACACGTGGTGTAAAGGTTTGACAGTTCGGAGCGTTCGCGGTTTTCGTAGGAGGGGTGCCGAGTGCCACAGATCTCTGCTTCTAAGTGGGCACAGGCAGTTGGAGGCCGTGCTGGCCGCCGCCGCCTTCCCACGCTGCCACACGTGCTCCCGTGGGCGGCAGGTACCCCCCGACTCATGGGGGAGTCGGAGCCGGAAGACGCCCCTGAGCCTGCACCTGAGCCACGCTGGGGTGTTTTTTCTTTTAAGGTAATTTTGATAATGCTGAGTAATTTCTGCATCAGCTGTCTGCAATCATCCTCTATTGTTATTATTATTGTTTTTGATAATAATTTTCTGCTTTATTTTCCTGAATCTTACTTAAAGTGCTGCAATTTGCTATTGACGGAGGAGTGATGGCCTGTAAGTAAAGGGAAAGGTCTGCGACAGTCATAGTTGGTTGACTTCCTCCTCCCTGTCTCCTCTTCTCTCTCCACCGCTTCCTCGCTGCTCTTTCTAGCAGCCCCCCGGGGACCTGCCAGGTGAGGAAGCGGAAGGAAGGATGAGGGACCAGGTCCTGTGGACATCGCAGCGCCTGACCCCCGGGCCCTGGTCCGCCTGCTTCCTTCTGCGGGGAGCAGCCAGGCTTCCTGACTGAGCCGCTTTACCTGGGTCCCGTGTCTGGCGTCCCAGCACGTCCTGCCTCCCAATGTGTGGGGCACGGTGAACCTGCAACAGGTAGCACCGGGGCCGGGGTGGTGAGCGTCAGCCAGGCTTCCCGACTGAGCCGCTTTACCTGGGTCCCGTGTCTGGCGTCCCAGCACGTCCTGCCTTCCAATGTGTAGGGCACGGTGAACCTGCAACAGGTAGCACCGGGGCCGGGGTGGTGAGCGTCCCGACTGTGACTGAGAGGATGAAGCCCGTGGGAAGGAGCCCAGTTCCACCTGCTTAGAAAATGCCTGGCTAGATGGGTCGAAGGCACCACTGGTTGGTAACGTTTAGCCGAGAGAAACACGGAATTCATTCTTTTCAAAACATCGAAGGAAAGTCAATGGCGTGGCACCCACCAGAGTCGAGGACAAAGGCGGAAAACACAACCACACAGGAGCACGGGCACGGTGTCCCGCGCACACAGGTTTCATCTGCAAAGAAGATGTGTGAACCCCCTGTGTTCTGACACCCACATTCCCAGATCTTCCACCACAGAACGGAGCCCCCCGGGGGCCACGGGAGGGCAGAGGGGGCAGCTCCTATCTCACTCCTAGCCAAGGGCTGGTCCGACATCCGTCCAGTGCCCGGCACAGTCACCGGTCCCTGCACTTGTTTCCTGAGGCTTCCGTGGCTCAAAGTAGTGCCCCCTCGGTGGCTCCAAACAACAGAGAGTCATCTTCTCAAAGCTCCGGAGGCCAGAGGTCCTGAGCCCTGTACCTGCAGGCTGGCTCCTTCCAGAGGGTCGGAGGGAGAGCCTGCCCCAGGCCTGTGTCCAGCCTCAGGTGGCTCCGTGGCGTCCTTGGCATCCTCAGACTAGGAGACACGTCGCCCTGGTCTCTGCTCCCACCCCTTCCTCTGTCCCTGTGTGTCGCTAGATCCTCCCAGTTCTCTCAGGAAGACTGGTCTTGCTCAAGGGCCCGCCCTGATCCCTCGTGACCTCATCTGAATGTGATCAGAGCTACAGGGACCCTGTTTCCAAATGAAGTCTCATTGCTGAGTTCCGGGGGCTGAGGCTTGAAACTGTCTCTGGGGGTGCCAACAGACCCGAAGTGGTACCCAACTTCCTTGTCAAATGCAGGTGTTGCTCTAAGGGCAGGAGTGTCCAAGGGTGGAAGGGTGGGGCAGGGCGTGCCTGGTGGGTTTGAATGCACACAGCTGTCCCCTGGGGGGCCAATGCCTTATAGGCGATTTCTCCAGCACTACCAGCAAACCCTGAGCTTCTCCCTCCCTTCTCCTAGAGTGGCAGAGACCCTGGGTGCTGCCCCTACATGCTGCTCACACCTGGAGACCTCGGGTGGGAGGCAGTGGGCCGTGCAGGGGCACCAGCGGGGCACTTGGAGCAGGAGGAACAGGCCACGCCCAGGATCCTAGGTGCCCCGGTTCCCCCCGCCAGGGCTCTCTTTGAAGTTGGAGGAGAAATCTCACACCACAGGGACAGAACCAAGGACGGAGACCCAGGTGGGCTCTGCTCTCTGCACCGACACTGTGTTCAAAGAGAATAGTTTGGGCAAAGCCTAGCAAATAATGAATGAGCGGCCGAGCCTCTGCACCCCCTGCCGAGCCCTTGCTGGGCTGGGGACCTCACCTGAGACGGAGGCAGCCCTGGCCTCTTGCTTTGTTTTTAACATTTAATGTCCACTGTGCTGTCCTGGAGTTGCTCAGAACTGACATGGCGGGTCAGCAGCAGGCACTGTCAGCCAGCATCTTCCTCCATCTCCGGGCCCAGCAGCCGGTGGAGCCGGCTGTGCGCCAGGCACGGTTTTCAGCGTGGGGACAGCGTCAGCACTCCCAGGCCTTCTCTCTCCAGCCTTTCTGTGACTGTATCCCCCTTGGTCCATAATCACAGCTAATGGGCTGGCCACAGAGGCATCAGGGACATAAAATGGTCTAACACTACATTGACTATAAATAGCAAAGCCATAAGTGACATTACTTTGCAGATAAGAAACAATCGCATCATTAAGCGAAGGTGTTTAGTGTATCAGTCACCCTAACTTTGATTTATAGGGAGGCATTTGTCTGTCACTAGCACAGGGGAAGAGGTAATGCAACTCAAGGGTTTAAACGGAAAATTAAGATGAAGCTTGCTGCTTCTGCGTGCACAGGTGGGCTTCCTCGCTGCCTGCAGGGCTGGCCTGGGCCCAGCTTCCCAGGCCCAGAGGCTAAAGACTGCCTGGGGGAGGCAGGGAAATTAGCCCCAGGGGCTGCAGGCGGGGGGCGCCCAGGGCAGGGGGCGGTGACAGCCAGGAGGCTAGAGCCCAGATGGCTTCTCTGAAGGGAACGACACATTCCAAGTGGCTCTGCCTCCCCCTTTTATTTGGGACTTTACCCCAGAAGCACAGAGTGGAAACAGCGACTGGAGTTACTGTGACCAACATTTTGTTTAAAACGCCTACTGGAACACAGCCGCTGCCGTGTGCGGCACACTTTCAGTCCGGGGCCCTGGCAGGCCGGGGGGCGGGCGCCCTGGGTGGGTGCGGACTGAGGGCTGGTGGCTGGGGACAGCATACGTCACCAGGTGGGCTGGGGTGAGCATCCAGCTCCTGCTCAGGTATGGAGTCGAAGGTGCCGGGGGTGGGGGGGGGGGTCGGGCATCGAGCCAGACCCGTAAGTCTGGAAGCCATCTCTGTGCGGCACCTGGACTCAGAGAGAGCTGTTTTCTCAAGATGGTTACAAAACTGGATGAGACAATAGAATTCATCCCTTTTCAGCCCTGGGGTTATGAAGTGTCTCCTTGGAAATGAATGAGATGCTGGCCAGGTACGAAAATATCAATCTTAATGGTTACTCACGACCAGCCAACCGTGGACACAGTCACTAGGCCCCTACTGTGTGCTGCACTGTGCTGAGCTCAGGGGAGGGGGAGGGCCATGGAGGTGCCGCCACCCCTACCACAGCACCCAGCCCCCCCGCCTGGAAGGACCCTGTCCCCGCCCACACGCCTGGTGCATCGGACGCCGAGGTGGTTTGCAGACCCTTGCAAGAGGGACCCCAGCTTGTCCTCAGGAGAGGTCTCTGTGACTCAGATGTGACACATATCCACACAGTTTCAGTTTGGGGACAGCACCGCCATCCCGGCCCAGTGCAAGGGGTGCTGTGTCCTCCATGGTGCTTCTTGAAGGCTGGGCTTGGTGAGAGGCCATCTCAGTGCTGCCAAAGTCTTGGCACCACCTGTTCAAAAATTCTCTGAAAATCCAAACAGCCCCCGTGGGTTGTGTTCTGCAAGCAGCTACTTCAAAAAGACGCAGCTCGTCACCGCGACCCTTCAGGCCAGACCGGTCCCTGGGCCAGCTCCCCTGAACCTTCCGCATGGGCCCAGGTGGGGAGACACCTTTGCAGACAGCAGCCCAAGGTTTGAGGATGCCATAGCACCACGCCCCCCTCTCCCACCCACCCCCTGGCCCCGCCTGCTCGGCAGCCTGAGGGTGCAGCTGCAAACAGGCAAACTGCTGCCTCCTGCTGGTCTGTGATGGCATCCTCGGGGCTGTAGGACAGCGCGGGGCTGGGGCTGGGGAGGCAGGTCGCTGGGCCTGGTCTGGGGCCCACTCCTTTCCTTAGGCCCACAGCTGGAGAAACGGCTGTCTGCCATCAAAATGCGCCACAGCGGACCCCCGCTGGCGGCTGCGGGGGTGTTAGATCAGGTCATCCTGGAGCCCGGCTGGACGGCTGTCGAGCCTTCCTCATTAGGTAGGGTCTTGTTGGCTTTCACTAGGATATACCCCAAGAACACTCTTGTTGTTAGTGAACCGAACATCAGTCTTTGCTGTAATCCAAAGGACAGGCTTAAAGAAAGCCATGTCCAGGTAGGCGATCTCCACTTGGCACATGGCAGGTGGGCTCTGTGTGGACTTGATCATCCTGCCTGCTTTTCCGCCGCAGGCCTTCCTGGCGCCCTGGTTGTTTGACTCAGTCAGGTCTGTTCCGGCTGCCCAGCTCCACCCCCAGCTACCTCCTCCCTGTCCCATCCAGTCCACCATCTGGGAGAGGTGGCCTGGAAATGCTTTCCCCTCCTCTGCTGCTGTCCAGCCCCCCGGCCAGTGTGGAGGGAGCATAGCTCGGCATGGGCTCCACAGTCCATCATGCGGCCTGTCTCTCTCCTGGGTTAGCCCGCCCTGCTCCCACCTGAAACCACAGTCAGGTCCCTGAAGGGGCTAGGACAGAACAGAACTCATCCTGAAGCCTTGTGCTGCGTGCCCCGTGCTTGTGGTCTGCTTTGTCCCTGTGTGTGACTTCTGTGACACTCCCCTCGTCTGCACGTCCTCATCCAGGTCAGTGAGGGAATGTCCCAGGGCCATGGGCTTCGTGTCTGACTCAGGGTTCAAGGGCAGCTCTGGCCAACCTCAAAGTCATGGGGAGTTGCCGTGAAAGGGCTCCAAACCAAGCTCCGGCCATTTCCAGGCCGGGTGCTCCCACATGGGTGGGCTCAGGACCACCAAGGCAACATGCAGAAGTGCCGGTCCCTGGCAGCTCCGCCCGCCCCCCCATACCCCACCCCCTGATCCTGACGCTGTAGGTGTGGTGGAGACCCAGGACTCTGGATTTCCAGTCGGCCCTGCTGCGGACCCAGACTTGGGCCCTGGGCTCCATCGTTGGGGCCTGTCCAGTCCTTTTCCTCTGTCCTTGAGCCGTGGCTTGCGGAGACCAGCGTGGTGCTAGATTGCAGGCGCCCCAGCCTCCTTGTCTTCTTTTCCTTCATCCCCCCAGGCCCAGCTTCCCCACGACAACCAGCGTGTCCTCTCTCCCCGTCTCACAAAGGGGAAGGCAGGCCTTCTGTGAAATCACTCGCACAGCCCACCAGCCTGTGGGGCAGCAACACCCTGGAGAGCCGGCCTGGAATAATGAGGTCACTGCTCCTCCCTGGAAAGGGTCATGCTGAGCCCCAGGGCTCTGTCCGCAGTGGGTGATGGGGTTAGGTGACAAGTAATGTCCTCTGCCGTGGCGTGGCCCTGAGACGACCCTGTGGAGCCAACGCTAGGAGAACGAAGGGAGGACAGAGGCGGGCACGAGAGCTTCTCGGACCTGCCCCTTGTCCTGGGTGGAAGCTGTTGTGTTTCCCTTGTACTTAATTGGAGCCTGAGAACAACAGCCTTACCTGGTGGCTTGAGAATGGTGGGGGGCAGGTGGGACACACACGGTTTGTTCGTGTGCCCTGGCAGACTGTTCCCCCTTCCATTCCCACGCCCTCTTCGACTCTCTGCTTCTCAGCGGCTTTGCCTCAAGTTGCCTGGAATATTTGAATGTGCTGCCTCCGGCCCAGCACGGACAGACTGAGGGGGCCTTTCTGGAGATGAGGCCTGGATTCTGGCATGGCTCCAGATTTCCCAGGTGGCTCTGATGCCATGTCATGGGGGTACACTTGCCGCAAGAAAGAGAGTCCCCAGCAAACGGTGACCTGCCTCAAACAATGCGAGCTATTGCTTTCTATGCAGAAAAGGAAGGCCAGGGACTGTGTCATTCCTGTCACCCAACCATGCCACCATGGCCTGGTCCTTTCTGCCCTTTCAATCCCCCATTCTTGACAGGTCAGCATTTGTCCCGAAGCTCTGTGCCTCATGGTTGCAAGACGGCTGCCAGAACCCCGGACAGTGCCCAGGTTTGAGGCAGAGAAGAGGAGGGAGGGGCCAGAGAAGTGTGTGCGCAATGTTTGACCCCTTTTATCGGGAAGGTCCAAACCGCCCCAGAAGTAACCCCTTCCCCACCCCACAATCCGCTTTTGCTTACACCTCATTGGCCAGAACAAGGCGCCCTGGCATCTTTTCACCACAGAGGAGGCTGGGAAAATGGGGCCGAATGCCGGGTGCCTGGAGCTGGGCACAAAGGCTGGGGTCTGTTAACAGGTAAGACGGCAGACTGGCAACCCCGTGTCCGCACACAGGTGCCCACGGACATAAAGGCCCCCTTGCTCACACAAGTCGGCAAAGTCCCTTCTGCTTCCTGCAGGGCCTGGCCTGCGCAGGGCCTTTGAGGCGGGTGGCACACAGCTCTCCTCCCTGCGGGTCACCTTCGTTGTCCCCCTAACAAGTCTTAGAGAACAACTTTCATTCCACGCCCAAGAAAAGGAAACGTCCAAACTTCAGTGACTAAGATAAGAGGATCCCTTCTTCGGGGAAATGAAGATCAGATGGGAAATTCACTGGCTCGGAGCCCACGGTTCTTGATTAAAGCACGGGAGGAAGGCAGGTTATTCGTCCCCTGGCTCCAGACCCACAGGCCCGCTGCTGGTCACTGGGACTCTCTGGAGTGGTCCTGGCCAGGGTACAGGGGGAGTGGCCACAATGCTGGCCAGACACCCCCGGCAGGCAGGCCAGGACGCCAGAAGACCAGAGGACCACACCCCGGGAAGGGCTTGGCAGCGGCACTGGAATGGCTCACCTTCTCCATGTGGCAGAGTGACTGTGATCCCAGGCTTTGGCCCGGAGACTTCCTCTTGGGGGGCTTTCGGGGAAACTGGACGGTGAGTGGAATGTCAGTTGTGCAACTTCTCTGTAAACAGGTGACAAGGAACACCCATTGGTGGCGTTTCACACCACCTGTGATTCAAATTAATGTTCGCTTCCTTCGCTCGCCGCTCCCCTCCTAGTTCCACAGGCCCGGGTTCATCTCCACTGCAACTAACATTTATTTGTAATCTCGCTGCTTACACTCCACTGCACAATAAAAGAACAATAAACTTAATAAAAAGCCCAAGTGATTGGAAATTGCTCTGGGAATGGCAGTCCAGTATGAAAGCTATAAATTTCCTTGTGTGCCCACGACAATGTCAGCTAATTTTTATGAAAAGCCCATCACAGAACACGGTACTGAAAACACCGTGGTCACGTGCGTGCCCGCGATCGACTTCCCCCGATAACAAAATAGAAAATGCATCATAAAATGATGTTGCGAGCCACAAATTCATCTTGAAATGCTCACTCTATCCAGGAACATTTCTTTTCTGACCCTGGCTTGCACCTGAACTTTGAATTAATCATTCTTTCTCTACACTGTTCCACAATACCCACCGGAACCATTGCAGGGGGAAGGAATCCAGGAAAACCACCACCAGAAATCTCATCCCACGTGACGAGCCTGATTGGCCTGCGTAGGGGCTCAGAGGTAGACATAATTAGTCCGAGGTACAGCAGCAACAATCAAGGAGCCTAAAAACTCAACCTGAAACCATTATGCTCAAGGATACACTTTTAAGTAAACCACCGGGGGCCCCTTTCTCATCGCCCGTAACCCCCTGGGAGTACACGGTTACTTGGTCCCCCACGGGATGACCACGGAAATTGGGCTTCTCTTTACTGAGGAAAATACCCCTTTTGCCTAATCATTTCTGATGGCTGCTAACCCACTCTTCGAGTTGGTGCACAGAAAAATACTCGGTCCCACGCGTGAAAGGGAAAATCGCCATCTCGAAGAGAAACGCTCTGTGTAAATGAGCAGCGTATCAGCAACGGTAATTTATCCCCCAGCCACGGAGAGTTTGTAAACTTTATGGCTGCGAGCTGAGGAGTGGAGCCCATCTGTCCTGACTTTGTGTGATTCTAATCGCCGATAGATAGCACTTTAACATTTATGGTCACCCGGGGAGGGAGGGAAGGACAGCCGAAAGGGGAGGGGTTCAAAACCAACCCAAAAGACCATTGTCACAGCCACGGCTCCCCAGCAGACCGGCCATCCATCTCGTCTCCCTGGTGTCTGCCCCCGGGCCCGGCACCAAGCGGGGTCCCTGGGTGTATCTGCAACCTCCCTTGGGTGAGTGAGGAGGAACGCAGGGTCAGGGAGGAAGGCTGCAGCGGAGCCCTGTTGGGTTCTTGCTGGGCAGTGGCCTGACCGGAGGGCCTTGGGACATCTGGGGCAGGGGAAGGAACGGAGGTTGAGTGGGGAGGGGTTCAGAACCAGGGTCCCCAGTGAGTAACGCCTCCTGTCCATTTACCAGCACCTGGCATGTTCTCGGACACACTGGGACCCAGGCCCGAGGGCTGCCGAACTGGCTCACTCTGGATTGGCTCACCCTCCACCTGTGGGGGAAGGGCCTCTTGCCAAGTCGCCTCCCCGAAGCACCGCCCCTGACTTAGACCAGATCCGCAACCTCAAATCCACAAGGTGGGGGAGAGGGCTCTTGGCGCTGAGCCGGACTCTCGGGGGACAGTTGAGGGGACGCTCCAGATAAGACCTGGACCAAAGACTGCTCTCTCTGTTGAGGACGCTTTCCCCCTCTTCCCCTTCCAGGTCCCGCTGCAATGCTTGCCTGCTCTGGGAAGCCGTCCTAGGTCCTTCCAGGTGAGATGGGTCTGTTGACTGTGCTGCCCAGCCCTCCCCGGCATCCATTACCCCGCCCTCACCCCCTCCCACCTTCCCCCCCGACTGCCTGAGCCTGGCGCCCACGTCTGCAGCTCCGGGGCCTGTCGGTTCCCACCCAGCACAGCGCCTGCAGCAAAGCTTTCCTCGAAACACGCTGGTTTTTACCGTCATGGTCTGTTGTGTGTTTGTTTTTTAAATAAGCCTTGGAAAATGGGAATCTTTATTTCATCTGCACAATGACATGCAGCCCACAATTCGAATAAGAAGTATATTATGTATAATCAGCTCGAGAACATCCTCGGTGTTTATTTTTCCAGAGATGCACTCACATCACAAACACGGAATTAAATACTCTTTCATAGGGGTGAAAAGTTACTACTAAATGAATCAAGTCCCAGTGCTTAGCAACACAGCAATTCTTTCCCCCTCTTTGGAGGGTGTTTAATACTTAGGAGGGGGGCCTCCTTCTAATTAATAACTAGGATATGCAGCAGCCTCTTCTTATGAAAGTCCAGATGTTTCAACTTAGACAGCGAGATCCTCCTCCCTGTAACATCACCCCTGCAGTGTGCTCTGATTCCTGCTAGAAATACGGCTTAAATTGTACCTGCCAGATTTACCTCGGGGAAGGGGAAAGCGCAGCTTCGGCCGTTTTCACCAAAGCCACGGACCGAACGTGTTTTGCGTTATTCCACCAGCCCGCGAGCCCGTTATTATAGCACACGAGACATGGACGTTGCTTTGTTTTGTCTTCCAGGCTGTACAATTTCGTAAGTCTTCATTTCAACCCAGTAAAACGCACTGAGGCCTTTGGTACCCAAACAGGCTTGGAGCTGCCGTCTTTGAAACCAGAACGTGCAGAGAGATGGGTGGCTAGATTTATAACCCATCCCCGTGTAATTAAGACGTAGCTTTGGATTTCAACTCGACGACAACTGCATAATGGATTTTGAAAGCAGGATGAATAGGAAGACGGCACGACGTTTATGAAGTACACGGGGAGAGGGGGACCTGGGAGGTTTATTTTCCAAGTGATAAGACATCATCCAGTTGCAATATTCACTTTCGTCGTTGCCATTTGCCAAATGATCTCAAATCTTGTTAATTAAGAACCGGGGGGGGGGGGGGGACGGACACAGGCTGTACACAGAAGCGACGTCTCTCGGGCTGCGGAATGGAAAGGTGCCGGCCGGCGGTCTCGGGGCCAGCCCACCCGGGGGAAAGCGGCACTCAGAAACATTGAGCCGCTGAGGACCCTCACACTCACTGGTTCTTGTGCACACCCCCCTGTTATTAACACTTGACTTCTGACAGACCATCAAAACACATGCAACTTCCTTTCTTAAAAGCGCGCCGTTCTCAGACTTCGATTTCTGGAGAGTGAAGGAACCGGGCAGGTTGTAAAGCCACGTGATCATTTTTCAGGACTGGTGTAGTTGAGTGGGTCGCCCGGCTTCTCGCCCGGCACTTGGCTCGAGCTTTGAGAATTAACGGGTTTTATCTTGCCCACAGTTAAGTGTGACGGCGAGGATGAGAGCGGAGACGTCTATTTTGGCCCCAAGCCAGCCCAAATTGGCCAAGAGACAAGTTTCCTATAATTCGAAGGGCTGCAGGAAAAAATGAACCTTTTGTTTTTGCCAGCCTTTATTTAGCTGTTGGCAATAAAAAAAAGTTTCTATGTTGCTCTAAAACAAACCATTCTTACAACTTTGGACGCCACAGGACAGAGAAGTTACTCATGGCGAATGAACGTACAAGGCTTCCAGACGAGATTTCTCTCATTCCTATTTATTTTTCTCGAAGTTATTGGGGTGACACTGGTTAATAAAATTATACAGGTTTCAGGGGTACAGTTCTGCAGTACATCACCTGTGTATTGTACTGCGTGTTCGCCACCCCGAGTTGTCTCTCTCCATCACCATTTATCCCCCTTCGCCCTCTCTGGCCCCCCCATCTCCCTTGGGTCATCTCTGCTGTCTGTCTGTGGGGTGTTTCCGCTCGTCTGCTTTTTGCTCAATCCCTTCACCTTTGTCACCCAGCCCCCGCCCCAAGGCTGTGAGCCTGTTTCTATGTTGTCAGTTTACTTCGTCCATGTCCTTCCCCGAGAGGGTTCTGCTTCGCTCGACCCCACAGCCCGCCGCGGTGGTGGGAAGGCGAGGACCACTCCCATCCTGCCTCTCATGCCCACCACTTAAAAGGAAAACTCATCGTACTCACTGAGACGCAGCTGACGACAAGCCTGGTGACCTCTCCGGTGCATGTCCGTGGTCGGAGTCGTCACCTGTCTTGTTCTGGAGGTGTTTAAAGAGAGCTCCTCTCCGAGCTGCACACAAATCAGAGCCAGGAGCCCAGAGCGAGCCCACGCCGCCTTAGAGCCGTGGAGGGTCCACAGACGGGCACTTCGACCTGTTTGCCTGAGACGGCAGCTGCCCTCCAGTTCCCGCTGCCGCCTTTGCCGTGACGGTGCAGTCAGGGGCATGCGAGTGTCTGGAGCAGAGAAGGCACTGTCTGGCGCCCCGTGGCTGATCGGGGCCCTGCGACTAAGTTCTTGTCCGTGGGGTGTGGGCACTTTTCTGGTCGTGACTCTGTGGGCTCCCGTGCCCCTGGCTCCCTCCATGCTGGGGGCAACGTGTTGATGTTAAGGGACGTCTTGACTGGTGGAAGAGGTCAAACGTCCGGACCGGTGAGAGCCGTTGCCACTTGGTAGTGCTTCCTCCACGCCAGGCACGCTCCTCCTGAGTGCTCTGTCGCTGCGGTCCCACAGCAGCCTTAGGGAGCGGGGCCGCCACTGCTCCCATGTTGTAGGGGAGCCAACTGATGCCCGGAGAAGCGACGCAGCGTTTGGGTGAGCTGGGACGACTGAAATGAGCGCGGACAGTGTGTGCGGTTTCGTTATTGAGGAAGCTGGTCCAAACGTCCCCGTGAAATGTGAGGCAGGAAACTCACAGCCAACAAGTCGACCGAAGTCGGGACCCCAACACCAGGGGCTCTGGCGTCAGAAAAACACACTCATGGTGTCTCGGTCCAACCCTCAAAATCTAGCGTCTCATTAAAAAGAAGACTGGGGCCCCCCGAGAAAAAGTGGAATGCCAAATAGTGGTCTTCCTAGAATGTATCTTCTGTCTTCCTTTTAATAGGGGATAGCAGCTCTCCGGGAAAAGGTGACATGAAAGGGATTTCTTGGGGGGTGGGACAGGAAAGTAGATGAAAGGAGCATTCAGGTTCTACAAAATTTTGGTTTTCCAAATGTTCAGAGCCATTTACTTGGGTTACTTTTATGTTGTTGTAAACCTTTTTATTTTTCCTGAAGTTACTATTGGCTGGGTTTTTTTTCTTTCTTTCTTCTTTTTTTCTTTTACTTGCTTAATTTTGCTTGCTACATGTACTTGCTTCCTACCGCAGGTTTTTGCCTGCGTCTGAAACTTCTCGATGCAAAGATTCACGGGTCGGGTAGTCGGACAAGTCCATTTCGGTCGGAACATTGTCCCGGAACCTCCTCCCGTTTCAGGTTTCCAGGGACATTCTAGGGACAGGTGTGTGCGAGACAAGTTCCTGAGCTCCCCGCTGGCTGCGCCTGTGGCTTCCGCCCGCACTGGAGCCAGTCACGCGGCTGTGTGTGCAGTTCTTGGTGTAAATAATCTCCTCTCAGGACACTGAAGGCATCACTCCACTGCTACCGCCTTCTGCTCTTGCTGTTAAGGACCCCGATTCGTGTGTGTGTGTGTGTGAGAGACCAATTTCCTCCTCACCCTTGCAGGAACATTTTAGAATCCTCCTTTTGTTCCTGATTCCTAAAATGCCAAAACACAGCCTAGTGTAGGATTATTTACAGCCACCAGACTGTGCGTTTGGTGCACTTGATTCTAGAGACCAGTGGCCTTCGGTTCCACAGACATTAAAAACGTAGTTCGTCTTAATAAGCCCTTCATCTGCTTTTTCTCTTTGTGGCTGCCACGATTTAAATACTAGCCCTCCCTGATTAGTCCTCCTAAACTTCTTATTTTTTCTCTCCTGTTCTCCATCTCTTTAACATTTTGTCCTACTTTCTTGGAGGTTTCCTTAATTTTACCTCCCAAGCCTCCTATTGCATGAAAAACACTTTCCCCGTATTTTTAGTTTCCAAGGACTTTCGTTTGTTTTCTGAATGCCCCTTTAAAAAAGTTAGCCTGACATTCTTGTCTCATGGATGCAAAAGGCCCCCACATCCCGGAGAGTGTTAGCCAGATATTCAGCCGACTTGTCAGTTTGCTCTTGTTCCATCGCGTTTCCCGTGCGCTGTGCCACCCGTTATTTCCTTTGACTCGATCTTTTAAATTAGTGTCTTCCCTCGGTATGCCGGGCCTCCGGCTGTGTGGGGTGAGGCCCCCCAGAGCTGACGGGGAGGCTCTCGGGGTGGGGTGGGGGGCTGCCCTGCCCTGGGGGTGCCAGCAGGCCAGCGTCACCAGGGGCCCTTTTCTGAGCGGGCTGGCATCCTCACGGAAACCTCCCTGGACTGCCATCGGGAGGCGGTCGCTCCGGGAGCTGAGAGGAGAGACAGACCGGGCATCCGAGGGTCAAGCCCCTGGCTCTCACTCCATTTTCTACTTTCAATCTGGTCTCCCCCCTTTACTATCCTGTGGCCTGGTGTCCCCAAGCCCGGAGAGCCTCAGGTTCAGTCTGTCCAGAAGGCATCCCTCTGCCTCTTCGGCCCCAGTGAGGAGGGGACTTGGGTGCTCTCTAGAGTCTTCCAATCACTTCTGTTTTTATTCAGTCATTACCTGTGCCGACGCCCTCAGAGGTACCCGGTGCCCCCAAACCGGAGCCTTCCCGGGGTCCGCGGCACAGACCATTGTGAGCGTCGCATCCGTCTGTCCGCTTCCCATCGCCTGAGCCCATGGGCTGTCGTCCCCGGTCCTGTTCCCTTCGCCCTTACGAGCTCAGGACTTGTCACAATCCCGTTGCCATCGTTTTAGCTGCGTTTCAGGGAGGGACAGAGATAAACAAGTGTGTCCGGTCCGGTGCAGTCAGCTGGAAGAGCATTTGACTCTTCGATTTATTGAGAAAGGATTATTTTTAGTGGTGAAAAATGATGATGGCAAACAAAGTCATTTTCAACATGACTTCATTATTTTTGTAAGACCGAGGCAGGGCTTTTGGAGGTTCGACTCCCATTTTGTGTTTTTTTTTTTTTTTTTTTTTAAATTTTTACGGTGGTGAACTCCACGAGGCCTGAGGGACCAGAGACAGTCCTATCCCAGGACAGCCGACCGCGTGTCTGCCGGGCTCTGCTTGGTGAGGCGGTGTTTCCACCTGTCCCGTGCTGGCTGCATTTTCGATTGCTGTGCCCGATGGCTCTCGGTTGTCAGGCCAGAGTCTCGCAAGGATGGGCTTATTTCCTCGAAGCTCTGACCTAAGCGGTTCGCTCTCACATGTCCTTTCCAGGACTGGTAGTGTGGTGTGGGCTGGATGCTTTCCTGGGTTGGGTAATTCTGCATCGTGGAGTCTTGGAGAACTTGCAGAATGTGTGACCACGTCCCTGCGGCATCCCAGGCTGTTCTGTGATCAGGCGTCCTCCGGCACCCAGCAGGGTGCTTGCTCACAGTTCTCTTGGGGGGTGTGGAAAGGCCATCAGGCAGTAGGACACTCTCCTCTGGGAGAGGGGGGCGACACTCCCAGCGATCCTTCTAACAACCCTGGAAACCTCACTCACACTAGAGCTGCGTCGGATTCCTCGGGCAACTCCGCTCTTTCAGACGCACCTTCTCAGGTTCACTTTGTCCCAACGTCGTCTTTATGCTGGGAAGCCCCCCAGCCCAAGGCTGCTGTGCAGAGCCAGCTCTACTGAGGATCTGGAGGAAGCGGAGGGAGGTGGCCGTCCCCACAGCACAAAGCGCAATTCAACACGGGCCGTGGCCGTCACTGCCCTGAAGTCCATCTGCGCCCTCCCACAGGGACCGTCGGGCCGCCCTCATGCCCCAAGAGCCGCCCGACGTCGGCCTCCCCTGCTGTAACGCAGCCCCTCGGGCGAGCCCCCTTCCGTGGGTCACATGCTTCCCAGGGCCTGGGGTGCCATCCGCTCCCCATCGCTGGGGAGCAGACAACATCTTTCTGTTTTACTTGCTTCCCCGACCTCCCCTTTCTCCACCAACACGCCCAAAGAGGTCTCTTTCTTACCAGCAAGACTGTCTACCCCCAGAATGACTTTGGCCACCCCCCCGGCCACCAGGAGCTAGACAGGCAGTGTCCGCTTCGGGCAGAAATTGTCGTGCCTTTCACCTCTTTCATTTCATACAGAGGGAAACCGTTCCACACACATGGGTGACAGTGTCTGCAGGCGCACGCGGGACCTTCAGGGATGGCTCGTCCTTCTGCAGAGCACATCGCAGCCCCGCTCTGCACCTGCGGTAGTGGGCGGGCGCCCGGGCCTGTTTGCCACCCTCCTCGGCCACGCCTGACCGCTCGTTCGTCTGAAGTGGAGTGGGCACTCGGAGAAGCAACACAGAGAAGAGGCTTCAGCTAAGGCAGCTTTGCTCCCCCTTTTCAGGAGCACAGTGGGGCGCCATGTCTACTGGTCCGGCGCCTGCGGCTGGCATCAGGAGACGGCCTTGAAAAGGCGCTAAGCAGACAGGGAGGCGGGGTGTGCATCTCTCCACCAGCTCTTTGGGGAGACCGGGCTGCCACAGGCCTGGGGCAGGCCCTCGAGAGTCTTTTTTCTTTTTAAATTGATTTTGGAGAGAGGGCAAGGGGAGAGATTCTTGTATGCGCCCTGACTGGGGATTGAACCCGCAGCCTTGGTGTATCAGGACAAACGCTAACCTACTGAGCTCCCCGTCTGGGGCCAGGCTCAACCTTCGTGTCTGTGCAAACACCCTTCCTTAGCAGACGGCTCCCCAGCCTGCCTGGCCCTGTCTCTGGCCAGGTCAGGACACCCCCCCGCCGACGCTCACACAGGTGGGGCCAGCCCAGCGCCAGGCTGTGCTCGCAGGCACCCCATTTAATCCTCCGGCAGCCGGTCAGACGTGTGCCGATGAGAACGCAGGCAGGAGGGCTCGCCCGTGGAAGGCCAGACACACAGTCACTGACGATCCCGGGATTCGGGTGCAGGGTACACGCTGTGGGGGTCTCTGAGCCCCCTGCACCCGGAAAACGCCTTGT
Organism: Desmodus rotundus; assembly: GCF_022682495.2. Classification (NCBI taxonomy): domain Eukaryota; kingdom Metazoa; phylum Chordata; class Mammalia; order Chiroptera; family Phyllostomidae; genus Desmodus; species Desmodus rotundus. The sequence goes on along the minus strand of NC_071390.1, from coordinate 1,983,090 downwards.
TCCCAGCCCCCAATAACACATTCAGGATGCACCGGGAGGGCTCGTAACGGCCCATCGCGAGTCTATTTGTATTCGCGCCTGGCTACGTTTGTAGTGTGGCTTTATACACGCTCACCACGGAAGGACAGGTATGAACACAGGGAAGGTGGCCCCTGGGAAAGCGGAAACAGGACGGGAAACCCAAACCCACCCAATGGGAAGGAGTGTGCTCATTACTCCCTCACCACAGTCAGGCTTCTCCCCCTCCTGGCACACATCTCGATTCACAAAGAGCATCTATTTGTTTGTTTACGTCCCTCTGTTCTCCGCCACCTGACTGCAGGTTCCCGGATACGACCAACACACTGTCTCGGTGGCGGAGGGAAGAAGTAAATTCATTCAAAGCACACAAATTGTAATTCGTGTACTTCTCTTCATCTTTTAATGAGTTGGCTGGAAAACATGCGGCTTTGTCCTTCTGACAGCTTGCTGTGTGTAAGGAGGCTGCGGCCCCGGATGGGGCTTTGCATCTGCAGAAGCTGATCCGCGCTTTCAAGGTTTTCCGGTCCAAGATGCTTCTGGTCTTGTTGCTTAAAATTATTTGAAGCAAGAAGTACCTGCGATTACTGAATTTGAGCATCTTCCTTTTTAAAAAATTTTTTCATTTGTGCCCGGTTCTCTAGATTAATACTAAAGAGCCTTTACGAAGCTTTAGTTTTTATTGATGAGGCTTCCCGTAGAGTTAGTTGCAGGATGTACTTTTTATTTCAACGGACTTTGAAATGAAAACAAATCTATACTCACTATCAATTAAACGCTAAATCCTTCTCTCCGCCAGGGGTTCCTAAGGAGGATGGAGTCGTATGAAAGCTGAAGCAGAAGAAAGGTGCTCTTTGATGAGACAGAAGAAGAAAGTAAAAATAAAAAAAATTCTAGCGTCGGGAGACTTTGAAGAGCTGGTGTGTTTACAACATCAATCATGAGGTCGGACCCCATATTCTAGCAGCTGTGGACAGCCCATTTTCCCCAGAAGCAAGCGGGATTTGGACGCATTCATGGGAAGTGGCAGAAACTCACCTGAAGTCCCAGGTAATTCGCGGTTCCCACAGTTGAGAATCCGGGTCTGTCAGAGCTGCGTCCAGAGGCCAAACGAGTCGGATACGAATCCGTTCTGTTTTCTCAGCGGAACTGTGCAAAGTCCCTCGGCGACTTAATTTCTCACGTGTTCCAGATCATATTCAGTAAATGCAGTAATAACGTTCAATTTATAGTCCTGTTTCAGTAACGGAAGAGTTTCTACCATCCATATTAGTGTATTCATTCCTGGGCTAATGACTCTAGTCTTTTCTTTGACCCTTAATTTTGTTTTCCAGGCCTTTCATTCACTGATCCAAGACGATCAAGAAAGGAACAGGACACCAGGGTGCCGAGCGGCCTTGGCAGGGCCGGGGAGCCACAGAGGCGCGTTTTTTTCCGTGAAAAGCATGGGTTACAGTTGGGGAACAGAGGGGAAGACATGTCTCCAGCAGCTTGTCCTCCTCAGGTGGAGCCCGGCTGTGTCTGTGTGATCGCCCTCGAGTTCCTCCCGGGCAGCCTGCGGAGGCAGAGGGGCTCAGGGACCGGCGGTGGTGGCGTGGGCGCACCGGGAGGAGGCGGGGCTGAGAGCCGGGCCCAGGTGCGCAGAGAGGGGGCTCAGGCGCACTGGCGGAGCGCAGCGCCACGGCCCCCGGCAGAAGCACAAACGGTCGCCAGGCCCCGGGCTGGCTGGTGGCCTTGCTTCCACACCAGGCAGCCTCTCTCTGCTGACAAGAAAATAAATGGCCATAAAATCAAGGCTCTGCCAGCCCGAAGGCCGCCCATGCCAGCAGACCTCGGAATGATGATTAATTCGTCCCGCCTACAGTCTCTGGCGTGATACGCGCACACAGGAAGGAGCGCGCTAAGTACAAACACTAGATACTGAGCACTCGGCAGACATTTCACCAGAGCCGGGGACCCGAGTCCTCAGACGCAGACCGAAACCAGGGGAGCCTGGGACCTGTAGGTGGGGCTGCGGTCGGGGGTGGGGGGCCCTGCGCGGCCTTCGCAAGGATGGGGTGCGCGGAACAACCAAAACAAGCGCCGCGGTGGCGCTGGACTCCAGCGCCTGCCCTCGGGGGCTGGAGCGACTCTGGTCGGCAAAGTGCCGGAGGCCAGAGAGACCTCCTGCAGACTGGGCCTCCGGGCGCAGACCAGCCGCACTCGCTGAGGACACAGAATCGAACAGGCTCCAGAAAACTCCGCAATCAAGAGTCGTCGCCCTTTCCTGCCATCCTTAAAGTCCAAACAGATGCAGAGAATCCACAATGAATCAAATACTAAGTGTCTCCTGGAGACAGGGCCAGCATTCCCAGTGTCCCCTCTGGCCTCAGGGTGCAGCATTTTTGTTAATTTTTAATTCTTGATTAATTTTGTTAATGTTTGGTTAACTTGCATTCACTTTGATTTTGAAGCTACATAAAAATATTATGTATTGATTATTGAGCTTTTGGGCACGCCCCTCACATTTCGTGCCCAAGGTGAGTGCCTCGCTCTCCCCAGCCTAGTCTGCGCCGGGCTGGGAATATCACCAGGAATGTTCTAGACCAGTCATGGATACGCTGCCAGCAGGGCCCCCACAACCGGGTCGCCTCCGGGTAGTGCTGAGTGCTCGTGTTTTTGTTGTCAGTCATTTCCAGCAGGTGCTGCCTAGGGACGGGCAATCTGGTTTTCCAAAGTGTGGGTCTCATTTTAGCCCCTCGACTAGTAAAGCTTGTGGGGTTCTACCTCTGAGGTAAGCAACAGGGGGAGGTCCTGACCACACAGCTGACCTGGGGCCAGCAAGCCAGCTCTCTGTCCACCCACCCACCTGCTGGCCGCAGACCCTCCACCAGGAGAGGGGATGCCAGGTGGTCCAGGACCTTAAGTGGGCACTTGGGCGTCCCTGCAAAGAAGACAGCGTCCTCTGCCTTCTTGGCCCCAGCGCAGGACGGAGGCCCACAGGTAGGGCGGCCAGTGGCTGAACTGTCTCCCCCGTGGGGAGAAGTGATGCTGCAGAGAAGCCACGCGAAGCCCCCGTGGGCTTGATTGAAAAACGAGGAATCCCCACATGAGAAATGGGCGCTTAGCAAAGGGCAGCCTGGCTCTGGCCCGCGTGTCTCCCTGCAAGGGACGGTCCCTCTTTCACCTTCCTGCCTCAGAGGACACGGCGGTCACTGGGGCCAGGCTCTCTGGCTCGCCAGGCAGTGAAGTTGCTGCTTCTTAACGTAAAATCTGCCTTTTCTGGTCCTTGTGTCATTTTATGTATGGCCTGTCTTTGGGGGGCTCTTGATCAATAGGTGTAGTCCCCCCATATAGTTCTTCCTTTCGCTTATTCTTAGTCATATTTCTAAATTGCACGGGGACGCTAACGACGGCAGCTCACCCTCCAGTCGATGGGGCCTGGGCCGCCATGAGGCCAGCTTTTCGAGGCCTTGGGGCTGCAGGCTGGTGCCAGCCTCTGCTCTGGGGACAGGGAGCTTCCCCTTCTGGAAGGGGGTGGGCAGCCTGCAGGTGGGCAAGGACACCGGCAGTCTGTCCTCACTCTCAGTCCTTCCAATTACTGAGTCCGAGATGCTGAGGCCCTCTGTCTGTCTGTCCACTTGCAACTGCAGCCGCGGGTCCCTTCCAACACTAAGGACGGGATGCTACGTGTCTCCAGCAAGGCATTTCTGGGGCGGCCCAGAGGCCTTCCCGAAAGGCCCCAGGCAGGAGCCCAGTGCAGGGGCAGCCACAGTGAGAACTGCCCCAGGGTCCCCACGGGGCCCCTGCCCAGGGTCCCCACGGGGCCCCTGCCCAGGGTCAGGATTCCTGCCTGATTTGAGCGCAGACAACCAGGCTCAGCCACAGTTCGAGATCAGATTTGTGTGGTTCGATTAAATTATTGTTTGCATTTTCATGCAAATGAAGGTAAGTTCTCTTGGCACGTGAATTGTGCGGTTAATAGACGCTGCGGCTTTTGGGCGAGAGCGGTGTGTGTTAACTTGGGTTGCTGGGGTTGGCTTCCAAGCCGCTCTGCCGGTTGGAGCTTGTAATTCCCACCGATTCGGTAATTCATGGGCAAGGCATTCTCACGCCTCCCCTTCTTTCTCCTCCCAGTATTGCGCAGAGCGGCCCCATCTCCACCTATCAATTACGCGGTATTAATTTATTTCCCTGTGTCTGTCTCCCCGTGCTTGGTGGGGGCATGCTCACTTAAAATATATATGTTTTTCCCCTTGCTGGAGGCTTTCGTGAAACAAGGCTAGTATTCGGCACTTGGGATTTAAGCTGCCGCACCTCGCAAACTTTGAATGTGTTAATGCACAAAAATAGGATGGCAGAGAAAGGGGACAATTAGCAGCTGGCAGAGAGCATGCAAACAGGAAACCTCCTGATTCTGTGTGCGGGTGCAAAATTAGTCAAAGAATTTGAAATTGTCTTGTGCCCAGAGATTCCATTGTTTTCAAAGAATAATTCCGTCTATTTTAACATTTTGAAGTGCAGCCCCATCGGCAAGAGCTCTTCCTCCGATTGTGAGCGCTGTTAATTGAAGGTGTGGCTCTGGGGCTGTTTTGGGGGGGAGACTTGCGTCTTTTGTCTAGCGGCCCCAAGCGCGGGCGTTCCCGCCCGGCCTCCCTCCTCGGTCCTGCCTCGGCGTCTGATGACAGACTTACGGCGCTTCCTTGTGTGGGTGGTAACAGATGTTTATGTGAATAACAGACTTTTTTATGAAGGCATACACTTTATAGCCAAATACTAATTAAAAATAATTGCATGTAAGCATTTTTGTTTATTCCCTGTTGTGCGTCTTTAATCATTTGAAATCACCTGCAGTTGAAAATTGAGACAAAGATTTGATGCCGCAATTATAAGAGGCCATCTGACGATAGAGGAGGTAGAAATAGCAACATATTTGAGGAGGAAAAAAATACTAGAGCAGAATGCCAGGTCATCCTGAAGTCTCTTGAACGCTGGGTCAAAATACTAATACGTTACTTTGTTAAACTAATAGGATTTTAAAGCATCATTCAGCCACCAAAACAACTTTCTCCTGAATAATATCCTCTACCTGACACATTTCCTGCACTAACAAGCTCATTACAAGTGGGTTTTAATTAGAGGCGTAACAGATGGCTCCCAGTCAATATGGACGGGGGTGACTCCCTGGCCCTTTTAAATTTCTTCCTTTTAAATACAAAAATTGCAGGTGATGGCAGGACTTGGCGTCTGAGTTTGGGTTTGCTACTATGTGTTCAATTAAAACAAAGGGTGAAGTGCCAGGAATGTGACTCAGATCGCTGAACGCCGCCGAAAGAAAACAGGGTTAAAAATGACTTTCCTGTTTGGAAGCCGGCGTGCCCAGGCCGGGATGGGGGTGGCCACGTGCAGCCCCCTGGTGACTCACGGCAGCCCCCCGTCCGGGCTTTGTGTTTCAAGCGCTGCCTGTCACCGCGTTATGAAGAATTAACAGGACGTGTCTGAATGTTCTTGAACTCCAGCCCCCGCCCTCCCCCCACTGTGACATTTAACAACAGTGTTTCGGCGGAAAATAAAAGGGATGGCTCTAAAAGCCACTCGTGCCTCGCTGCACGAGCATTTTAATACTTTGGGGACACACAAAGAAAGAGGGAACTGAGAAACGGGGTGGTAAGTTCCACTCTAAGACTTTTCATTTGAAATGAACCAGACTTGACATTTGAGGGACAGGTGGGTTGAGGAATTTGCTGCATCTTGCATATAAAAAGGCTTATGTTTTTAGGTGGATTGACTCATTAAAAAAAACATTGTTTTCCTTTGGCGTAGAGAAAAGTCTTATTTAAAATGACAAACTCCAACACATAGAAGTAAGAGACATTTAGAAATAAATGAATTAGAAGTCATCCTTTCATCAACTTTTCTTTTAGATATGATTTTTGTGTGTGTGTCGGGGGGCGGGCAGGAGCTGAGAGCCCCCCTAAGCCCTGATGTGTGCTGCTGGCTTTGAGTTAGGCTTTTCGGAATGAGGCGCCGCCCTGAGAACGGGCTTCGCATCCGACCTGCACAGGGCTGCTTAAGGAAGAGAAAGAGATTGCAGGCTGCGGGAGGCACCTCCAAAGTTCCAGTATGGGAGTGGTGGAGGACCGGCCACAGCGTCCCTTCCCAGGCCGTGTCCCGCCGGCTCCGCCCACGTTGCTCTGCCCGGTTTTTCAAGCAGCGTCTCTCCCTCACACGCTGCTGCGGAGCTGCGTTGCGGGGGTGCGCCACTGCCTGGAAATAAGGCCACTTCAGGTGTAAAATATTCCGCCCGTATCCCCTGGGGCGAACCGCTGACACGCGGCAGCTCTCTGCCGCAGAGCCACCGGGCCGACAGCCGCGTGGAGAGTCACACAGCGGCAGCACCGAGCTCCGCAGCCAGAAATAGCAGGAGTTCCAGTGGTTTTAATTTCATTAAGAATTTTCGTGACAGCCTGACACCCCAGAGTCGTGTTCCAGTTGTTGCCTATCACTTACGTCGGGGAGGGAACCAGGAGGCGGGGAGGGATCTCTCGGCTGGACTGGGAGGGAAATTTCACTTTCAAAGGCGAGAAGCCCCCAGCGGCACTCATCAACTCGTCCCCCGTGGAGGCGGACCCACGGGCGTCCACGGGAACGTCTTGCCGGCTGTGTGCCAGGGCCGGGAGCGCCCCACGGGGCAGGTGGGCACGGCGGGGCGGGCGGCGCGGAGCCCGACTGCGTATGTCACCCGAGTGGCATGTTGACTAAGATTTATAGGAAGACAGGGAAGTGTCACTCTGTGTGACTTCAGAATGGAAATAACTGAGGCTTCCGTTCACCAGAGGCAACGGAGGGGAGCCCGTCAAGAAGCCGGGTGAGCGACATCCGAGCTGGCGGCGCCAGCCCACCGCTGGTCAGGGTGCTACGTTGTCTTGGCAAAGAGGCTTGGTTTCAGCTGCCAACGTCCCCTCACTTCCAGATGGCCCCCACCCCCTCTGTTGACAAAGGCCGTAGCACCAGCGCTTGACAGTTAACGACCAGTCCTTACCACCGAGACAGGCGGCCCTGCCCCAGTGACCGGGGGCCAGCCCAGGAGCGCAAGCTGCTCCTTGCTCTGGAGACCCCGGGGCAACAGTGCCCCCAGGACCTCCGCTTGTCAAGGCCCTTCGGGCGGGGGGCTGTCACCCTGCGTGAGCAAGTGGCTCACAGGGCTGTGCTGATGGTTAATAGATGCCATGGCCTTCATTGTCATCGCTGCAGAGATGACAGCCAGCCTCACGCTCGACAAGGCGAGTGGCCTGGTGACCAAAGAGCGTTGCAGTGGAATTTGGGGGCCCCCGGTGGTCCCAGTGTCACAATCACACCTGGTTCACCTGGGGACGCCGTTCGTGGCTGCCCAGCGCAACTCTGTCTCCGCCCCTCGCCTGCGGCCTAAAGCGAGACACGTCATCCTGGGCTTTCCAGGTGCTTCCAGGAGGCACGGTGTTGAGGGCACATGAGCTGGAGAAAGAAAGGCCTGTCTCTTCTTTGTCTGAGAGGAGGTCCAGGGTCCCGTGGCACCGGGGATGGGCTCTGTCTCAGTCTGTTCGGGCTGTTGCAACAAGTTACCACAGACCAGGGGGCTTAAACAGGAGGTCTTGCTCCTCCCAGTTCCGGAGGCCAGAGTCCAAGATCAAGGTGCTGGCAGACGGAGCATCGGGTGGGGCCCTCCTCTGGCTTGCAGGTGGCCCTCGTCTCATGGCATCTCCTCGTGGTGGACACTCACACACACAGAGGACAGAGTGCTTGCACATCCCCTCTTACAAGGACACTAGTCCCACTCCCGAGGGCCCTGCCCCAGGGCCTCCTCACCTCCAAGGGGTGTCCCTTCCCAACGGTGTCACGCCTTCGAGGGCTTCGGACCACGTTGACATTACACACGCTTGTGTCGGGGGCACTAAAGTGTGCTTTGGTCCACAGCTCTGCGCCTGTGTGGACCAGACCCAGGAACAAACAGGGAGTCAGCCTGGTTGAGGGTTCCCATACGTTCATTCATTCACTCATTCACGCCAGAGAGGGCCGCCTCCCCACGAAGCCTGGGGCGGGGGCGGGTGTCGCTGGGAGCTGCCTGAGCCCCTGCCCATTCCTCCAGCACAGCAAAGCCCCCCATTTGTCTCCAGTCAAGCCATCTAAGAGAGAGGCTGCCTCACTTCAATTAACTTTGAATTAATTCTTGCTGGTTTCCTTTCCAAAAACATCCAGGTTTTAATTGTCTCACCTAATTACTGGACTGCGACCCAGATTTAAGACCCGACACAGGTTCTAGGCAACTGTGGGCTTCCTTGGGTCACATTCACGGGTTGTCTCAAGACCTGTTCAGAGCCCAGTGGCCCTCCTTTCTCTTCCTCCTTATTTCCATGCCTGACCGTCCAGCCTCCTGGGCCAAGTACAATTTCCCTGAGTAAACATGCGTTCTGTAAATGCCTACGCCTTCACATTGGAAGTCGAGTTGGCCGTCATTCTCTTCAAAGCAGACGACGGTGGTGTCTGATCAGTGAGAAAAACCTGCACTTCGATCCGCAGCCTGCGTATCTGCCCGGATAGTGCAGGGGGCTTGAGGAACCGACCCGCCAGCTTTGTGGATGCTCATCATAGTATTCATTTTCTAGCTACATATTTGCATACAAATATGAGCCTGTACCAATTTGGCATGGAGAACACCCCAAGGCTCCAGTCTGGCAGATGGGTACTGGATCACAATGCAGCCTCACAGTGCCGGGGGCTCTGGGGCCAGGCGGGGGCTCCGAGCCACAGGCAGACACCCGTCTTCCGGGCTCCGAGACCACAGGGTGGGCTTTGTGCAGTGCCCTGGCCAGAGAATATTTAAGAGGTGGCTTGGAAGAACACTTCAGGCTGATGGCCAGTTTCCCTTAATGTTCTGCAGACAGTCTGTAGATCTTGGAAGGCAGGCCATCTTTAAATCACTTTATTTTGTTTTTCTTTAAGTCGAGGAGATCTGGCATGAGCTGGGAGGAGAGCAGCCCACTCCAGGCGGGCGGGGCCCCTGGCAGGAGGCGGGAGGCAGGTGCTCCAGGCGGGTTGCCTAAACCCAGGGATCAATTTCCCATCTTTTTTTTTTTTCTTCATGAGGAGATTGCAAAGCTTTCTCGGCCTTAGCCTTTTCTACTTTGCAAGAGAAAAACACTCATCCAGGGGGAGAAAAGGTGAAATTAGTGCTTTTCAAAGCTTGAGAGGTTTCTGAGGGGCCACGGAGGTGGGGCTGCCCATGCAAGCCGTGCCCGCAGACCCGGCAGCACTGACACCCTGAGAATGCGGCTTTGGGGATGTGGCCGGGGCCATTCTTTCTTTATCCAACTGCTTTGAGTAAGTGGGCGGAGGCATGCATGTGATTAAAATCAGAATATCTGAAAGAAAAAAAAAAACCGGGGCAAAGGAAGAAGGTGTTCGGAAAAGGACAGCGCTCCTCCCAGCCCCCCGCAGCGGCAAGTTGGGGGCGCACACGGGGGTCTTGGGGGAGCATTCAGTACTCGGAGGGCACGGTTTCTGCAGCTGTAACCCATCCACGCACGTTTTGGAAAGATTTCAACACCCCCCCCCCCCCGAAATGGGTTTACAGAGTGCTCTGGACCATGAACACAGTCTGGCTGGGCTTCCGAACTGTGATCCCTCACGGTAGAAAAATGAACTTAGGAAAATGATACCCGTCAGGCAGGCTCACAGATGTCCAAGGAAACATATCACTCAGCGGCTTTCGATTCTGTATCGCTTCCTTGAAAACATCCTTGCCTTGAACTTGGTAAAGCAAACATTTCTGATTTTCCCAAAGTCTTAGGTAAATGAATAAAAGTGGGCAAAATATCAAGCATGTGCATTGTAGTTTTTCAAGTTCCCAGACACATTTAGAACAAGGGGCAGTACCCCACCTGGCCCCTGGAGTCCCACGCGACCCTAGCTCTGTCCGCCTCTGCCTCGTGGACTTCCTCTGGGGTGGGGTGGGGGGCCCCCTGCCCTTCCCAGCGCCCTCCCCTCCCTGTGCTCTGCTGTCAGCCTCCTGCCAGCTCAGCCTAACCCGCGCCGAGCCACTTTTCAGGTTTCAGGAAAGCGAGTGGACCAGGTGAGGTCGCAGCCCCTGGGCACCTCCTTCTGCCCTGCTGGCAGCCCTCCTAACTGCTTGGGCCCCTCTGGCTGCCCTCCATGGACCCTACGCTCTGTGGGGAGGGGGCTGGCTCTGACTGTGGGCCTGGTTCAGAGCCCTGCCTGGGCAGAAAGTCAGGGAGTGGTTGTTGAAGGGAGGGAGGAGCCACCGTGCACAGCCCGGCCAGTGCACGCTCCACCGTTGTGTCTGCAGCATGCTTGAAAGTGGTTTAAAGAGTTCCATTGAATCAAACATAAAAAAAACAAAACAAAAACAAAAAAACCACAACCTTTTCCTGAGAAGTTCTGTTCATCAAGAGAACAATTTTTAAGTGGCTTAAACTTGCGCCTTACCTCTCCCTCCACTCACTCCCAGCCCCAGCCCTGCCCGGCACGCCACCTCCCACGGTGTGAACTTAACTATGGGGAAGGCACTACGCTCTTCCTCATTTTGCAGATGGGGAACCCGGGGCCCCCAGAGATGGCACAAGCCGCGTGGAAGGCCGCCCAGCCGGGACGGGCGAGGGCGGGGTGCGAGGCTGGTGGCGTGCCCTGCCTCTTCCAGGGAAGGAGAGCGACTTCGGGAGCCTTGTAAGACAGTGCCAGAAGCCCGCAGGGGGGCAAGCGCGCTGTCCTTGACCCGGCTTTCACGAGCAGCCCGTAATGATCCCGGTTTCCAGGCTCCCAGTCCCGGGAAGCAGCCAGCTGGGAGGCGAGCTTGCGGACTTGGAGGAGACGGCACCATGACAACGGAAGTGACGGCTGACAGCCTGACACGGGATGGAGACGGCACTCAAAGGCAGTCTCGGGACTGTGTACCAGGTAGTCCCAGAATAGACAAGTCCTGCATCATTAGGGAACACTCCGGCTTCTCTAGAGCCTCTCCTACAGAGGCTAAAAAAGAAGAAGAGCTGGTTTAAAACCACGATTTCTCTTTAAAGGCACCAGCACCAGTCGTGTGGCAAATTAACTTCTCCGGGGCCGGCAGCGAGATGGCTCAGTGGGCACCTGCCGAGCGTGCCAGGAGGAACTGTCCACCTCGGCACTTTATCCAAGGCACGCCACCGGGCCCCGCGTCACCTGCCTGTTCTCGTGCTTGGGACCGATAGATAGCATTTCATACTTGCCCTTCGCCCAAGTGTCACTGTTTCATTTTCTGTGCCTTTCCTTGCTTAGCCGTCCTGTCTCTCAGCTCTGTGTGCCACCTTTACCTTCGTCCTGCTCACGAATTTATTCTCAGCCTTTTTAACTAAAAAATAAATAAGTGCTGTCGTCCTCCCGCGCAGGTCATCAAGAGGCTCGCAGAATTCAGAGTCTGATCCAGCCGTGCCCGGGGAGCGAACCTTTGAGAGGGTTTTTCAAGCTGCGACTGTTCGTTTAAAGACTGGGAGAAGGTTTACTTATTATTCTTTTTAAAGATGGGCTATAGTTAAACTGTGTTTCAGCTACTAATACAATTGTCTTCAGTTTTCACTCACTGCACTCGTTTTCCACACCGGGAAGCTTCCACTCATTACAGTGTATTTAAAGGAGGAGGCACATTGTTGCAGCTTTTCGGGCTTGACGGGCTGGCGCTGGGAGCTAGGCAAGCCCCCTCGGCTACAGGTATTGTGTGTGAGAGACAGTGGGGTCATGTCAGTTTCACACCTGTGTTTAAAAGGTCCAACAATACTTTGAAAGACTCCAAGTGGCCCTTATGTTCTTGAGGTGTGGAAGGAAGCCCGGAGAGTGACCGTGGACATGACCCTTACTGGGGTCCCCATCCCGACCCCTGCCCTGTCCTCCGCACCTTGGGGTCCTGCATTTCTCATAGGCCTTGAACCCACTCCTGGAACCCCAGGAGCCCACCACACAGCCTGCTGGGTGCCTGAGCCCGGGGTGCTCTTCTCTAAACCGGGTGGAGCTGAGCTGGGCTTCTGTTCGTAACGCCCAGGGTCCTGGTGGAGAGGCACAGATGCTTATTTTCCGTGCTGGCCCCAAGGGGGGAGCTCCCAGACGCCCGCCCCAGAGGTTTTGTGAGGGGGACTGCGTGGGCTTCTCTTGGTGTGCTCTCCTTGCAGTTTGGTCTGATTGGCAGAAACCCCCGAAGTTTTGATGTGAGACCCTAAGCCAGCTCTGTGGGCGGTGCCCCCGCCCCCGCCCACACCCCTGTCAGCTGCTCACCTGTGTCACCTGTGCAGGTGAGGCTTCCTTATCGCCCCCAGATGCAGCCTTCGTGGGACCCTTCACTAGGCCCAGTTTCCAGAACAATATCTTTTTCTTACTGATCTGAGGGAAACCCTCTTGTATTAAAAATACAAACTCTTTTTAATATAGGTTGCAAAGATGCTTTTCTTGTCATTGTTGGTCAGTTTTATTTGTTTGTGGGTATTTTCTCTGTTCAGAACTTTCACTTTTTTACGTAGCCAAATGTAGGACTCTTTTAAAAAGAAGGCAAAACAGCAATGTGTGACTTTATTCTGGTTAACAATGGTAAAACAAAAATATTAGAATTGATGACATGTTTTCAATTTTGGAAAATTAAAAACGTATAGAGAAGTACAAAGAATAACTGAAGACATACCAAGAAATAAGATTTCACATACTTACTTTAAGTGTAAAGATTTACATCGGCTAAAAACCTAACAATGGCTTCGACCCGTGTTACCCACACCCAGCCATGTCAGTTTCACACCTGTGGCCCCTCCCCCCTGCACAGGTCATTGCTACAGGGTTTTGTACAATCCCGCAAGGTCTTGAAAAATATTTTACTTGGAAATGCAGGTAACTATGAAAAGTACCTGGTACTGTTTTGTGTGCATTTAAAAATTCATAAATGGTATCGTTTTATTTGGTAACTTGTTACATAAACTCAGCTTTGTTTCCAAATGTATCCATGTTGATACATAAATATCCATTTGGTAGCTTGCTATTTAAACTCAGCCTTGTTTCAAGATGTATCCATGCTGGTACATAAATGTACATAGTGTATTTTAAAAACTTGTGTCTTGATGGACATTTGGGCTTTTCCAAGCTGTGACTGTTGCACATAAAGACAGGATGAAGGAACAGGCTTGCATTTGAGATTTCCGGGCTGTGGGCTATGTGAGCCCCTTCCTGGGAGGCTGGCTCAGTGGTACTTACTGACTTGTACCAGGAGGCTGTGATACCTTGCTTCCCGTTTGACGTTTTTGCCAATCTGGAGGGTGCTTTTTCTCATTTTGGTTTTAATTTTTACTTCTGGCAGTCTTAATGCAAAGGAGCAATTTTTCTGGTGTTTAATGACTTTTTGCTTTTTCTCATTTGCCGAGAGCCTGATTAAGTATTTTGCGCATTTGTGTATTGAATTGTCCTTCTTTTTCCTACTGACTCATAGATGCGCTTTACGTAGGCTGGCTCCTAATCTCGCTGTCCATTAAGTCTACCAACCTTTGTTCTTTTGGTGTCTGCATTTCTCTCCGATTATTTTTGTATTTTAAATATTAAAAAATTTTAAACGTTAGTGATTAAATTTGCTGACTTATATGACAAACGTGCCTAAATGTTTTTGTTCAAATAAACAGCCAATTTCCCCAATAGCGTTTATTAAAGAGTGTGCTTTTCCCACTGCCATGAAATGTCACTTTGCAGCACTAGGCAAATAGGCATGACACATCGGTCTCTCTGAACTCTTGTTCTTCCATGTGTCCGACTTTCCCGGGACAGCTCCCCTCCGTTCCCATGACTGCCGCGTTGGAGTGTACTGTGACACCTGACCAGACCAATCTTCCATCGTGATTACCGTTTTGACGTGTTTCTTATGCAATCTTAATCTTTTATCCCCCCAACAGAATAAAGGGCCCGGCTGCCCTCCCACCCTACCGAGGGCTTGGGTGGAATCGGATTTCACATTCCTTTGTCACTGATTCATTCTTGCAATGGAGGGCACATTGCTGTCTTTTCTTTGACATGTCGGTGCTGGAAAGCCTCGACGTGGAGCGGTGAGCTATGCGGGGAGGACACGTCTGCTGTGTCTGCTTCCTAAACCCGTGAGCCCTGGAAGCTTCCAGTGCTGCGGGCGAGGCGGAAGGTCTGTGGGTGACGTTTCTGTTTGCTTGTTTCAGTGTTTCTCAGGAGTGAGGGTGAAGGAAAGCACTGATTGTGTTTCCTTTTGATTCCTTCAAACCCCAGCAATTGTGTCTGCTGAGGGCTCAGTGCTTAGTCATCCCCCAGCTACTCACTCATGACCACGGTCACCTGGGAAGTTACTGTCTCCTCGGAGTCAGGCATTCACGCCACCTCTCGCATGTCCCTGAAGAACATGGCACCCCGCCCGGGATCCTTCCATCTATGCCCACCAGCAGGGCACTCTGGGAGAGGCTGTCTACCCTCTTGGTCCTCATTCCTGCGAAAGGTGCAGGCCACCCTCCTCTCTCACTGCCACCTTCTAGTAAGGGTTCTTTCACGATGTACCTTTGGGGGTCAGTCCCTTAGAATGCATTTGCCTTGGGGACAGGCCCTTCCCAAAGCTGCCTTTGCCCCAAGGGGGCTTGCAGGGAAATCTGGCCTTCAGGGAGTCCTGCTTCCTGATGCCCCTGCCGACAGGGGATGCTCCCTGCTCCCTGCTGTGTGGTCCCTTCACCTGGGGCGACGCTCCCACCTTCCTCAGCTGACAGCATGGACTTCCCAGGAAATCCCAGCTCCAACGGAGCGGCGGGCAGCGTCTGAGGAAACCGCCTCCTCATCAGTGACTCTTCGGGCTTTGCACTTCGCCTTTCCCGCCGAGCAGATCTGTTGGGGGACTGGTAAAGTCCTGGCGTTCTCCCCCCAGGAGAAGGTCTGTGTATCTGTCTACTATCTATCTATCTGAGGACACACAGATACGTGCACACATACACGTGGATGGACACCACACACTCACACACACACACACATGTCTAAGCTATGCACGCGAGCACATGCACAGGCACGCACACACATGCACAGCACACATGTTTGTGTGTGAGCACACATGCGCACACACGCAGGCGCACACATACGACACAAACATGTTTGTGTGTGAGCACACACACACGAGCACATGTGCAGGCACGCACACACACATGACATATGCGTTTGTGTGTGGGCATACACGTGCACACATGCAGGTGCACACACACATGTATGCAACACACACAAGTTTGTGTATGAGCACACACACGTGCACACATGTGCACACCACTGTGACTTGAGTTTCAAAGGTACTGGCAATCAGGAAAACTCCCAGGCTAAGAACCCTGACATGGAAAAAACTTGGCCGGAAGGTGCTCTGCTTTGCAGAGCTCCAAGCAGCTGCATTTCCAGCAGTGATTAAGGACAAGGAGGCTGTGGGGGGCCTTGCCTGTGCCCAGCCCTCTGGGAACAATGTCATTGTGTGCCCGCCTCCCACAGGGGCCCCACACAGTACTCACTGGCAGTGGCCCCCCACACAGGTCGGAGTCAGCGTGTCCAGGGGCAGGGAACCGGTCCAAGGGCAGCCGCAGGGGGCCGCCCAGTCTGTCGGGCACCCACACTGGCCACACTGCTGACTGCGCCGCCTACCTGTCCTCCCAGGCCTGGCGGGCCCTGCCCTCTGTCACCCTGTGCTGAGTCACTCTGTACTGCCACTGCTGCAGCTGCAGGGGTCTTGCAGCCCCTCTAGCCCCCTGTCCTCTCTGCACCTTGACTGGGAAGGTCTCTGGGTTGAGGGCCAACAGCCTGAGGGTTTCCGCACCATGGAGCACGGGGCCACCTGCCAGGCAGGCCAAAGTCAAGTCTGAACAGGAGACGTCAGGCACACCTGCTGGAAACCAACAAGCACTGTCTGAAAAGCAGCTTCACGTCTTGACCGCTAACTTGGTGAGAACATCTGATACGTTTGTCTGTATTGCGCTCTATGTAAAGGACACATTCTTTGGAAACTCAGGGTTGCAGAGTTTTATTATTGTCATATGTGACTTTGCCGTGTTTACTATCAAACTGGCCTTTGTCAGGCCTGCTCAGGGACTCTCCTTGGAAAGGGCCTCGTATTGGTCGTCGTGGCTCTGGAGACGCCAGGCTGACGAGGAGGCATGGTCTGCTGGCAGTCTCCTCCCAAGTCAGTTAAAAAAACGGTTTTATTTTCCCCTCATTTCACATCCCAGTTGCTCCCCAGCAAGTTCCCACCGAGGACAAGTGATGGGCTGGGACCCTGGGCGAAGCCCCAGACTGAACCGAAAAGGTAGCTGCACCTTTAGTCCAATGGCTGAAGGACTGGCGCCCATCCATGACAAAAGTCACCTCAACTGAGCCCCGTTCCTTTGGCCCCGCCCCCTTTGCCCTCTGGACCCAGGTATGTGGCCACCCTGGGCCCCTCTCTGTCCCCTCCGCCACCTCAGCATGTGAAGCTGATTTTCCCACTCCCAGCAGCCTGCTTGCTTTTTGGTCTCCGCCTGCCCCTCCCCTGTCCCCACCCCAGTCCCCACCCCTGTCCCCAGCTGAGGCTGCACTTCAGCGCCTCCCACCCAACCTTGTCCAGAGCAATTGGCCCCCCTGCTGGCCCCTCCCCAGGGCCCGGAGACCCAGTGGCCCGGATAGAGCATTTCCTGGCAGCGACCTGGGTGCCCATAACCCTTCAGGCCGAGCAGCGGTGAAGGAAAGCCGACCAGCTGGTCTCGAGGGAGCAGCGACTGGATTCCAACAGGAGAGTGAGGCCGACTCTCCAAAAAGACCCCCGTTGCTGGTGTTCTGTCTCCCTGTGCTTCCTGTCGATCATCTTACTACCAGTTTGTGGAAGCAGCTGCTCACGGCCCAAGTCCACCCTGCACTGTGGACTCCCATTTTGTAAACGTGTAAGGAGTGAGTAAATTAAGCGGTGTGACCCTGCTGGGGCCCTGACCTCGCCGGCCCCGAGCGGGCCCACCACGGCTGTGCGGCATAATGATTACATTACGGTCTTGTGATATTATTCAAAATGACTTCAGATAAATGAATGATAAACTAGGGGTTATGCCGCCTTTATTACGGAGTTGATAGGTAGCTAATCAGTGACCAAGTGTGTTTCATTACATAAATTATGAGCCGGAGTTTGATGTGAATTCCCAGAGAGGCTGGTTTGGAGCATCATCGGGTCTGAGGCCGCAGGCGGAGCTCGGGGTTCCGGAAACAATGGGCCTTTAGCTCTCCTCATGTCTGTAAATTACGCAGAGTTATCTTTGAAGGCCTGGGGGAAAGGCTTGAATCCACTCACAGATTTTCTTCGTGGTAAAGGATCAACACTTCTGCTTTCAAAGACGACTTCTTCCACCCTCTGTATTCTACATCCGTTTAGCAGGAAGGTTTCCTTATTCCTGAAGCTGGTGTGTGAAGAATGGTAAAGACTGGGAAGCGGCCGGTCAGTGGCAGGTTGTAGGAGAGGCGTTAAAGTGTCAAGTTCCGAATTCTCCAAAGCTGGTGGAAAGCCAGGGGCGGCACTGCCCCGGGCTCCCTGGAGGCGCATTTGTGTGGGTGCGGAGGAGGGCCCACGCCAAAACCTGCCGGGTGGGTGGCGGAATGACTTCGCCAGGGAAAGTGTGCCTTCAGCGGCAGGGCCACAGCTGAGGAACTTTCGCCGGGTCAGGGAGACAGGGTGTGGCAAAGCCAGGGAGCCAGCCAGCAACGTCCGGGCTGGCCTTCCCCCCTTAACTAGCTCCTTTCCTGCGGGGGGGGGGGGGAGGGCAAGTGACTTAAGTGTTTCCATTTCTTTACCTGTGAAACGAGAAAGGACAATGGCCATTTGCATCCACTGTGAGGGTTTGAGAGGATGCTCAGGCAGTTTGCCAACAAATTCTACCATCTCTGGTCTCTCATCAGCACTGGACACCCAAGAGCTCTTGTCCCTGGTGCCACGGACATCGTTGGTGGTAGGAGGTGCGACAATTCTGGCCTTGAAACGTTTACCTGGGAGGCGGCCGCAAGCGCTGGGCCCAGGCAAACGGTGCCTCTCATTTGAAGCTCTTGCTGCCGGACTCCAGGAGGGCCTGTGCCTGCCCTTTGCGTGATGGGATTGTGCCACACATGAGAACACGGGCTAGGAAGGGCTGCCCCACGCAGGCGCAGGCGTCTCTGCGTCCTCGGCAGGTGCACACTGGAGAGCTGCCGGGGGGAGGGCCTTGGTGTCCAGCATGTCGGGCAGTGCCGCAGTCGGCCCGTGACCCCGAGCAAGTCTCCGCACCGCGCCGAGCATCGGAGAAGCTGTGTGCACGCGAGCACGCACACATGTGCCCACACATGCAAGCACACACGTGTTCACACATGTGAGCATGTACGTGCACACATGTGTCCCTGTGTGAGTGTGTGTGTCAATGGGGGTGTGGAATAGATCAACTTCAAAGTCCTTTTCGGCTCCGAGTTCTAAAACACTGAAACATACACTTTACATTGACCCCGCTTCACATGTTTTTCGAATCCTGCATTTCTTGCCAAAGAACCCACAGCGGACCGGAAGGTGCACGGCTCCCGGACCTACCACCGGAGATGAATTCGGCCGGGAGCACTCAGACAGGAAGGGGACAAAGCGCTCGGTCACAGGGCTGAGCCTGAGAATGGACAAATATGATGGGGACCTTAAGAGGGTTGTGATTGAGTCTGAGAGACCAAGCCAGGTGAGAGGAGGGGGGAGGGGATGCAGGGAACTGGTCACGCCCAAAGATGGCACGGATGTGACAGAGGAGGTGGAAGGCGTGAGCCTGGAGGCCCAGCCGGAACTCTGGCCTCCCCGTGTCATGGACACTCGAGTAGGAACGCAGCCCGCCCCCAGGGTCTGTGGGGGAGACAGGGTGGGGCAAAAGCAGGTTTGCAGTTGCTTGCGTGGGAAATAGTACAACGGCCAGTCAATAGTGATGCAAGAAAATCTCTAAACTGAACCTGCTCTTGCCCCGAATTTTAATGACAGTCTAGAGGTGGCCGGTTGTTGCTCCTTTTCCGTCTTATTAGGGTAAACGTGAGACAGTTTGCTGATGGACTCAGAGAGGGTCAGCCTCCCTCTCTGCCTGCAGGGACCAGCCAAGAGTGCGAATCGGTGGTGGAGGAGCCGGGGTGGGCGTGTCGTCCTGGTCGCACCCCGGCTGCTGCTCTGCTGCTTTTCTCGGGAAGGCTGCTGGCCCCCTTCGGCGATGGGGCCCATTCGGTCCTGCCGGCCGTCAGCCGAGATGTTGAGAGCACTGACGAGTACTGATATTACCGGCGAATCGTCTACCATACGTCCGATGTTGGATTAGTTCACCAAATATATTTTTCCGAGTGACTTGTGAAAACCCTCAAACACAGTTTTCAGAGGTCTAGATGTCCAGTCGTAACCAAGGAGCAAGACGATAAAAACAATAAGGGGTGGCTGTTGCGAAAGATGATGATTTTCAGTGAAGCCGGGAGAGAAAACTGGGTCCTCGGCTGACCCGCCCCTCGGCTGACCACAGACAGGGACGTGGTCCCTAGGACCGAGTTGCGGGTGGCCACAGGCTCTTACTCGTTTCATTTTGCTCTGAAAAGGAAGCAAACAGGCAGTCAATCCACATCCAGGTAAGATCCGTGTGAGAAACCAGTATTTGTGTTTTGTAAATATTGGGCTCCCTGCTCACATGCTTTTTACAATTTCAATATGTCACGCCGCACAGTGCGGGCCCTGTGGCTCAGCGCACGCCGTGGGGGCCGGCTCCAGCTCGGTCTTGGCTGCGCATCTGCGCGTGGGCGGGCCTTGCCGGCACCGCAGCCCGGTGCCGGGAACAGTTGGTCTCTGTTTATCTGTGGGCTGAGGCTAAGCACAGATAATTGTATTCCCCAAAGATGTTTTTCTCAAATTTTGATAAAGTCAAAATAGAAATTAGGCTGGGATTCTGTAGCTGATGGCATTTAGAGTAGTTTCTGCTAACACAAATATTATGATATTTTAAAAATGAAGAAAATTGGCCCGCGTCCCAGAAAGGCAAGGCTGGGAGAAATCAGCAGATCCGCTGAAGCACACATATATGTAAACCAGCAACAGCCCCCCCTTCTGCAGGTCTCTCTGACACACTCACACGCACACGCACGCACTTCTCTGTGGAATGCCGAGGTGTGAAGAGGACACGCTCCCCTCGTGAAATCCCTGAAGTTCAATGTGACAGAATTTCTTGAGTTTTGGCAAAGCTGAGTCTGGAACTTAGAAGCGCAAAGTGGAAATATCTTTACTGAATGGTCACAGGACCTACGGGGTTGGGGGGGGGGCGCTCTTTGTATTTTTAGCAATTCCCAAGCTGATTTTCCTGGATCCTGATACTCAGTTCACATAGCCCTCAGTACTGTGAGAACTTGGACTGCTAGGAAATTTAAATGATTCAGAGAAAATGAAATGCTAGTAAACCTTTTAGGCTGACTTGCCTACTTGCCTGTTTATAAGGACCAAGCAGATCATTTTATTTGTTCGTCATCGAGCAGATGGTCACGGAGCTTGCTCGCTCTGTGCCAGGCTGCGCACCAGGGCTGGTGAGGGAGACGCCTGCCCAGCTTGCTGGGAAGTCACCCCTTCACAAGGGGCAAACCAAGGAGACGCCCGGCACAAGCCCTGGGAAGGAGTGCTGGGAGCAGGGAGGCTTCAGGAGGGAGGGTGGTCAGCAGTCTGCAGCGAAAGGCTTCCTGGAGGAAGCAATGTTTGAGCTAAGTGTCAACACCAGGCCTAGGCAGGGTGAGCCGCACTCCTGACCAGGGGACCCTATTTACAGCTGTTGAAGGGCAAGGGTCCTGCCCAGGAAGCGGGCCAGGGTGACAGAGCACTGTCCCCACAAGGGAACACCTTGCCAGGGGGCCAGGAGTGGGCAGGCCAACCGTGCAGGGCCTTGAGGGGTGGGAGCTGCGGGGCGAGTCGCGGGGTTTGACCGGGGGCAGCAGTGAATCCACGTGTGGGTGCTCCTCTGTCACCCTGGCTGCCCAGCATCAGCGTCACACAGACATCTCGTCACACACTGGGGTGTGACCAGTGGACCATTGTGGAGCAGCGGCTGTCAACCTCTGTCATCTCAGGGCACACGGGAACTCACTGCTGCAGCTCTGCGACTCACCAAAAAATACATTGTTCTGCTGATCTCACAGAAAATAGATACAGTGTTGACTCCTGCACACGGGACGGCTATTGTTGCGTTGGCTGCTATTGTGGTTTTCTCTGACAGTCTGAGGGAAAAGAGCCCAGGGTCTCTGACTGAATAGCCGGGGGCTGTGTGTGTTCAAAATGCTTGTGGCCCACCAGCTAAAAAAGTCGCTGCAGAAGAGTAACACCTCCCAGCTGTGGTAACACGAAAGGCGCTTTAAAATGCACTTTGAAACGCAGGGTGCCCGAGCGTAAGGAGCGTCTCTGCTTGCTCACCCTTTAATGACAATGAATGTGCTCACTGTCCCACGGGGACAGGCGGGTTGGCGAGGAACGTGTTGTGTAGAAGCAGCGAGATCTGAGGGCACCTTTGGTCTCACCCCAGTAGAGGTGATAGGGCACCGTGGAGCCTTCGAGAGGCCCGGGGACAAACCAAATCAGGAGCTCCCCATCCCACTCTCTGTGGCCCGTTTTCTCGTGCTTTCTGTTCCGCCGATGGCCGCACACAGGTGTGACGGGGGGGAGGGGGGGGCAGTGTGGGAAGCGGGGTCTCAGGGAATAGTGTTCAGATGCTTGTTTCCGGGTCTCCATGGTCCATCGGCGAATGAAACAGCCAATATTCAAAGCCCGAATCCATTTTCATCGCGCCTCCGGAGGCCCACTCCCCCCGCCTGGCCGGTGTGGCGCGGCCGATCGTGAGTCATTAATCACTCTCTGTTTGGGCCACGTGTTATCGTTCGGGCCTGTCCAGCTCCTGCGCTGGTGGCAGAGCACCGAGGCCCGGGGTTCTTTGTCCACGTGCCCGGCCGGGGTGCACACCTGGGGACCGGCGGCGGGGGGCGGGGCCCCATTCGGAAGTCCTGGGTAGCCTCCAAAACATGCCAGGTGAAAGTGGAACCACACAGGCTGCAGTTAGGTGGCCTGACAAGTAAATGACTGGTGGCCATTTTCAAGGTATCACCTGGGAGTGAGGGCTCACCTCTTACAAGGTCTGTGCTGATTCATCTGGAGACACATATTGGAGAACTAACGCTTTAGTTAGTGTGGGGGCACTTCTGCATTTACAGAACGCATCACTGATTATGTGATGTGCAGACAAACAAGAGCTACCCCCAGCACTTGGCTTTTGCAATTTAATTCACAACTTGGAATGACACAGTTAAACTTGCGTCCTAGGAGGCCCCGGGATACAATCCATCATTAGGAAATGCTTAGGAACGTTACTGGAGCACACTGAGAATGCACAGCTTCGCGGCCATGCTGATGTGGCTTACAAATAAAAAATAATAACTTCCCCCCCAAATCCTACCACATAACAGGGCTCCTGTCCAGGCGTGATTTGCCGGTGGCATCCCGCACGTAGGTCTACGTATCGGCAGTCCTTCATGACACCCGTTTGTTTCCTGTTCCAGGGTGCAAGGCACCGGGAAGGGTTTTATTGGGATGACAGCCTCCAGATTTACAATGTTGCATTCGTGTGTACATGTTTTCTAGCCCCCGCAACAAAAAAGGCTGCTCTGTATCCACACCAGTGACAAATCTGCGGGACGCGGCTCGTTGACACACCTTTTTATTACTGCAGCTGCCTTGTTTTTTTCTACCCCAAATAAAAGGAAATCACAGGATCCTTACAAGAATAGCTGGCAGCAGGTAGTTACTGGGAAATGCACGTCCCCGACGCTCCGCTTTGCAGCGCCCATCCGGGTGGCAGATGAGAGGCTGGACGCCACCGCCGGTGATGAATGGGCGGGTGATGGCATTCGGCTAGCCTCGCTGTAAAAGCAGATTCGCCGGCCCTCTTTGTGTGCTTGTCCTGACACCTCGGATGAGCGGGGCCCCAGGACTGCCCTGCCGGAGCAGCAGCTCACATAAATGCCAGACACCAGGGCTGCTGGATGGCGCTTCGCAAACATCCCACCCGTCACCCGCCTACAGGGAGCCGATCTGTGAAGCCAGCACTCGCCGCCTTACAGGAACAGGGACCTGGCAGCCCCCCTGTGCCCGAGGGTGGATGGTGGGAACAGCGGGCCCTGTGCCTGGCTGGCCCCTGGCTGCCGGGTTTCCCTGGGCGAGGGGGGTGCCCGGGCGCCTTGGAGGGGACGGTGCTACTTAGCATGCACTGGCTTTTCTTCTGAAAGTTCTGTGATGGTGGAATGTGACAACTCTGCCCTGGAGACACCACAGTGGAAATCACCTGTGTGGCCTCACTTCACTGGTACTTGAGGCAGCTTGTCGGAGCACGAGAAGCCAACGTGAGTGTCGCTGGGTGTGCGTTTTTCTTCATAGGGTCCCCTCCCTTCATGCAGGACCCCGCCTAAACGTGGGGCCAGCGGCGCCCCCGGGCTGAGTCCGAAAAGCGGACTTGGGACAATACTCGCACCTGCCGCCCATGAGCAGGCACGTCCCCACCATGAACGGTTTCTCTTGTTCCATAGGACACGCAGGTGACTCAGGAAGGACTTTTGAAAATCCTTTCTTCATATAATTCTTGATATTTCTTAAAATGAGGCTTTTGTGATTTCTTTTTGAAATTTTGTGCTTACCCACAATTTTTACCACCTCACCCCAGAATGGTGAAGCTAAAATTTCTTTTGTTTTTTTGTATAATGCACAGATGTGAAGGTTGGATGTGGAATTGTGTGAGAGCAGCCTCTCCCTTAAAACGGTGCTTCTCGGGGACCAGGTGGGCTCCCCTGGCTTTGCCTACTGTGGTCAGATGGCTCTGCCTGGGCTCCACGGGTGTGCCCCGGCCACCATCCACACCCCGCACACCCCTGGCTACCTACAGACTCGCATCTGAAAGAGCTTGAACAAAGTGGCTTAAACGATGCCCAGGGTGCAGGTTAAACGCCGGGCCGGCTAACCAGCCGCACTGGAGCAAGGTGGACAGCTGCTGTGTCTCACGGGCCCTCCGTTGAAAAAAAAAACCCTGCTCTGCAAAGATAGGCCGCACATTTAAAATCCACCCTCTCTGTTTTTAGCCCAGGATTCCACGACCTCACAAGAAAGGAGTTTTGAACAATTACAGAGCATGCAACACGGCCCTGAGGTCCTCATCGAGTGCCACCGAAGACGGCGACTCTCCAGCTCCGTGGCGGTGCTCGCCGGCGTGCCTGCGTTTCCAATTCAAAAGAGCGCCCGTGAAGTTTACCTGCGAACGCCCAGCATCTGTAAACAGTCGCCCCTTTCTCAGCACGCTTCATGACATGTCACATTATTTCTCGCCAAGCCGAGTCTTTCCGCATGTCGGTGACATTCCCGTTTAGCAAAGAGACTCTTCAACAAGAGAACTGCCTCCAGTTCTTTGCAAGGAGGTTATAAGTGCTAATTTTTCTGTTGCCAATATCGATGATTAAATCACCTTAATTTGCATGGTCTGAGTTAATCACGGGATGATTTATTCATCTGCTATGTTTACATGAAGTGGATCGCGACGATTTAGTTTATTTTAACTGTAGTTATTAGAAATACAGTCAACGGTAATAGATGCCAGAGCAAATAAACATTTTAGCAGGAAACGTTTAAATGCTCTGGGTGGCCCTACGAGCCAGCATAGCAGGTGGTGATGTCCTGTTTTTAAATTACATTTCAGCAAGTGAACATAATAAATCCTCCTGTGTTATCCGTTTTGCTGGTAGCGACTTATACCCACATTATTCAGTTTGACCTCATTCTTGCTAATCACCGTCCTGGTTTTAGCAGCTGCCACAGTGAGTGAAACAGTTAATGCAGCATTCGTGCCGAAAGAGTGCCTGTCAGGCTATTGATGACAAATTAAAATTAATAAAGAAGACCTGTGTTGAGTTTGAGGCAACGGAACAGCGCGGCGCCCACGTGACGGCGTGGCCTCTGGGGCGCTCCGCGAAGAGTGTGTTTGGCGTGTGCGGGCTGTCTGGAAGGGCGAGCGGAGACCGCCGGCCCTCTGCCGGGGCCTGGAAGCCTCCCCAAAACAGCCTGGATGCCTTCAGCCTCATCCCATGTAATTTATCCCTTCGAGAGTTATTTCCCGCTCTGCGCACCTTCGCTCTGTGCTGCAGTAATAGAGTTTCCAAGCGTCTACGTTTCTATTTACCTCGGCAAGAACCTGTGCGAGAACCGTCACGCACACATCAGAGTGCGGAAAACACAGCACCTGAGCCCAGCTCCGGCCCACGTTTCCGCCGGATCGGCCCGCCGCCGTTTCCAACAGCCCTTAGCATGGAGGGTCGTCCTTTTCTTGCTCACAGAAAGTGAGGCCCGATCACAGTGCGCTGATCTTCTCGGCGGTTCCAAAAGGAGAGGGTGGACGTCTCCAGACGTTCCCGGGGCTTCTGTACGTCTCCTGTCTTCCTATAAAGAGCATGTTCATCTGGAGGGAACAAGGACCCCGGGGGGGGGGGGGGGGATGGGACACTGGTGTGGGCCGCTCTGAGGCTGGGCGGGGGGGAGTGAATATGGCAACGGGGTGTCATGTAGTCCACGGACTGACTATTGCCGGCATTGCAGGGTCAGCGGTCACGGTGTGGACCGGACCCAGGACGCATAGTGGAAGCTGAGTTCTCTGCCGGAAAGGAGGCAGGGTGTGCGGGTCAGGCGAAGTTGTGGGTAGGTCAGCTCAGCAAGCACTAAGCTTCCTGGCTGCCCTGGAGAGAGGGAGTAAGGCCAGACCCAGTCCCAGCTCCCCCCGGAAATCGAGGGGAAGCCCAGGGCCCACTGATGAAAAGCGGTGTTACAGAGCGTGGCCCAGGGTCAGGAGCTCATGTGGTTTGGCCTCTGCTGGTGACGACGTCAGCCGTGACCTCAGGGCTGTGCCTCCCTCGGTGACCTTGAATTTCTCGTGCATGTCCTGTCTGAGTAACCAGCCCCAGATTCCATGGGCATGAAAAACAGTGGGGGAAGGTCCTGTCTTGGGGTCCAGGGCCCTGGGGTGATGGCCTGCATGCAGCCCGTGCCCCCCCTCAGCCCGCCCCGACCACCGTGAGGCCACCTGGGTGGCCTGCTGACCCACCACCGTGACGGCCACGTCTCTGGTCCCTTCTCGCGGGGCCCTGCATGCAGCGTGCAGGCCACTGACTCCTGGACCAGGAGTGAGGTTGCACAGCGGTCATCTGAGACGTGACCGTTCGTTAGAGGACTCGGACGTTGGCCTGATGTGGGTGGACCTGCTACCTTTCCCTTCTCTTCCAAGAGCAGGGTCGAGGCCATGCCTTGCCTCAGTGTGACTTCAGGTAGTGAGTCTGAGCCAACAAGGCCTTTTAGGCTTAGAGAGCACCAACAAGGAGGAAGACAATGGACTTGATACATTCAGTAACAGTCTTACCAGTTTCTAAGTCGCCGTCTCACTGCTGTAAAAGGCCATACACGGTCTTATTGGAAACCGACACTGCATTGTAACCCACTGCAAACCACAAACGGTCCCCGTTTGCCGGGATGTTTGACGGCGTGGCCGAGTGGTGCTTGCATCGTGGCTGCCCGTCCCATCTGAGGCCCAATGGGCCGTCCATTGCACAGGTGTGTAAAATGCTGGTGCCCATCCCTCTCGCCCCTGAAATATGCAGTTGTTGTAATACAGGTTCCAGCAGGTTGATGCCGTGACTGAATGACGGGAGCCCTTTGCAATTCGTAGGGTTGACATACACCTCGTCAAATTGCTCTGTCTCTGGGTTGTAAAATAGAAATACAGAAAATGAGGAATTAATTCAATTAACCATTTTCCCACCCACATTTTACCTTTCCTCACGGCTCTGGGGAATAATTTATGAAATGTATATCACCAGAAGACTTATTTTTGCCATTATTTTTAACTTAATGAGTATACCTTGCACATCAGAGGGAAAGAACAAAGGTTAAATCTTACATTAACAGCACATCGCAACATGGTATGCAAATGTCTGTATGCAAATAGAAGGCCCCGGAAGATAAATGCGTTATATTTTTAACCAGTTAACTATGACTGTGAAGTATTGTGTGAGATATTCAGTGGTTTCATTTTTATATCTTTCTTGTAAATAATGCATAAAGTATGTAGATGGTGTCAAAATATGATTAAGCTATTAGCTTTATAGTTTTCATAGTTAAGAATGTGTTCAGCATGGAACCTTAATAACTCATTTCTAAAGGCAGCGACCATTATGAAATATTTCTTGTGCAAGTGAATGTTATCATGTGACATAATGATTTTGCTTAAAACCAAGTTAAATGAGGAGTAAAATTAAACAATATTGCATGAATTGTGTTTGACTAATTTTGTGTCACATTGTATTAGCCAAGCTTTCAGAATATGTGTTAATGACAAATAGTGTAAGCCCTCGACATACTTTATATGTCTGCACAACCGCCCTTAAGTCATTAGCTTGTTAAAGGTTCATTTTGTTTGCAGTTTTTTGTAGCCAGTGGCTTTTCCTGATTACTTTTGCCCATAAAAGTAGACACACTTTGGAAATAAATTTTACATACATCGTGGGGACTTCATTTCAGTAACAAGGGCCTGGTTTTTATGAGAAAAGCAAATCATTTGAATCCGGGAGACATTGAAGGAGATGAGTGTTATTTCTAAGTTAGACACCGTAACGACTTCCTACAACAGGAGCCGCAGCCTCGACAGAACGCTGCTGTCCTGGTAGGGGACTTCCACGGGTCGCCTCTGGCGAGGAGACGCTCGAGCGCCAACGTGGCGACCCGTTGCAACGGCTGGCTGTCCCGCCTTGGAGACACTGAGGGGCCGACCCAGGCCTCCCCTGTGCAAGGCAGTCACCTGTGGTCAGCCAGCAGGACCGGAGGGCTCTGTGGGGGGCGTGGGACCTGGGTCACTGGGACAGCCGGCAGGGGCCGCGCTCCTGGAGGTGGCACTGGACCCTCACCGGCCGCAGCAGCGCCGTCCGCGGCGGAGTGGTAACCATGGCCAGTGCTGATCACGTAACGGGATGTAAAGTGTCAGGAAACACCGTGTGTGGAGCAATACCGCTGACCAAACATGGGACAAACGTGACGTCAGTGTCCCCGCCGTTCCCCACAATGCTTGCGGTCCGTGGCGGCGCTTCCGGAGTGGAGCAGCAGACCCCTCCGGGTGCGCTCAGGGACCCGAGTGGGGCAGGTGCATGCAGGGCAGGGCGGGGGAGTGGGCACAGGCCAGGTGCCACATGCTCCGCGACCCAGTGAAAAGCTTGAGCGATGGCAACAGAGCCCAGGGAGTGAGGCCACCGTGTCACATCCACACGCAGAAGGGGCTGCAGGGGGAGACGTCCCTGCTAGCTCGGCAGGTTCCCAGTGCACTTTCCCGCAAAGGCTCCTCTGCTTGTTGTGCGTGTGGAGCGGACTGGAGGTAAACGAGGCTCTGTTAGCTGCCGGTGTCGGGGTGTGGAGGCGACCTGGGCCACAGCTGTCCCCGGGGGAGGGAAGGAGGGAGGGCGTCCCCTTGGGCACAGGTGTGCCTGTGACCATCAGCATGAAGAGGTCGGAAGTGGGTGGAGGACCTGGTGCAGGGACTGCGCCGTCTCTGAGTCAGAGGAAAGGACCCAGATTTCCAGCATTAACAACGACGGATGCGTTTCCATCATAACCCACACATGCTGATTCCGTGTGGGAAGTGAACACCAGACTGAACACCGGGAGTTGTCTGGGAGAACCGTGCTCTGTGGCTAGGGGTGGGCGTAACCCTGGAGCTTGAGTGGGGAGGCCCAAGGGCCCTGGGGCAATGGCCGCACCCGCCCTGGAAGCTGCAGATCATCTTCTGGTCTGTGCGGGACGCAAACAAGCACCACTTCCGTCGACGTGGTTCAGAAATCCAGCCTCTCTCACACAAAGCCACACTGCTGATGTACCACCTGTGCAAAGCCCGGCTTATTTTTCCTAGGTGTCTCCACCTTGGGAGGTGGGGGGAGAGCTGTGATCAGGCCTCGAGTGGGAGCCCAGGCACTCGCAGGAGACACCGTTGGGGGGCTCTCGGGACAGTGGGGAGCACGGTCCTGGGTGCTAGAAGTCCGTCCACGAAGCCCAGAAACAAATTGGGGTGGACAAAGGACGATGACGTGCGTTTTGTTTTATCTGCATGGTGTCTCCCCGAGATGGTCCCCTCTGGGGACTGACACTTGTGCATCATTGTGACCCAGGGCTGTCCCCTCGGGGACCATCAGAAGGACCGCTCTGGAAGCAGGGGAGTCGTTGGCGAGCACCCAAGGGGCTCCGATCTGCTTCGGATCTGCTTCCTTCATTTAAAAAAACACAGACAGTGTTCAAAGTCACACCCGTGCCTTACAGAGAACTTGCAGAATGTGCAGATACGCAAAAACCACGGCATCCCTAAGACCGCCCCCCTCCCCCTTCTGCAGTCCCTGCCCCCGTGCCTCCCCCGGCCACACCCTGTAGTCACGCCTCTTCCTACCACCTCAAGCGGATGCTCTCCTTCGTTTTCTTCCCCAAAGAGAATAGAAGCTTGCTTTTGTTTTGTTTTTGTAATTTTTTTTAAACAGCTAAAACCTAGAAGAATGCTCAGACCAGTTACTTCCCAGAGCACAGTCCGGGGACCCCCAGGACCCCCAGGACCCTTTCGGGGGCTCACGAGGTCAGCGCTAGCTTCCCAACACTGGGCTAGCACTGGTTTCGAAAGAGCTATGACGCGGTTCGCCCTTTTCCGTGTTCCTCCTCTCACGGGTAAACAGTGGGGTTTTCCAGCGTCTTCGTGAAGTGTGGTGTCACAACGAATCGAACACAGAAGCAACTGTGGGGAGGCAGCTGTCTTCTATTAAGCTGGACTTACAGAGATTTGCGAAGATGGAGAACAACATCACTCTCTCTGTGCTCTTTGTAGATGAGCATGCTGTGGATTTATTGTTTCTTTAAGAAAGGAATTAATGCGCAAATACTTCCAAAATGATCAATTTTAGTTTTACTATGGTAACTATCAGTTGATGTAACCTATATGCGGCTCTGAATAACTTTAAGAGTAGAAAGGGGTCGTGAGGTCCCAAGTTTGAAAACGCTGGCCTACATCACGGTTGGTGTGCAAAATATTTGCCAAAAAAAGGAACGAGTGATTCGGTTGAGGCTACTGATGTCATTTTCGGTTTCCTTTATACGAGTTTAAAATATTTATAATTTCGTGTTTTGCTTTTTCAGCTTAACCATGCAAACTGAAGCCAATTCCCTTCGTACCAGACCTTCTGTAATTGCCCTTTTGCATAGCTAGATAATCATCAGTGGTCCGCATCATCCGTGGTTCTCCGTCACAGGGACGGCGCACCCAACCCACCTGCGGAACTCTAAACACCGTATAGACATTTCGGGGAAGTTTGGTCACTGTTAGGCTCCTGCTGGGCATTGCCGAACGGCTCCCCAAAGCCGTACCAATTCACATTCTTGTCAACAGCGGGTACGGCCGCCAAGCCCCTTCTCGTTGTCAGCAGCATATTCAGGAGAAAAATCGCCCACCACTCCTGTCTCGTGGGCACTTGTGTGCTTCCCTGTGGGCAGGGCTCCTCCTGTGTGGGCACCGAGCGGCCGTCTCTCCTCCTCTGTGGACATCTGGTCACACCTCGAAGGAGGCCTCTCAGGGGCCCTCCTTTGACCTCTCATGGTGGCATCTCCTCCTCTAAAACTGGGCCACCCAAGTCACGGTCCCCAGGGCCCCGGACACCGAGCCTGTGGTCGAGGTTTGTTGTCCCGTGGCCCCAGTCTCGGGGGTTGCAGCGGGGCACTCCCCCAGGCACCCCAATCCGCCTTACTGTTCTACCTGGGGGCAGTACCTGTGGGGCAGGGTTAGAGACCGGCACCTGGGTCACTGCCAGGTGTCCCCTCTGCCCATTTCGACTCCTGCACAGCCTTCCAAGGGCCCCGGTCAGCACTCAGCGACTATAGCCGGTGTGGCCCTGACCTGCGTAGAGCAGCCTGAAACAGAGGACGGGATTTGCCGGCAGCCGGGAATCACGGGCAAGACCCTCCCCCCCCCCGTGGGAAGGAAAAGCTCCACGCAATGCAGACCACATACAAATCCAGGACGACCCCACGGTCACCTGAAGCGAAGTGACGATGAAAGGAAGGGCAGTGTGAGCTGCTCACGGGGACGAGGGGGTGGCCCCCGGTCGTCGGGGTGCTGGAGTGAGGGGGGCACCCTCTGGGGAGCGGGCTCCAACTGCTCAGTGTCCCTTGTCCTGTGGGCGTTCTGAGGCACACGCTCGGTGCCCTAGGTGCAAAGACACTGGTCCCGGTGTGAGTCCCAGCAGAGAGAGCGAAGAGCGTCCCCAAGGGGCAGGATGTGGGGGCTTCGCGGCGTTTGTGAGAGAGATTAGTATTAAAGTTACTGCTTTTCTTAAGGAATTTTTAAGTAACACGAGAAAAATTTAGCATGTATTTTTAAAAAATCTGACTTTAAGCCTGCATATGTCATTTTCCAAATCAGGTAAACAATACGTAGGCATGTAGGTGTAGGTAGAAGGTGGGTACGTAGAAACGACACACCCAAATGTCAGGAGTGGAAAGTCCCGTTCAGTTCCAGCATGTGCTGCTGCCGGCGTTATATAGCAAATGACATTACATAGTACAGTGCATAATGCATATATAATGTGCATAATTTTTCAAGTTTTTACAAGAATTACTTACTTTCCAGAAGTCAACAGAACTTAAAAACAGAGTGTGGTCCCAGGTTTTATGAAAAGACTCCTGTGAGAAGTGCCATCTGAATTGGGGTCTGACATTCCACCCAGCAGCCGACAAGCAGTGGGGCGTGGGGGGCTGGGTGGTGGCAGCGTCGGCAGGACCGTGTTCCCGGGAGAGAGACCAGCATGCGGAGAGACGCAGAGCGGGTGCTGGGGCCCCTGTGTGGCTCAGTAAGGCTCCTCCTCGAGGACAGGCCAGGGTGGCCTGGCGGTGATGCAGACACCGTCCAGAGCTGGGGTTGTCACCTGGCAGCCGCGGGCCAAGTGCAGGCAGCCTCCTGTTTCTGTAGGTCAGTTTTTACTGGACCTAGCCTGCCCGTTTGCCCGCACACTGTCTCCGGCTGCTTGGACGCCGGCACGGCGGGGTTCAGTTGCGGCGGCCAACACAGCCGGACCCACACAGTCCAGAATGTCTGGGCTCCACTCTGTAGGCTGAGGGCAGTGGCCTGCTGGTCAGTGAGGATAATCTCTACACACGGCATGTTGGTGTAGTCATCCAAGTCCCTGGGGATTTCTCTGGCTTGAGTGACAGCTGTTGGGGTGATGCGGGTGCAGCTGGCCCATGGGAAACAGGAGAAGGAAATCGCCTGCCTGGAACACAGGGGTCACTGCTGGAGCCTGCAGGTCGGGCTCGTCCCACAGGCCTTTGCGCCTTGAGGGACGTGCTCCGGACGGGTGCTGTCTGGTCCCACGGCCTGGCCTCAGGGGGCTGCTGGCCCTGTACGGTGGCTGGTGCCCCCGAGGACCTAAATTTCACAATCGACTTGGTGGTAGTTAATTCATGTTCAAACGGCCGTATGGGACGGGCGGCCTCCTGTGTCAGACGGTGCACTTGTCTGTGTTTGAGGGTGAGAGCCGTTTCTTTAACCGTGTGTGATCTTGACTTCAAGTAATCACTCTTGAACGCACTTCCCTGCCATGTGCCGAGGGCGTATTCATGAGCCCGGCGCTCAGATGTGCTGGTCGGTCCATCGAAGAGATCACGTGGCTCCGTCTGTCTAAGAGTCCTTTCAGACACACTGGGAGCGGGCGGGCTGGGCGGGGCGAGGGCGCAGCTCGTCCGGCGGGAAGGTTCCCCTGCTCCTCCCTTGCGTGGGCTTCGAGGACTTGCAGTCTTACCAACACCGTCGGTGCGCTCCGCGGGTCTCAGCACACGCGGCGAGCTAAGCCTGAAGGTGTGGGGACCTGGGCCCGGCCCCGGCATCGTGGCTTCTCAAGGTGGCCTTCGTCACGGCCTTTCAGGGCTCAGGGCCGAGGACGAGCGCCAAGCCCACATTCCTGGATGTAGCTCTAATCCCACGCTGTCCACGGCAGCAGTGTCTTCTTTGGGTCCACCAGAACCGTGATGGCGGCCTGTTCTGGGTGGAAGCAGGGAGCGGCTGCCACAGCCCAGGCTCTGCCACCTGCTCTGGGCAGGTGCGGAGAACCAACACCCCCCTCCCCCCGCCGCCTCCCCCAAGGCAGCTGTGAGGCCCAGCCACCAGAGCCAAGTGCCTCTCCCGCTGCTCTGTCCACGTAGATTCCCGCCCACAGGGTTCCCTTAGGCCCCCAGCAGTGGGCCCAGCCTGCTCAGAGGACAGCTCTATGCAGCTAAGGGTTTTTTTCTCCCCCTCCCCCTTCATTAATTTGTTCTAGGCCAGTCCTGCTGGCTACAATTAGCGGCATGGGAAACGAGGATGGTGGCTGGGAGCACCCTCTCTCCTTCGCAGAATGTACCGTGGTCTGAGTTGGAGCTAAACCAGAAGCGCGCAGGGCCTGCCAGCCTGCTTTCAGGCTGCACTCGGCCCATTTAAATAAATACCTTTGCAAGTTGCGCGGGACTAGTCTGGGGTGACTTTTCCAGATGGTGGTAGCATTTTCCAGAAGCACCAAGGTCGAATCGGTCGTGTGTGGCTTGCTACAGAACCTTGGGATGTCGTCGCTGGCCTTACAGGAGTGCCTCTGGCCTTGAGGACTGGATTTGGCCCCACACGGGGCTCACGAGGCCGGATGGGTCCCCTAGGCCGCACAGCCGGGCAGGGGGGTGGGCGGGTGGCTGTTCTCTCCTTCACGGTCTGTTGTCAGCATGAATCTAAGATAAATGAATGAAACCCCCTTTCATGTTACTAAGCGACATCCTCAGCCTGTCCCAAAGCCCCCGGGGCTCCCCCATCCAATCCCTTTATGGCCTGTGCTGGGTGCTGCGGGTTGGGCCGGGCAGTCCCCACGCGAGGCCCGCGATGGCCCCGTCTTCCCGCCCCAGCACCACGGGCGGGGCTCCCTGTCTGCCATCCCCACTCAGGACGAACGATGTGGCTCTCAGGAATGAATTACTGCACATCTTGCACCACCAGAACCGTGAAAGGGACAGGGGTTCTTCTTCGGTGTGGCTTTAATGCTTCAAAGACTCTCCCAGTCGTCAGGGCCTGGCAGCAGCGTCATCCTCGGGGACGCAGTGACAAGATGATTGAGTGGCTAGGCCAGTGTGAACGGGAAGCAGAAGGCATTAGGAGGAGCCGTCACACACAAGTGTCCCGATGTGGAGTCTCCCTGGAAGAAGCACAGGCTGAGCGCCGGTAAGTAAGAACCGCCTCTCGAAGGTGGGCAGCCAGGGGAGGCGTGTCGTTGGCCCTGGGATGAGGTTGGGCTCCCGGGGAGTGGCCTGCTGGTGTTTCAGTGATGCTGTCTGCAGGCCCTCGGCTCCTCGCACACCCCTAGCTGCACCGCCAACCATCCCAGTGCCTCTCAGCCTTGTCCCTGTCCGCCAGGTGTATGCCACTTGCACATGGCACTCCAGGCTGCCTGCCCTGGGGCCGTGTCCATGCTCCCTCCCTGCCAGACCCAGGGGCGTGGCCCAGACCCTGGAGGAGTGAGGACAAGTGACGGGGACCCTGACTGTGTCTGGAAAATCCGTGCCAAGCCGGTGTTCCCACTGGATCCCTCCAGCTTCTGGCTGCCCCTCTCAAATGCCGGCGACTTCCCAGTGTGGGGCTCTGTCTCCTATGTCCTCGCTGTGACCCGGGGAAGCACAGCTTCCCTTTTTAGGTTTTTATTTCTCAGGGACATTTTAGGGTGCAGCCCCTCGAGTGGAAAGGGTGGAGAGACCCCACGCCTTCTGTCCCACACCCCCCGGTCTCCTCGATAATTCCCACCTCTCATTGGTGCGTTGAGTTTGTCCGAACGGCTGAGCTGATACGGGTGCGCTCTTCCTCACTGCCGCCCAGCTTACCTGAGGGCCCGTGTCTGAGCTGAAGTCCACGGGTTTCGACACATCCGCAGCATCAGGCACCACAGCACTGTCACCCAGGGCGGTTCCGCTGCTGTAAAGACGCTCTGCCCCGTCATCTCCCCTGGCCACCCCTGAATTTTTTACTGTCTCTAGAGTGTTCTTTGCCGAGTGTCCTATAGTTGGAGTCATCCTGCGTGCAGACTTTTCGACCTGCTTCTGCCCTGAGGCACCGCGCACGGCAGCTTCCACCCTGTTTGTGCGGTGACGGGAGTCGCCTTCCGTTGCCGGGACGCCTGCAGTCGCGCATTGGAGGTGGCTGTGTTCACTTTAGTTTCGCAGGGGAGGCGCCTGAGCCGGGGAGGGGCAAGTCTCTGGCTTCGGGTCCCACCGCTCCGGGGAACTATCAATGGCATTTAGACCCAACCCAGGTCTGCTGCCTGCAAATCCACACCACGCTGTGCTCCCTGTTACTGAGGAGCATGTGACATCTGAGCATGACTTGTCACTCGTTTTCTGCCTTGGTGGTACGTGTCATTCAGTGTCCTCAACATGCCCTTTTACAACGCTGTCTTCTGAAAGGAGGACACCTGCAGTGTCTATGTGCCATCCCCAGACGTGGGGCGACGAGAACCAGTGACATGGTGTGATGACCACGCAGGGACAAATACCCTGCCTGAGGGTGGCAGCCTCGTCCTGGCCATGGCTCACATATTAGGTTGGGGATAGAAGACTCTCCCACCTGATGGAAGCTGGGCGGGAAAGAACCAGGTGACACTCTGCAGCTCGGTGTCCCCTTCCCCTTCTAAAAGCCCCCGGAACTGTTCTGCAGCAGGCTCCCTCTCCGTGTGGCTTGGCCACCATCAGGGTGTTGACGACATCCTTTGGGAATCCGTATTTGGGCTCAGGTTTCACCATGAAGGGAGCCTCTGAGCCTTTTAGCAGAAAGCCCTGATTAAACGGATCTCGGGCACGCCACAGCCCCACCTCGCTAAGCCGCAGGGAGCCTGCGCCTGTTGGCTAAGCTGTTTGTGCATGTCTCGCGGTGTGCGTTGCTACTCGCTTTGCTCAGCCACCCAGATTCAGCTATTTAGGGTTCCCTCATAAATCAGCCACACCAAGCATCTTAATCATCTTCTTCCAGTTTGTCTGTAGCTCTCTGCCCTCCAAGAAATAAATTACCCGCAATTACTTAAAGTCAGTAATTGAATTTATTTTAGTGGTAGAGAGAAAACTTATCCATTTTGCTTGTAATTTGTAGTCATTTTTAGTAATTGATAGTAACTTTCTAGTAAATACTAATTAAATGTTTCACTAACTAAAAGAAGTACAGAGTAATGCACTCACTAAGCATTAGGGTTTCCAATTTATCTTTATACCGGCAAGTGATTTAGGTCGAGTTGATAGGATCTAGCGGAATTATTCTCATCCTGGTGAGCTTTAAGAAAGCCACAGAAGTGGAGAACTAAAGAGTGCATTCACCATGCTCTGCCCTTGGGTTACGGGTGGGGAAACTGAGGCAGAGGAAGACAGAGGTGCTGGTCCAGCACCAGCTGCACAGCCGCTGGAAGAAGGGAGGCCCTGGACTTCAGACTTCCCGTCTGGGGCTCTTTGTCTCCGTTCGACTTCTGAGAGCAGGGGGCAGATGGAATGAAATGGGCCCCAAAGTCAAGGTTCCTGGTTTCCTGCAGGCAGCTGGGGTGGCCCAACCGTGGAGGCGTCCTTCCCAGACCCCGAGGCCCGCCTTGGCCCCCGTGACCCTCCCCCACCATCCTGTCCCGATCTCAGCGCCTCCACGCCCCAGTGGACAGAACTGTGTGCTCTGGGCCACTCCGGGGATGGCGCTTCTTTTGAAGGGCGTCCCCAAGTGAAATATTACAGATGGATGAGAATGGAAATTTTCACTTCACACATGAACCCGTGACTCCCGATGAGGGGGCAGCCCTTGATTTTTACCCAGTAAGTTTTTTTTCCCTTTTAAATGATTCTCTGGGAACGCTGGGCATGCAGGGGGTTCTGCGCCTCTGGTGTGGCTCAGCAGCAACTCCTTCCTGGTCCTTCTTTCCGGCCGGGAACGTTCGCTGGGAAAAACAGGAGTGGTGATTTTCCCCAGGACGGGCTCCTAGTTAGAAAGTAATATCCCTCTAGAATTAATTAATTAATGGGAGTTGATACAATTAACAAACACTGAGCGACAAACTCCACAGAGGCGCCTTTGCCTAATGAGGGCTGTGACTCGGGGCCGCGTGGGCCTCTGAGCGTCCCCCTCCCGACCAGGGCTGGTCGGTGCCTTCCTGCCGGGACCTGGCTCTCCAACTTTTTAAAAGGCAAAACATGATGAAAATATGTTTTCACATTTACAGTTCTGAGGAATGTTGTAAACCTGAAAAAAAAAAAAAGACATGGAAATTACCCGTTGTTCCCAAATGTGATGAATGTATCAGCGCATTTTCTTTCAGAGTTACTTTTCCCTGTAGTTTTTTTTTCAGTTGTAATCCAATAGGATATGAAACGCCAGTGCTGTGTTGTCCATAGACGAGAATATAAGTTAAAAAACATTTTAGCGTGGCCTTCAGACACGTCATTTTGAATGATTACATAATATTCCATCAAATGGAAAAACTCGAATGTGCTCAGCCGCTTCCCTGTTCCTGTGGCATTTGTTACTTTGGATGTTATTTACAAGTTTTAAGGATTATAAATAACACTTCTGTGAACATCTTTTAAAAGCTTTTTATGTATTGAGATGAGTGTCCTTGGTTAGCTTCCCAGAGCAACATTCTGAGGGCAGAGGACATGACTATTTTAAGGCTGGAGTTAATGGCCAGACGGCTTTATGGCAGTGCTGTGCTGGTGTGTCCCGGGCCCAGGAAGAGACGACATTGCCCGTTATGCTGTGTCCCTCTCTGCTTTGGCCAGGACCAGAAAAAAGTTCTGCTAGTTGGAGGGGTGACGAATCGTCATATTTAGTATCCAGTTTTTGATTACTCTGTGTTTAAATATTTTTCTTCATACTAAAATCTGTATTCTCTCTCCTTAGGATTGCTTATTTCTGCCCTTATTATTCTATTGGGACGTTTGTGTTTCTCTCACCTGCTTGTATGAGCTACCTACATAACGAAGATATTAAACCTTAATTCTATTTCTGCACATGCTTTTCCTAATGGCATTGATTTCTGAGGTGGCTTTCATGCTCACAGTAATTCTTAAAAGATCTGGGGACAATGCCGTCTTTCTCATTTCTTCCCTTCCACTGAACGCCCAGTTCAGACGCGCAGGTGCTGGCGAAGCAGGAGCCAGCACCGTAAAGATGTTGAGCAGCTCAAATACCCGTGTAAGCCTGGCTTTTAGAAGTCTTTCTTTCCTAACCAAGGAATCCTCGCATGAATTAAATATGACACCTCCATCCTTCAGAAAGAAGACAGGTTCTGCTACGCTTCTTGTCCCCATTTCAAACCCGAGGAAGTCTGCTTTCTGATCACACATGAAACAGGTGTCTCTTCCATTAAACATACATCTTCAATTAGAGCACAGCCCCCCGGGGTGGTGGGCGGACGGAGCCCCCACCGGCCAGGCAGGGCTGGCCTGGCCGCCT
The DNA here is from genome assembly GCF_022682495.2 of Desmodus rotundus. Classification (NCBI taxonomy): domain Eukaryota; kingdom Metazoa; phylum Chordata; class Mammalia; order Chiroptera; family Phyllostomidae; genus Desmodus; species Desmodus rotundus. Next base: position 1,944,487 of record NC_071390.1, on the reverse strand, counting down.
CTCTGAGGCCAGCTGCCACCGCCCGCGGAGCCCAGACCTGGGCAGAGAGGCCCTCAGCCTGCTGAGACGCCCACCTGGCAGGGCAGAGCCAGACCTTTGAAAACCGGGGGAGGGCTCTCTCCTTCTGACCTGCAGCCCTGAAGTCGGTCAGCCCAGCATGACGCTCTGAGGCTGCTTGAAAACAGCACTTTCTGGGGAAAGATCCAAGGCCGAGCGATGCTTGGGGTGCTGTTCGTGCCACTCAGCCCAGCCAGGCTCCTCATCGTCTGCGGCCGCGGAGAGCCAGAAAGGTACGTGCTCATCTGTGTAGGAACTTTTAAAAAGTCTTATGTACTTAAAAACTTCTGGCCACTGAGTAAAGCCGAATCCTCCTTGAAGCCTCGCTGCTTCCTCTAGTCCTCGCCGGGAAGAACACCGGGTCGCTCTGTGTGTGCCCCCGGACATGCTGCTGCCCCCTCACACGCAGGTAGCCACACGCCCAGAAAAAATAGTGTGCGTGCATGAGCACACGTGTTGGTGTGCATGCACACGTGCACACATGCATCAGGCCACGTGTGCGACACAGGGGCGTGGCAGGCACATTCTGTGGAGCCCTGATGCTGGCTCAGAGAATGACCCGGGGATCCTGGGTCAGGTGTGCGGTTGGAGGCCAGTGGGGACTGGGGAGCCTTGGCCCCTCCGCCAGCACTGCGGCCACACAGACCCCCAGGCCGCCGTCCCTGCTCCGCAGCTCCCTGGCCTCTCTCTTGCCCTGCCTGCAGGTGGGTGCCCATCACCCCAGGGAGCCTGGGCAGGGTGCTCGGCACTTGCTGCCTGGACCCTGCCCCAGCAGCTGCTGTTGCCATGGGGTGTCCTCTGGGAGGGACCCACTTCCTGCTCTCATTGCAAAGGGGCAACAAGGTGGGTGTCCTGAGTGTCTTTTCTTCAGAGTAGCCCCTTCCACTGAAAGGGAGCCAAGTCCGAGGACGGGGCGAGCAGACGGGTGTAAAAGGAAACCATGCTGAAAAGGTCTATGAATAACTTATTTTTAAAAACGGATCCAGTCCCCAGGAGGAGCTGGAATGCAACACACCTCTGAAGTTTAGCAAATAAATGTGCAAACTGGCTCTCCCATGAAGATAATTCTTTTCTTTAAAAAAAAAAAAAAGCCTGCTGACAACAGGCAAAGTTGAGCCCGAGCGTGAGCGTGGCATTTAAAATTCCGTGACGCTCATCTGCTACACGCGTCGGCGTGTTTCCAAAGACCTACTTCTTATAAAGATCTCCCGTTTAATTAAGAAAAACTAATATCAAAGCAGTTTCTCGCATTTAATATTCGTGTTTAAACTTCTCCTAGATTAAGTGAGCTTAAACAGTCACGATTCCTGACTTGAACAGCATTATAAACCCGCATCAGAGATTGAGGGGATCAGATTCTGCCGTGTTAGGTTGTAACCTAACTGCTATTTGCGGGGATGGGGAGTGTGTACACGAACAGCGAGTGGGGGCAAGATTTATTGGCGCAGAGACGTCCTGCTTAACACCAACCTTATCATTCCATTAATAATGGCTGCTTAGGAGCCACCCCTTGGCATCTTTGTTATCCTGAAAACTTAAAACTCACAGCACAATTCTTTACGACGTGTTACATTGCCCCCTCTGGGTATTCCTGACCATTATCCCATTTGGTTACATTCAAAACCGCCGCCTCCGGAGAGAGCATTAGGCCGACCTTTCACCTCCCAATATTCCTGGTTCAAATGGCGTAATAACATGTAGTGAATATTTACAAGCACACTTACGCTATAATAGAGTACTGCTGTGAACATTAGCACGTATTTTCTGCTCAATCAGGCTCTGATGTAGAGCTCACTGTGCACCCCAGAGAAAAACGCAGTCCCCCGTAAGCTGTGCTAGCGAAACACCCTTGAACCTGAACAGCGTGAGGAACACAAACGGACTCGATGCAGACGAGCGAGCGCGTGAGTCCCTGGGATGCCGGGGGTCCTCCGAACCTCCCCTGCAGAGAACTCGGGGTGGGAGCTGGGGGTCCTCACCCCCTCGAATTCTGAATGGATCTGCTGTGGGGCTTGTCCAGAAAAAGGAAATCACAGGTAATAGGATGCGCTGGTACCAGGTGGCTTAAGTGATCATCCCCAGGGCTTTTAAATTTTCTCATTTAAAATTGTCTTTTTTTAATTAAAAAAACAACAACAGATTATCATCCCAACTGATAGCATAAATTGTAAAATATCTCCTCTGCTGGGCCTCTCTGGCCTACAGCCACTCTGCCCTTTCCTAGCCCCGCCCCTCCTCCCCAGCCTCTGAATTCTGACACTAGCTCTGCCCCCTTCTGTTGGCCACGCCCATTGCATTATCTCCACCCCTTTCCATGGATGGCTCTTGTTGGCCCTGGGATTGTCTAGCTCCACCCCTCCACAGTGGCTCCACCTTCTCAGCTAGCCCCACCCCTTCCTTAAGCAGAGGCTGCCTCATTCTAGTCCCCTCCTCCCACGCATGCAGCCTCTCCAGGCTGAAGGAGCAGAGGTGGTAGATTATGGAATCGTACACCTGAAACTTGTATAATTTTATTAACCAATGTCAACCCAATGAATTCAATAAAAAAGAAAATGCAGGGGCCGGCTGCAGTAAGACCTGCTCGAGTGTGGTTGGTAGGGTAATAATAGGGGCGTAGTAATTTGAACATTTTATTAAAACTAAAACATTTCAGTTTTAATTTGAACACTTCACCTAAAATGTCCTATGGTGTGCTTGAGTGTGACATTGTTATGTTACAGAATTACATATGATTTTGTAATAAAAGAGTTTGGAATAAAAAAGGGGCATTATCTGTGCCGGACCCTGGGTATCACACTCTCGTTAGTGAATAAAATAGGATAGTCGCACTTTAAAAAAAGTAAGGCAGTCCAGCTGAGTTCTCCCGTTCATCCACTTTCTGGCTTGTATCCTCTCCTCCTCTGGCATTAACGAGGACAAGAACTTTCTCCGTGGAGCCTGCATTGGGGAATGGAGGGAGGCTGCTCAGTGCTCCTAAACCCTGGGGCCAAAGAGCCCTCCTGGTAGGAAGAGGGCTCTGTCCTTGAACTCAGGGCTGTGTACGCACGTCTGTCCGTCTAACTCAGATGGTTACTTTCTTCCCTTTCGGCAGAGCTCGTACAAATAAGAGTATTGGATTTTCAGGCCATTTCTGCCTCGAAAATTCAAGAGGTCAGAGGCTTCTAATAAGATCCCTATAACTCAAAGGCACCTGGCTGGAAGGTCGGCCATCAACAGTAATTGCATAGCTGTCACGGGGCTTGTCTGTCACGAGTTCCTGGGAGAGCTACACTATAAATTACTGGGGCCGCAGGGGTCCTGAGGCCCGGCCAGCGGTGGGGGCCCCCACTTCTGTGTCCCGACCCCTTACTGCTCTATGACCTGGGACCGGCGAGGTGCCCTCCTTTACGGCCGGCCTAGAGGTAAGCGGATCCGCAGCCTAGAAGCGACTTGGAGACGGTGGTTTGCTGCCCTGCGGGCAAGTGTTCGCAGGGTGGGTGGCCTAGATGAATGGAGATTGGCCCAACGTGACGGGTTTGACACCCTTTGGGTCGGTGTCCAGTGCCGCAGACTGCACACGGCCGTGTCTGATAGATACCCCTCCGATCTGGGTCGCCCGGTGGGTGCCGTGAGTCCTCAGTGTGAGTGCCACAGTAACGGAACTTTTATTTACGGTGGGAGCTTGTTACAATGCAAGTCGCTAAACAGATTTAAATTTACCACAGGTTAAGCCGCGTGTCCCCGGAACACTGCACGTAATGAAAACCTGATAGCAGACGCTTAGGTTATCACACGGCATCAGTCTGTCTCCTGGTTTCGGTGTTGGGCCAGCGCGAAGGCGGGCGGGCCGTCCTGCTCAGTGGGCATTAAGGAGGCCTTTTGGCATTTCCTGTATTTTAGGAGACTGCTTTTTCCTTGTCTGGCGAACGGCAGTGCCTTTGTTGAATTTTTTCCTCCCTTCTTCCTTTCCTACTGTTTCCTCATTGTAGTTTTCCCGGAGAATGAGTTCACACTACCATTTATTTCATGCTTATTAATGTGTCACATGGTGCCACTAGCCCTTGACATGAAATATGTGATTTAGTTTTCACGAAAACCCCAAGGGGGAGTTGTTTTTGTCCCCATCTGGTTGTTGAAGAGCCCAAAGCTCAGATATGTTAAGACACTTTCCCGGAGTCACACAGCCGGAAGCTGCGGGGCCCCGATGCCCAGAAAAGAAGCCGTCTACGCTGAACCCCCGTGGCCTTAAATGTTGCAGGGTTACTTTCCACGTTACGAACCCGTCTCGAGGCTTTAATGAGACACGGGAAATCATCGACATCTTCTTTTGGAAGTTCTGTTTAGGTTTAAATACGCAAGTTCGTATGTTTTCTAACTATGCACCAAGTTCTTTGCCATGAGGACACTTTCTGGAGTCCACGAATGTTTATTGAGCACCTACTAGGGAGGCTTCATTAGCTGCCAGCATGTGATGATCTGAACTTGAAGGAGACAGGATGGAGAAACCACCGACATTCACATCCGTGCAGGAATTTCTGGAAGGTCTTCAGGCAGGGCCAATAACCGAATTCTTCCTGGGGGGTTTGGGGAGAACCTAATCTTGCTGACACTTACGAATAAGGAAAAAGCCTTTTTCTCGTGAGCTGGCTCTGAGTTTACAGTGAGACAAAGCCAACAGCGAGGGAGGTGTTTGAAACCAAAGGCAGGCATGGGGTCATCCAGGGAGAGAGAACACGGTAGAAGCTGGGTGGGTCTAGAGAAGCTCATGCCTTTAAGGAGAAGGATGGGGGCTGGGCTGTGCTGGAAGAAGCAGCGAGAAATGATAAGAAAGGCAGGAAAGGGTGGTGTTGGGAGCCAAGGGAGGAAGTCCCAGGAGCTGCAAGGAGAGCTCAGCAGTGCTGGGTGCAGCCGAGTGGTCGGGGAAGGCGGGGGACTTTGCCACACCCATTTGAGGCAATAACAGGGGGTGTTCCAGAGACTTTGCTCCAAGGTGGTGGGAGAATGGGGTGAACCAGCGTAGAGGGCGTAGGAGGAGGGGCGGCGTGGACTGCAGGTGTGCACAGGTGGCTTTGGGAGGAGTGTGATGTCAAGGTGAAGGACATGGTAGGCAGGCATCTGGGAGGGGCGGGGGTCCCGTTTTTCTTGTGTGTCTGTTGGGGTTTTCTGCACTCATTGAGGGAAGAATCTAGCAGGTATGTCAAAGACACAAGAGAGAAAGAACGAATGGCAGTCTTAACGGCGAAAGGCCTGAGCGTCCCAATGGATGATTTCAGTCAGGAAATTTCATTTTGACACTTTGAAGACTGGTTCCCTGCCCAGAGTGGGGCCTGTCACTGACAGCTTGGCAAGGATGAGAGGGGCTTTCTCCCGCGTACGTCAGAGAGCACACGGCGTCTGTGTCTGTGTCCGCCGGTCGGTGTGTCCCCTCACACTGTCCCGCAGGCTCCGTCCCAGCGTCTCCACGCGTCCCTGGCGAGCACCCCCGAAGACCCGGCAGTCCTGTGGGTCCCTCCAGCCTTTCCCAGGGTCCCCTGCGCATCCTGCCTCCCTCCTGGGCTGCACTTTGCTGATGCCCGGGGAGCACCTGCCACGCTGGGCGGCAGCTCTGCTTTCTTGTGGGCAGTTTTCCTGCACAGGGTCAGGTACTGAGTGCTTTGTCTTTGCAGGAACTGTCCCGGCTATGATGAGAGTGGGCCCTCGAACACACAGGGCGGAATTGCTAGAGGCACTTACCTGTGGGTTATTGTTGTTATTATTTTCAGTGAACACCTGCACTGTCTCCGTCTGTGGCCGGGAGTCCACGGGTCATACATTTCCAGCGTGTGCGGTGCTACCTGCACGCCGTTGTGAATGGGGCTTGAGGGGGGGACCTGGGACCAATCCCTCGTGTATATCCGGGGACAACTTAGATCGGGAGAGTCAAAACTTTGGTGCAAGCTTTGGGCTGCCTGGGTGATCAGCACCCCTACTCCTGTGTTGTTCAAGGTCACCTACACTCAGTCCCGCCCTCGGAGCGTGGAAACAGCCGTAGACAACCGGCCACACCGATGTGTGGGGTGGCGTTCTGACAACTTTGTTACGGACACAGAAACTTGAGTTCATGCCTTCCACGTCCCAAGATATTGTTCTTTTTCGATTTTTTCCAACGGTTTTAAACTGTAAGGACTGCTCTTCCCTCGCAGGCCAGGCGGCACAGGCAGCGGGGACTGGATGTGGCCCACGGGCTGTGCTCTGCCCTCCTGCCCCAGGCGGATTTCCCTGAGGAGTGTCCAAGACCTCCGGGCGTAACGGCCCTCCTGGTCCGGTGATGAGCAGTGGAGTGACTGAGGGGCCGGTCTAAGCGTTTACATTCTCATTTACAGGATGTCCCTGGTGGTCAGACTCCCTTAGGACGTAACTGGAATTGTCTTCTGGGCTCCCCTGAGGGGTCCTAAAAGACCCCGCAACCGACGACCTAAGTGTCCGCCAAGCACCGAGCAGCTTTTCGGTACTAATTGGGTTCCAAGTAAATGAGCTCAGACAGTGTGCTCAGTTCGAGACCAAACTCCTCCCCGCCTCCAATTCCCCGTGCGTACAAGCACAGAATAAGAGTTATGTCTTTCTGCCTGCTCTTGACCAAGGATTAAAAACCAAAACCCCATCTTCCCTGAATACGCAGAACAGTTACTTTTCCTTAGCACCTTGGGTCCTCTTCAGGGTGGCCTCTGGGTAGCTCCCCTGTGGGGTGCGGCTCAGGGACCAGAGTGGCCACAGGAGGCGGAGCTGGGCGGCGGGCCCTGTGTGTCCTGGGTTTCCCATGAAGGAAGAACCAGCCTGGCTCCATCTCCACCCCTCTCACCCGTGGAGGGGGAGACCCAGCACTCCTTCCGCCCTCTCTCCCCCCTTCCCAGGATTGGTTAAATTAGAAAATGCCAGAGAAACAGTGAGCAATTTTTTAGTAATATTTTTATTTGTAAGTACACTAAGGGCTTTTTATACTAACAAGTCACTCATTGTTCATCTGAAATTCAGATATGACTGGGCACCTGTGTTCTTATTTGCCAGATGTGGCCACGCTAGGCGAGCCCGAGTCCCTCCTGGACCCTTGGCCCTGCTGGCCATGCTGCCCTCCCCAAGCCTGCGTCCTTTGCCCAGCTGACCCTGGCTTCCATGCCATTCTCTCTAGGGCCCTGCCCACATGGCTCTCACCGGGCCCATGCTGGATGCTGGAAGCGCCCCAGCCCCTTACCAATTGGGTTCCCCAGGGCCCTGGGGGACGGGAGCCTGCGACTTTGCAGAAGGTCGGTAACACTCGAGGCCCTTGAGTAGAAAGGGCCTGCCAAAGCGGAAGCAGGAGGGCTGCTCGGTGTGGCCCACCGGGCCGTGAGGCTGGCAGACAGGCGCCCCCACGAGTAAATGGACGTGAGCTTGGCATGGACCACAACACCCAGAGAAGAGCCACATGGCGGGAAGGCATCTGAAAGGTCATTTAGCCGTGAGTCTGAAAGAGCGTGGCCAGAAAGCGGGACTCAGCTTCACCTTCACAGGTGGGGGTTGTGAGAAGGGGCAGGGAAAGTGCCTCTGCAGTGCACCCCATACCAGACCGGTTCCCGTACGGCCCCCGAACTGGGTGCCCTTTGCCTGGGAACCGCTGCAGCCAGGGCGGCTACAGACATGAGCTAAATCCCTCTGTACGTCAGGATGCCTGCGAGGGCCCCTCTGGGCTTCCTCGGAGCAGAGGCAACGGAACGCAACACGGGCCTCTCCCGGCTCCTGTGATCCCCCGAGAGGTTTGTGGACACAGATCATCATTGATGTATTGGAAGTGTCTTCGACCGTATCAGGTGGGTCGGGAGCCCGGGACGCCAAACGGCCGGTGTGTCTGCACGCACAATCTCCGTGATGGATGCCCGCCCGCTGCCAAGGCGGACGCGCCCGGGCCCATCCATCTCGGCCTAAATATGGACGCATATCGACGGACCCATTAAACCGCTCGGGCTGCGGAGACCGAAGATCAGATTAGATGAGCCCCTAAATTTCTTTTTTTTTAAATATGCAGAGAAAAGGGAGTTCAAAATACCAAGTGCTGATGAGGACGAGGGGTCTAGGAGGAAATGACCAACATCTCGGAATTCAGAATTAATGCTTTAAACTTTAGGCTTTGCTGGCAATCAATACGCACACAAAACTCCCGTGAACGTTCGCAGGGGCATAACATGTGTACCGACGGCAGGCCATTTATTTCTGAGGGGCCGTCCCAGGCCCTGTGGGCTCTGTTCTCGGGGGGCCGGGGGGACGGTTGGGTGTGGTCAGGAAGGCTGCCTGTGGGGAGGTGCATGCCGCAAAGGCGGAAGCCCTGAATGGCAGATTTCTTCACACTGGCCCCTGTTTCTGCCCAGGCAGACCTCCCCCCACCCCGCCACATCCATCTTCTCCCAGCTGACAGCAACCCAGAGCGGGTTCCAGAGCTCTGGAACTTCCTCCACGCTTCCTGACCCCTGACAAGTTCAGACGGCTGCGCCCCCTTTTCTGCCCCTGTCTGGGCCTGCCGTTCTTGATTCGAATGCCTTCGGGGGAGGGGGCCAGGGGACAGTGAGTCACCCTGTGCCAGCCCCAGACCGCTGACACGCAGCCTCTCATTTATCATAAAAGGTTACCAGGATGAGCTAGCCCACTCTCTTATTAATCAGACCGCTCTGGCAGGTTGGGTTTCGTTCCCTGTGAATATTCATGACATTCGGGCTGCTTCGTAAATGGGAACATTTCCTTCCGTTCTCAGAGAAGTACGTGGATCCTCTCGTCTGCTCGTCAGTCCTGGCTGTGGCCTAAAGTCAGCGGATGTCTGGTCCAAAGTGCGGGGTACACTCTCAGGGGCTGATGTCTCCTCGTGGCTGCAAGCCCCCCTTGCGGATGCACAGAACAGGGAGGCTGCTGCAGACCCATGTTCCGTCCAGAGGGGCTGCACCTGTCTCTGTGGAAATATGTTTTTTGAAGTTAGGAAGTGTTTCAAACAGTCTGAAGCAATAAGGAGTAATAGACAAATACCCATGTGGCCACGATCTTTATCAAATCTTAATATCGCAGGTGAAAGGGAGGACCCCCACATGCCCTTCTGTGATCCCAGCCCTCCCTCCGTCCTGGAGGCGGCCCATCCCACTGCCTTAGTGTTCATCATTCTGATGCATATTTTATACTTTTATGACACACTTATGCACCAATAAATGCTATTTATAATGTGGTTTGCAGAGGGGAAATATCTACAGGGTATCATACTGTCTGTCCCCTTGCTTCGATTCACTCGATACTATATTTTTTGAGATTGCACACGTAACTCTAGCTCACTTATTTGATCCACCCTCCCTCCTCTCCGTGGGGGAACTCACCCCACTGGCCAGTTCTCCTGTGAACGGTGGTTAGCTCCTCCCCGCTTTTGCTTAGAGGCTGTAAACGGGGTGGAGGACGTCCTTGCGAGTCTCATCCTTGCTAGGTCGACGGGTGCATGCGTTTCAACTTTCTTAGATATTCCCAGATTATTTTCCAAAGCTGTGAACCACTGTGCATTCCTGCTCGCAGGTAGGAAAGCTTCTCCTCCCACTGTTTTCTTCATACTTGACCGACAGGTGGGCCGGCCGCATTTGAAAGTGTTTGCTGACCGGATGGGCGTGGGTCGGTACCTCGTTGTTTGACTTGCACCTTCCCAGGTATTCGTGAGGCCGAGCATCTTGTCTGCACTTGTTGGCTGTTTAGTTTCTCTTCTGCAAACTTTCTGTTCATATTATTTGGTCATTTATCGGTTGGAGTGTCTATTTTTTTTCTTATTGATTTGAAATAATTAGAAAAATGTATATTTGGGTATAATAATTTATTTTTTTCTGGAAGCTTTTGAGGTTGTTGCTTATTTTCACTATCCTGCATTTGATTTTCTATTTGGGCATAAATTGTTTTTATTTAGTCTGAGGGGCCACTCTTGTAATCCGAGGACTTACGTCTTTCTCCAGGCCTGTTAAATTCTTAGCTATTACTTATTTTAAGTTCTTCACTATCCCTTCTCTCCTACGCTAAGCTTCAAGAGCTCCAGTTTGATACGTCCCGAGCCCCTCAACCCACCCTTCCTGCCTCGTAACCGATTTTCATCCTTACACACAAAGATTGCCCCTCTCAGAGACTCGGTCTCGTCCCTAGCCCATCGCCATTCCACGCTTTCCTCCGACTGTGCTCCTGCTGGAGTTTGTCCCGTCTTGCGCCTTTAAAACATTTTTAGTGACTGTGTATTTCACTTTTAAGACGTTATAATTGTTCCTCTTCCATATACGACATTTATTCTTATTTCACTTACTTCTTTTTTGTTGATACTTTGAAGTTGTTTGTGGAGGTGTGAGGCGTGTTGTTTTTTAACATTCTAAACACACTTCTGTCGAAGTTTTGCTGGGCTCTTCTCTGATCCCATTGCAGCTCTGCCGTGGGCCCCCTCGGCGTGAGCTTTGCCCTCTGTGCTTTGGGACTGCGGTGTGTGGCTTCCCTGCGAGTGGGGGGGTTTCTGGTCTGTGGCTTTGCCTTCACATTCTCCACGTCTGTCTCTCTGTCTCTCTCTCCTCTTTCCTGCCTCCCCAGGGCTTCGGCCTGCACACAGTCCCCTCGCAGACTCGGACCGTCAGCTCCACTCCGGCTTTGGGCAAGTGGCTGAGGCAGCTGTCCAGCCAGGGAAGGGCAACATTGACCTTGACCTCTTTTCAGCCTCCTTCTGTCAGCAGAGGAGGGAGAGGTGGAGTCCCACCCCACCCCCGCCGTCAACAACAGTGATTTTGGGCTGAATTTATCTGTTTTTGATGAAGCCCTACAGTCACTTTCACCTGGAGTCTGCCTCCTGATACCCCTGCTCCTAGACACAGAGCCCTCTGCTGCCCCCCACCGTCTCGGGGTTCCGCCCCCCTCCACGTCCATCCCTGTGTGTCTTGCGCTGGGGCCTGGCCAGGTCACTTGGCTTCGTTAGAAGCACTAAGATATCATTGGACTCAGTCTTTGCAGCGGGCGGCATGTCTTAGTTCAATGCTCGTCCTGGAGAGTTCATCTCTCAGGCTGAGTTCCTGTTCACATTGTCTTTTCTGCATGAAAACCACCTAACTGGGCATCTTTCACGGTTGCTTCCTGATGATCAGGCATCCCCACCCGTGTTTACTTCTTGGTCTGGCTTTCAGAAAAACGTGGAGGTGGGCATCCATCGGCACAGGCCCACCCAAGGGACCCCCACCACACTGGGGCTCCTGCTGGCTCTTCTTCTCCGAGACCATTTCGCTCACCTAACAAACCCATCCTGGAACCACACTGTGTGCACAAGTACAAGAATCCCGCCGCTTGGTGCGGCCTGGGGCCCGTGGCCTCAGCAAGCCCTGGGCTAGAAACGCAGAGGCTCGGCCACTCCTGGGACAGGCCGAGCCAGAGCCGTGTTTGGATGGGTTTCCGGGACCTCTATGAGTGTGGAAGTCGAGAGCGCGGCCTCGGTGGAGGCGGCCACAGCCCGGCCAGAACTACGGGCGGGCCCCGTGCACACTGCGCCAGAGCCTCACTCAGACTGCTAACGCAGACTGGATGTTTCGCCCCTAATTTCTAAGTTGCCAGTGATGACGCGCTGCAGCCATTCTGAGAGCGAGGAGGACAGGGCGCGCTGGCAGTGGTGGCGTGGGGACACGGGAGGGACTTACTGGACGAATACATGCCTTTTGTACTGACCTCAAAAAACGCCAAAGCCGGAAGGGAAGGGCTCGGATTTCGGACAGCAGCCTGGAGTAGGCTCTGTTTTCCCCCTTGACACGTCCTCAGCTCGGCTTTCAGCAGTGGGCCAGGAGGCGCTGGGGCGCACGGGGGCCACCAGCCTCTGTCCGAGCCAGAGCGGGCGTGCCGCCCATGAGGCTGGCCGACTGGGGCGCAGTTCTCTCTGTTCCAAGCTGCAGCCCACAGGGCACAGGTTTGGCTCTGCAGTGAGGTGGTGGGCGCCGCGGCATCTGCCGGAGTTCCCTGTGATGACTCTAACCCGTTACCCGCACTGGGTGGCTTAGAGCACCGGGAGCTTACTCTCCATTGGTCCGGGGGTAGGAGGCCTAAAACCGGTGGCTGCGGATGAAGCCAGGGTAGCAGCATCCCCTCTGGGGGGCTCTGGGGAGGACCCCTCCCGGTCTTTCTCTCTGCTGGCCGCATCATGCCAACCTCTGCTCTGCCTTCACCGGACCTCTGCCCCACCTGTGTCAGAGCTCCCTCTGGTTCCCACGAGGATGCTGTGGTTGTGTCCCAGGCCCACCCGGTAGTCCAGGATAACCTCCCTGCTGCAGGCTCTTCCCTTCCTCACCTCTGCAAGGTCAGTTTGCCCTGTGAGGTCACGGTCACCTCCACGGTCACAGGTCCAGGAGCAGGAGGCAGACAGCCCGGTGGACCATTTTCCAGTCTGCCACAGCATCCAGAAGAAAGTGTGCTGTACTGCCAGGTGGGTCCCATGGGACATTTCCCCCCATGAAGAGTGGGCATTCCAAGACTTCTTTTTTAAAGATTTTATTTATTTATAGAGAGAGGGGAAGGGAGGGAGAAAGAGAGGCAGAGAAACATCACTGTGTTGCCTCTCATGCACCCCCTAATGGGGACCTGGCCCCCAACCCAGGCAAGGGCCCTGACTGGGAATCAAACCAGCGACCCTTTGGTTTGCAGGCTGGCGCTCAATCCACTGAGCCACACCAGCCAGGGTGACTGACTTTTTTTTTTTTTTTTTAACAAACAGAGTTGGAGATTTTAAGCCATCCCTTTCCCCCAGGTAAAGACCAACGCCAAGTTCACTGATTTAATCTAAAACAGACCACTGGGGTGTCACCCAGGCCCTTGCGCTGTGTGTATCGAATTCAGATTCTAGACTCAGTCATGTTTATCGGGCCGTGTGGGCCCTGGAGGGAAGTTGGGGGTGTTCTCTCTACTGGCAAAAGGCGCACGACTGGAAGGTGGCAGGCCCTCCTTCGCCACCTCGTTCGAGACTCCATCCTGGGTGCCTCTTGGTCCCACCTGCCTTTGCACGCTCTTGGAGTCCACATGCCAGGCCGGCCGTCCATCCCTGCTCACAGGGCGGAGCGAGGGCGCAGGGTGCAGGGCTGCTGATGTGGGGAGGGGGGCGCAGGGCCCCCCGCCTCCCTCCCTCTCCGCGGCTGTGCGCAGCCCCTGGAGCCGCCTCCTCGGAAGCCTGGCAGAGGGAGCTGCTCCTCCCCCAAGGATGGCGCGGGCGATAAACTGTGTAACCCTGGAGAAGAGTTCACTTGATCACGGAGTTTTACACTTTCCTCTGCAGAACGCTGGTGACTTAATTAACCTGCTGGCGGAGATGGCGGTGGGGAGACCCATTTGCCGCGCGTCTGCCACTCCTTCGCTCGTCGTGCACTTAAATTGCAAATTCTCATGAACTGTAACCCAGTGTCTTATGGCTCCTGATTCTACATCTCCCTGTAGATCTTCCATCTTCACATGTGTCAGCGGCAGAGCACGTGGCTGTTAGCAAAAGGTATAGCTCTATTAAACCGCACGAAAACCCGCCATTGAAGTCGCGTTAGGAATATGGCTTAATATCCCTAACAACAGACAGTTCCAAGTCGGTTTCCAAGCCTATTGTTGAGCCAGCGCGCAGTGCCCAGGTGTGGGAGGACAGGTGTGGGGGTGGGGTGGGCGGGGGTGGAAGCCATGAGGCGTGGACTTGTCATGGGGGCTCTTTCTCCAGCCACGTGACAGGGGGTCACGCATTGCCTCGTCTTACATAATCCTCGCCTCCCTCCCACCTCCAGGAGACCCTCCACTTGTAACATTAGAGACGATCATCTTATTGCTGAACATTTAACAAAAATTTAGAAATGACTTGAGGATAGGGAGTCCTGAATTATGATCAAAACCAGTGGTGGTTCATTTGTGTGTGATGTTTTCCCTTAGGCAAGTTAAGAAGACACTTGCAAGTCTCCCCCTCCAAAAAAAAAAACATCCTTTATTTTTTTGAGCTCAGAAAGTTGTATCGTAAGCACATTTTTATGGCTGAAAATGGGGTTTGCGAAGGGAAGATGACAAGCCTGTAATTGGCGTGCTTGGTATGAAAGTTTGCTGGCACAGAAGAGGCTCATGTTTGTGATTCCATTCTAGGAAAACATCCCAGGCATTTGGAGAAACCACGGGAGGGCCGGGGGCTGTGGGAACCCTCCTTTCAGAACCACCTGGTTTCAGATTCACCCAGAAAAATGGAACCACATGGAGTCTGATTCCAGTGCGCTGGGACCCATGGACATTTTCGCCCAACTGGAGATGAAATTTGAAGTGCAAGCATTTGGCAGCTGACATTTTCTGAGTATATTCACCATTGCGTTTTACTTTTCTCCCCCCTCCATTCTGAGTGCCTAATTAGGCCTGTGTCATGCTTGGCTCCTATGGATTCCTGTGTGGTGGAAGTCACTGGGGCTTAGCCACAGCCGTAAAGGCTGGCGGACGCAGAGACAGCGACATACAATTAACCACCCCGTAAACCCGCCCCTGAGCAGCGCTGCGCCCTGACCTGGCCTCCGTCTGCAGGCTTCCCCTCCATCCCCCCTGGCTCCCAGTCTCTGCTCTCGGCTTGGTTTCCGCACCCCCAACACCGCCGACCCGAACCCACTCTCCCTCTGTAAGGTGAGGGCGGGTGCAGGCAGCTTGGTTTGACTGCGGGACATTTTTTCTTGGCTTTGCGTGGTAAGTGGAAAATTCGTGCCTCGCGAAGGCTGGGAAGTGAGGAGGGAACACTTGTTTTCTGCGCCCGCGTGTGCACAGGAGGGCTTGTCCCTGCCCCCCGTCTGTCTATCTCTTTTTTGTCTTTTTGCACAAATAGGAGCTTGCCCGGCTGCTTTGCCCCTCCCTGGATGTTATTCTGGGTGAGCCCCTTTTCCCCTGGCTGCGTGGTTTTCCCTTGTCCGGGACCCTCCGCACGGGCCATCGGTTATGTCCGGTGTTTCTTCAAAGCGGCTGCCAGTGTCTGAGATGCTGTCTCCTGGTGCAGCCGTGAGGTTATTCCCAGAGTTCGCGCTCATACAGACAAGCTGCGGGGCCGGGGGGCGTGCACAGTGGTGTCCCTTTAAGGGTGACACTGTGAGCAGGTGATCCGCCCCGAGAACCACAGAGGCAGAGGTTGACCATCAGGTTGTGTGATGTGCTCTTTTGATGATGTCCCCTCGTTGTCCTTACTTTGGTGCCCAGTGGGCAGTATTGTTTTCTTCCTGAAGACCGTGCAGCTCAGGTTTGGCGACTTGGCTCTGAGATAGACTGAGGCGGCAGCTGTCCGGGGGCTGAACCCCGATGCTTTGTGCGGATTCAGAGCTCTTTTCCCCACCAACCTGTCTTACCGATGCCCAGATGACTGCATGGGTTGGTGGTTGTTTGTGACACAATAGCCTGTGGCTGTACCTTCCTGACATGTGCATGCAGAGGCGTGTCCTGCGCTACCCTCCCAGGGCCAGGGGTCCCAGGCCCCAGGCGCTCGGCCAGCACCAGCTGGCACGTGCCAGGCTTCTGCTGGGAAAGTGCCCTTTCTGGTCGGCCAGGCCTGGGTGACTCGGGAGCTGAAGCATCAGGAGCCTGGATTCCAAGTGGGTGGGTGGCCTGTGATGAGGGGAGGAAGGGCACACCGCTGGCCAGTCAGGTGGGGCACCAGAAATGCTCTGGCTGAGAGAGAAGAGGTCACTTTGGAGACGGGGTTTGTCCTGGACCCTGAGGACAGGTCCTGGGAGGGTGGAGTACCAGGGAGTCAGGGAGCAGCATGGAGGGGTGGGCCAGTCTAGGCCCCTCCCACTAAGGTGACCATGGCCCAAACCTTTCAGGCCAGTCCGTGGCTTAGGAAGGTCCTGGAGTTATCAATCCTCCCGCCCCTGGATCCTCCCTGCCCAGTCCCCCTTCTTACACTGCTTCTGGGGTCCCTGCAGCAGAAACAACTTCCTTCAGGGACCACGACACATTTGACAGGCTGCTCCTGAAGGTTAGACCGGCACAGGACAGCCCAGGGGCAGGGAGACCAAGGTGGCATCTCCTGTCCTTGCTACTGGTGTGCCCAGGGGCCTGGGCCAGTGTCCCTGGGGACCCTGTGCTTGGGGTCCTGGCCATCCCAGCTCACTCAGGGGTCCCTCCCATCTCCCTCTCAGCCTGTACCTCATAGTCAGGGTTCTGAGGTGCTGAGAGGGGCGGCGGTCCTCACCCAGGTCGGAGGTTCAGGCCAGGTCTGTTAGCTGCCTGTCGCTGAATGCCCAGCCTGTCGGAGCAGCCCGTTGGAGCACTGAATTTGCCTCAATCAGTTTGTCCCCATGCGGCAGGGTCACAAGGCGGACACCTTTATGAACACAGTGCTGTCCATTAGGAGCAAACCCAGGACGAGGTGGCCTACTGCCGTGAGTGGTGTCGACAGGGGCCGCTGGCTGGGGAAGCGGGCGAGGCTGGGCCCGGCCCTGCTCTGCACCCTGCCGGAACATCGCCGGTGCCCAAGGAAGCTCCATCCCATTCACTCTGCACCCCACCGTGTAGTCTACACCTTTTTATTGGTGCCCCGCCACGGTGGGGCACAGGCCAGTGCAGACGCTGTCAAGAGGGGGCGGCACAGGGAGCTCGTGGGTTCCGGGGGGTCATCGCTGGCCTGCGGTGGGAGGTCCTGGGCAGGTGGTCCCTGCGCTGTGCTGACTCCTGAAGGCTAAGTGGGAGAAGACACCTCACCTTTCCTAACACTGAAGACCCCGTGCCGATGCTCTTTAAGGATCGGTTTGGACTAAGAATTTGTGTCCTGGGACGCGGCACCAAGCAGGGGAGCCCAGCTGTGGGAAGCAAGACAGTGCCCGGCTCAAGGTGAATAAGCAAAAAAAAAACCCCAAAAAACAAAAATGCTGTACCGCAGCTGACCAGCATCGCCTAGGAGCATGTGGAGAGGGTGTGGCCCACTCGGCCTCTCCCAGTGCGGCGCAGAGGGCCCCCGAGGTGCATTCCAGAGCCCTCGCTGCCCGCGGCCGGAGGTCCTGCGGCTCCTGCCTCAGAGCTGCAGATTCTAGCTTAATGGGCAGAGCCAACCTTCCCTGTTTCCTGTTTCCCCCCATTCATTGTAATCAAGGGCACGTATGTTTGCCTCTTGTCCTTAAAAAGCCATTCTGTTTAAATTTTTTCGCTTTTGTACTGTCATTACAAAGAATCAAACAATTTTTAATAATCAGTGTGAGGAGCTTAGGATAACATTGGTCAAATTTTTCACATTCAGAGCCAAGTCTCAACCTTTAATATCCACCAAACTGCAATTAATTTATTTCCTCTTTAAGGACCGAAAGGCGATCACAATCGTTTCCGCTGTCATGGAACATCCCCAAACCGTAGTTTATGAGGCCGAGCTCAGTGAGCGGTTAATAGATTCAGGCTTAGTTAGGCCTTGCGCGTGGGCGGCAACGTGGTTTGGAAATGTCTGTTTATTATCAGTTTAATGCTGATGGAACTACTTATTCACTCTTCAGAAACCCTTTATGACTCCTAATTAAAGCCTTTGTCTGAACACGGAATAATTAATACACGGAGAGAAGCGATGGTGAGCCCCTCGGTCGTGTGCTGAGCAGTATTGAATCGTTCGGGTAACACAGGGCTTGCACTTTTGGAAAGAACTCGAGGCCCAGGCTTCATGTTTATTTAACACTTGGACTAGTTCTTCTCGGAGTACGGACTGAGGCTCCTGGAGCGTCACACCCGTAAATCACGTGTCTGCAAATTACTGGGTCTTAAACAGGACTGTCATTTTAAACCTAAATAGTTTGGCGGTGCTCCGGCGTATAAAGCTGACCTCCTAGAACAACATCGATTGTTTGCCCTGGAAGACAAGTAAAAGACATAAAAACAAGACGTAAAATATAGTGCCGCCAGGATGCCATTTATTCTGGTTTGGTTTCAACTTGCAATCCGATGCTTCTGGTGGGCACGGGGAGTTCAGCGCCACCGAGAGGGGACCGCGTCCACATCCCATGGCCCATGCTGGCCTTTTCTGCCCCGGAAGCCTTCTGCAAAGCACCCCTGGCTTTCCGAGTGGCCTGGGAAGTAGGCAGCGCCTGGAAAGGTGGAGATCCATCCATATGAAATGAGAGCTCATTAGTGGGCGTGTGAGGGCAGAGTGAAAATTCACAGCAGGTTCTTTTTACAGGAACCGTAAATAAAGGCGACGGGCTGGCCCGAGGGATTGGTCATTGGTCATGGGAGGAGGAGTTCGCGCCTCTGGGTCACTGCTTCACACTGCACGGGGACAGAGGCATTGAGTTCCTGAGAGTGGGGAGGTGTAAGCGTGGAGAGTGGGCTCTCGGCCCATGCTTGTGGGCTCGGGTCTGCACCCCGTGTTTGGTGCTCTGGATGGGAGGTAACAGAGAAGCAGGGAGGGGGTGACCGTGCAGGGGCTGCCAGCTACTCATCATGGGTCCCCTGGCTTCGGCTTGGGCTCCAGCTAAAGACAGGGGGCTGGAGAGGAAGAGCATAGGAGGGAGAAGGGAAGAGGAGGGAGGAGGGAAAAGGAGGGAGGAGGAGGAGAAGGCTGGCAGCTCTGGTCTCCTTAGCCTCGAACACCGCCTCTGCATTTCATTGGCTTAGGGGGCAGCTGCTCCAAATTGTGCAGGAGACCCAGGGACACGCCTGTCCTGTCCTCTGGACCTTTGGCTGCCTGAGCACTTGGGCTGAGAGCATGCCATGTGACATGTCCTTTGCATTTCTACAGTGGTTCCTATCCCCAAGACGGAGACGAGGGCAAATCCCCTCCCCTCCCCGTAGTTCCCGCCATCCTCCCATACTGCACATTCACTTTGGAAAATTTGGAACACATAGAAAAGCAGAAATTGTGAACTTAACAACTCCCTTGGGGTCCCACCAGCTGGTCCCGTTTGCTGTGTGCTCACACCCTCGCGGTTATACTGCGCGTGCTGCCCGGTGCGTGCTAGACCTCGGTCCCACGGTACTTCACTGAGTGTGTGGGTCACCGTGGTGAAACCAGCCCCCTTTTCCTGGCCACTCAGGGTGTTTCCAATCCTGCGCTTCCCCAGAGTCCAAGCTCTCTTTGACTCCCCGAGCAGGGCCGTCTGCTCTCCCTGGCTTCTCCCTGAGGGGGCTGCCTGAGGCCAGGCTTCAGCTGCCCTCAGCTGGACCCTGGAGCTCCCGTTCATGGGCACGTCACTCCACCTGCTACCACCACTCCAGAGGCAGCATAGGTGTCCCATCCTCAGCCAGAACCCGGCTCGGCCGGCACTGTGTCCCGCTCCCATGGGCCGGGCAGCCGGCTGGGCACACGGAGGGGGCGGGGCGAGGGCCATCCGTAGGGGTAGGAGGAACCTGGACCGGTGTCTGTGGTCCACGGTAACTGCCACGAAGCAGAGACAAGTCAGTTGCTGTTGGGTAGAGAATAGGCTGTTTGCGTGTGGTTGAGTGGGGAGGTTTCTTTGGACTGGGTGGTGGGTCCTTGGAGCTCGGCGTGGGGGTGAGGGTTAAGGGAGCAGTGAGAATGGGAGGAAAGGGCCTGGGGGGGTCAGGGGTGTGCTCACAGGCCCGCGGACGGGAGCACGTTTCTGTGCTGTCCACCTGGAGCCGGGACGGAGTGCACACTTGGGGCCCCACTGGCAGGAGGGATGGGGATGTTCTGAATTCATTCGGGTCAGGTTGCAACGTACCCGTCAAGAAGGCCCAGAAAACAGAATGGAGTATTTTGACTTGCAGGAGGACATATGTTGTCTCATCTTTCCTACATTTCGTTAATACAAAGTCTGTTCTGAACGTCACACGCGCCATTGTGTCGAGGTCACCATTGCTGTGGGGCAGCACCCGTCCTAGACGCCGGTGTGGCCAGCTGGACGCTGCGTCCAGAGGGGACAGGGACCGCTTGCAGTCTGTCCCGCTGCCCTCCTCTGAACACGGCTGACACGGGCTCAAAGTCCGGGCTCAGGGCTTTCCCATGAGCCTCAAGCCCATCCTTTTCTGGCGACAGCCCAGGCATCCTGGAGCTCCCCGTCACGGTGGAACACCTTTCTTTTCCTAGGCTCCACCGCCTAGCAAGTCAGCCGGAAACCAGGGGGCTGGGGTTCTGGTTCGGGCCGGAAGGGAGCCCGAAGGGGCCGGCTGCAGCCTTTATCACACAGGCCAGTGTGAGTCTCCTTATTAATCTCTGGGAAACCCGACCCTTCAATTAACAGGATAAGAATTGCACGCCGGACTATCAAAACCCCTGCATTATTAATGAGCACTTAAGGTCAATATTCGTTCACTCCACTTTATTGTCTGTGATATTTATCACTTGTAATATGACTTCCTGGTTAATTACACAGAGCCACGTTGCTTTCGCTTTTGATTAATGTGGAAAGTTCATACAGACTTGGTTAAAAAAACATTTATTATGTGTGATGTATTATAATAAACCGTTTCTCCTTTTGCCTGAGCTTAGTCCTATGTACATATGTTTTCAATATTTAGAAGATTTTCCTGTGGGGAGGAACTTCCTACTACGCGGAATGGAGAAAATTTAATAAATCACGTTAGCCACCTGCACAATGTGTGGTTTTTATTGTGATACGATATTCTTGTGGGAAATGATGAACGCGCCTCAGCGGGAAGAAGCCGCTGTGAAATCGCATTCCGGGCGCCCCTCCCTGGCACAGGGGACCTCGGGGGTGGCGGAGGGGGATGTTCTCCACGGTGCAAGACTGGGGCTGTAATTAGCGGTGCGACCTGGGGCACCTGGCTCTGCCTCTCGTCATCTCGTCAATTAATCTGCGTTCGTGGATCAATCCCTTCCCGGCCTCTGCACCGAGCGGGCTGGGGGTCAGAGGCTCCCGTGTGCATGTGTGGGAGAGGTCTTGGTGCTGTGAAACACGCTGCCGGGTCACCGGTTCGCTGGGGGTGGGGTTTCCTCTAACTCCTCTCGTGGCTGGGATGCAGTCACTGGTCATTTCTGGGCAGATGTTTCCAGCTGAGAGAAGCCAGCGTGGTAATGGACTCTCTGCTGCTTCTGCAGGCTCCCAGGGAGGGGTCAGGAGGGTCCATATGTGCGATGGGCTGGAATGCGTGGCCCCAAAGTCACCTGCCGAACTCCTGGCAGGGCCTTGAACCTGATTACCCCTGGAGGTAGTGCCTATAAAGAGGCATTACGGTAAAATCAGGTCACTTGGGTGGCCTGAATCCGGTGTGACTGGTGTCCTCGCAAGAAGAGCTGATCAGAACGCAGACACAGACACCATGTGAGCACCCGGGAGAAAGCGGCCGTGTGTGGGTCGAGGAGAGAGCCAGCCCTGAGGTCCTGCGTGCCCCGCAGCCGTGGTAGGCTGACCCAGGCATGTGAGTGGGGCGTGGTCAGAGGCCTGAGGTGCCCAGACTCTGGGCCTGGACATGGCTTCGCCCTGCTGGGCCTCCTTGGTGAATCACAAGGGCTTGGTCAGCCCTGGGCCCGGAGGAGCATCCAGACCCCAGGGAATGACCTCTTTGGGTTCTGCTGGAGGGGGGGCAGGGACTGTGGCTCACAGGGTCTCCTGAGTACCTTTTCAGGGTAGGGTGGCCCCAGGAAGGGGGGCCCTCTCTCAGCAAAGTCCCAGCAAAGGGCTGAGAGTCTTGTCTTTGCTCCCACAGCAAAGACCGTGACGGAACCTGGACCTCCCCTTCCTGCTGGATGGCCCGTCCGTGAGCAGGAGGGTTTGCAGAGTGGGGCTGGCTCCTGGGTCGGGCAGAGGCCCGAGGCCAGGGCAAACACACCGCCTACCTCGTGCTGGCCTGGGAGGGGCAGTGGGCTCCAGGGTCCCACCCATCCCTGTGGAGCGTCCACAGTTCTGTCAGGGGCAGACCCCCCAGGAAAGGGGTTCCCATGAAACCCCTGCATTGGGGAGCATGAGGGGGCCTTCCAGACCCCGCGTGCAGCAGCACCGCTGACCGTGGGCTGACCACGGCAGGGTCCGCGGGCACAGTACACGCCGGCGAGCCCTCTGGGGCCGGCTGGATGGTGCTCGGGTCCCCCCGTCTTTCAAAAGGGGGTGCCATGCGTTCATGCACCAGAAGGGGATGAATGTGAACATTTAGCACCACACACTTCCCAGGACTCTCAGGCCAGAGGGAACATTCCAGAACACCACTTAGCTTCCCACGCAGGAGGAAAGGCAGCCCCGCGAGGCGACCTCCCCTTCTCACTCACCTGCACGTGCAGGTGTGTTGTTATGAGGACATGTGGGAGGCTTTACAATTGCAGGAGAAGCAGACCACATGAGTTCTGACGTTAGTTCAGATGCTGGCCCGATGCTGGGTGTCGTCAGGTGTGAGCGGTGTGGAGCTGGGATGTTTGGGACCGTGGGGTCTGTGGCCCTGTCAGAAGCTGGGCGGTGCTGTGGGGACAGAGGGAAGGTGACAACATCCAGTGAGAAGGGCCCAGTCTGTGGAGAGTGGTGGCCGCTGCTGAAGAGGAGAGAAAGTCGGAGTGGTTTGCTCCGACGGGGGACCCAGTATGTGAAGACCGAGGGTCCTGGGGGACACAGGCCCCAGTCTTTGCACATCCGGACCTGGAGGGGCTGTCATCAGAAAGAGGGGTCTTATTCCTTGGACCCACTTTCCTTGGGCAGGAGAGTGGTGGGGGCACGCCTCACCCCGAACCCTCGCTCCAGCCAGCCTCTCCGCCACCCTCCCCTCCCTAGGCTTGGGGGCCGGTCCTCTCTCCGTGGGGGCAGCTCAGGCCCGAAAGCCAGTGCCTAATTTCCCAAGCCACTGCAGCTATGAAATATTCTCTTATTTAAAACATTTGTGATAAATTATCTGTCAACGGTAGATGAAGTTAACATTTCTTTTGATCAATAAAATAAATATTGAGGTTATGAGCTAAATACTCTCTAAATGTCTGAGGATGGCTGCATCCTCTGGTCCTCGTTCCTTCCAGCCCGTCTGCTTTAACAAATTTCGCAGAGCTGCTATCATTTCCGTCCATAATATATGATGGGCGAGCACGACGTCCTTCCACTGAGAAGCCTCTTCAACGTTCGCGTTGTCAGACTGGGGTTGCTTATAAATAATGTGCCAGGAGGCGGGGCGTGGGCAGATGGGGTCTTTGTGGCGCACCTGTGGGGGCAACCGTTGTGCGTTTTAGTGTCTGTAAGTAGTTTTGCATAACTTGGACCCCGATGACGTCTGTCCAAGGGAGAGGGTCCTTTGTCCCACTTTATGTCGATTAAAAACCTTTAGCCAATTTGTGGTCACCCCCCAAAAAAATCATGCAAAGAGCTTGCAGACAGCTTTTACCTCGTAGGCACATTAAGGGGCGGTGCTTCCGCTCCTCCTGGAGGCCAGAATCCAGCGGGAAATTCACGTTTGGTAAATTCCCTGGCTTTCCGAGTGATTTAACTGTCTATGGGGCCGCTGATCCTCCGAGTGTATCGGGGAACCTCGGGGACTTGTGTACCATTTCTGCATATCCAAGTTCAAATATATGCTCAAGATTGGCTTAAATTTTAAGTTGTTGATCTTACTTCTGATAGATTTGTCAGCTTAGCCTCCACTTCATTTCTACGACCTGCTCCTAATCCTCAAATATTCTTCTTCCCTTAAACACATCTCGGCCAACTTCGCCGACTGTGCCGGGGGAAAGTTTGGGGAGCAGGCTGCTGCGTGGGTACTGCTGGGGCTTTCACTCAAAGGCCTGAGCCGTGGGGTAACCTGGCTGCCGATGCCACTTCTAGTGGGTTCTCACTTGCAGGCAGACTGTTAGTTCTCAGCTGGGTACAGCATCGCTTTAAGTTTTTCACCAGTTCTAACACGGTTTTTTTGTTGTTACTACTTTTCGTGCTAATGCTTATACAGTGTAAAATGCAAGCCTTGTCAATTAAAAATTTCTTTGTTGTTTATCCTTCGAATTCTTGACTTTGTTGGTAGTACAAATAAGTTTGGGACTGAACCCGCAACCTGGGTATGTATGTACCCTGACCGGGAATTGAACCCATGACCTTTTGGTCTACGGGCCGACGCGCCAACCAGCTGAGCCACGCTAGCCAGGGAGTAAAGGGTTTTCCCTAGTCCGTGTTGAAAGGGCATTTCTAGCATGAACAAGAGGTGCCTGAGTTCTGCAAACACTGCTCTGTTCAAGAGCCCCTTTCTCTGAGGGGTGCCGAGGGTCCCCGAGCACGTTAACGACTGTGCGTTTTCTGAAGTCGGGATCCTCTCCATCACCTCGCACTGTCACTTGCAGTTAGCGGACCAGGAGCTGGGCTCAGGGGGCTGGCAGCTGTCTAAGGTAGAGATGGTTCTAGAACCTGGGGTGCCAGCCCCCAGGTCGAGCCTGTGTAAAACGATGTTTGTTGCCTACGCTGATGGCTTTCTCGTGTTCGTCTTTCCGGAAGCAGCTTTCTCCGTGAAACACCTTTAATCAGACTGCAGGGTAGCCTCTCTCCCCCTTCTGTCTGCTCGCCCCATGGGTGCTAACCCTCGAGGGCCCGGCCAGCAGGCTCAGCTCTTCGCAGCTTATTTCTCCTCCTAAGTCAGCTCCGAATTTTAAGGCCTTTCTTACCTCTTTATATGTTTCTTCTCCATAAGGAAATTAGTCTTCAAGGAAATAAAACAAACAAAAAAAACCCATCTTGCTGTGTGGCCTGTTCAGCAAGACGTAGGAACTTCCTCTCCTTAGTTTCCACGCCCAGCCTGACCAGCGGAGCCAGAATTCAAATTTACAGTCTCAGGGGTAACATTTTAATAGAGTTTTTGCTGGTGTTAAAGCTTAACTCTGGTGTTATATTCATGCTCCACCATGGAGGTTTAACCACCCAATTTTATTAGCAGCAAAATAAAAGTATCAGGAAAATGAAATCTCGGTGTTTGTGTCCTGGGACGGAGCATCCTGCCCCTTCTCCCAGCGGTAATTTATATCTTCTTGGATCACGGTGCACGTAAACTTGGAGAGCGGTGAAAAAAGAGGCCATTGGAGAACATTTCTGACTTAAATGAATTATGTGTAGGAGAAGAATACCCAGCCCACATTACCTCTGCCTTTTACGGAAATCAAGCTCTGGGAGCAGGAGTATTTGATAGAGCTCTGCACCCTGGACAAAGATTACTTTAGAGGCTAAATTAATAGATCTGGAACGTGGAGATGAGAATAATGAATCTGTCTCATTAAAAAGTTTCTTTTTTCAAATTATTTCTATTCTAAGCATTGTGGGGGTCTCCAGGAGAGGGGTGGGTCCGGAGCCCCGTCCCGACCTCAGCGCTCCCTCTGCCACCGCGACTCCTCGGCTACACAGACGCGGCGCTGACCCAGGATGTCGACCTCGCGGGGGCGGCTCCATTTCTGGGTGGCGGGTTCCAAGTGTGAGAAGGATGTCGCGGCCATGGCTGTGGATGAGGAGCCAGGTCGTATCAGAGCCTGGTCGCCGCCCAGTCAGGGCGCGACTTCTCCTTTTCGACGGAGAGCTCTGGACTCACCCTTGTGCCCTGACCCCGTCACTAACTTTCCTGGGTCTCTTCCAGCTCGGTGACATTTCCCCTTGTCCGTGGTGTGGGGGTAATGATGCCCCGGCCCAGGTCGGCCCAGAGGGGCCCCTGAGGCCGTGGAAGAATGTGCTTCAAAAACGAGGCGGTGTGTCTACAGGGCCTGGCCTCCAGGAGGGGGCTGTCCCTGGGCACTTCTCCCCCGTTCCCAGGGCTCTCTCCCGGGCTGGAAGAAAGTTGGGAGGAGCTAACACTTATTTTCACCAGCAATGCCAGTTAAACCCTGAGCACCCAGCTCCATTTGCCTTTCAGGTCAACAGCGGGTATGTGTTCTCCTCTAAGTGTACCCCGGAGCCTGCCAGGGAACTGCTTACACTAACAAGTGTTGGTGGTGGCGGATTTGGCTGGCCGTCCTGGATGTTTGATGCTCCGCCTGGCGCCTCTCGCGTTCTTGCCTTTGCCCCAGAAGGACTCCCCTTCTTTCTTTCGGGGTCCCAAGGGGACTCAAGACCCCAGCCATCGTCTTCAACACAGGATGAAGGGGGCACCTGGGGTCAGACTCACATGTTCAGCTGTGGCTCTCGATCCACTTCAGCACCTGGGCGCCTAGCAAGCCGCTGGCCTCACCGAGCCTCCGCCTCCATAGCGTCAGCATGGACAGCAGCAGTGCCCCCCTCCCCCGTCAGGCTGCGGCGAGGGCACGTGGGACCGAGGGGAGTGTGGGGAAGCTCGCACGTGCTGGACACAGCAGCGTCTCTGGGTGCCCTCCTCCGGGAGGCACAGGGGTCCACGTAACCTGACATGTTGGCTGCGGCGACACAATGGCCAGGTCAGGCATCTTTTCCAATGGGGAACCCTGAATCAACCTTTCTTCCTCCAAATGAAGCTTCGTGTGTCTCACGGGGCCTCCCAGGCCTTATCAGCGCATCGTTTCCATTTGCTTTGTCTCCTGCTTAGGAGCTGGGTTTCTGGGCCCATTCTCAGGCCGGTCCTGAGGTGCCTGGCCCTTCAGCCTGCCAAAAGGAGCGCTGTGGCCCCGGCACCTAGAAACAGGGGTCGGAGCCATCCGAACCCAGCTGTCACGGCGTCTTATTTCTCCACGTGAGCGATGAAGCCAGCCGTTGTCACCTCTAGAAGATGGAGGCAGGGGACCTGGGGTGGGATAGACCCAATGTGGTCGCAGTTCCAGAAGGTTGATGGGACAAGGGCCCATCGGGCAAGGTGGCCGCAGGCGATAAGGAGCTGGGGAAGGTGGGACCCTGGGCTTGCTCAGGACAAGCCGCCCGGGGTTGCCTGCGCCTTCCCACCTGGGGGTTCTGCTCTGGGAGTGGGGGTGGTGAACCACGGTTCACCTCTGCCCTCTCTTGTCACTGTGCATTGCCCAGCACCGGACATAGCTCCGGTCTTTTCCTGGCTTCTCGGAAGAGCCGGAGTCAACTTTGCCGACTCCTTTCTTTTGCTCCCCACCGACGCTTGTGTTTTCTCAGCCACTCGGGCACTTCCCTGGCATTTCCCGGGAAAGGAAGGCTCAGTGTGTCTCCTCCGACCCCGGGAGTCTGCACTGCCGAGCTGGGAGCCGTTCACATCCATCCCTCAGGCCCATCTCGCCGGGTACCTTGTTGACTTTCTTATTGGCTCTCTCCCTCAGCTGCACTTGGCCTTCTGATGCTTTTGAGATTCCTTCTGCTCTGGTGGAGCCATTTGTAAGGTTTCCCCGGAGTCCTCTGATGTGTCTGCGCCTTTCTCCCCTCCACCCCCTTCCCGCACGCTCTTTGTCTTCCATTGTGACGGGGCACTTTCCTTGGGAGGAAGCAATTGCTCCTTTTGGGGGCTGGATTTTGCTTTCTACTCACCAAACAGCGGCGCTTTACTGTCCCCTACCCCCTGTGACCGGCGCCGAAGAATATCGTACCAACCGACTGAGATAGAAGATTAGTGCTTCGCCATAGGGAAGCCAAATTAGCCCTCAGAAGTAGGTGCCTAGAGTATTTTAAGACTCTTTTGATTAATTCTTGTGATGGGAGGCCTTGCAACACCAAGTTTTATGTGCTGCGAGGTGGGAGGGGTGTGGTAACATGTTCTGCCTTCAGCTGGCTTATCGGCCCGGCCTTTGTGGTGCGCAGTGAGGGCCCCGCGGCTCTGAGGGGTCTCCTTTCAGACGGAGCCTTTCCCTGCCTGTCATTTCCAGGACGCAGGCTGGGAATTTCAGGGATCAACCCCAAAAGACTCAGAATAGAATTGTAGTCAAAACGCCCACAGTTGTGGAAACCGAACAGCAGAAAGAGGCCCTGCTAGCCCCGACAGGCGTCACTCGGCACCTACAAGTGACAGCCAATCCATTCGTTTACCACCCATGCAGGAGAAAATCCTAGTTTAACAGAGTGTTGATAGCAAATGATTATTAACAAGAAGCCTTTTTGACAGTGACTCATTTGTTATTTTAAAAACATAAAAACACGCTCTGTTTCTTAAAACCTGTCACCTTCCCGGGTTCCTTATTGCATCATTCAGGAATTCATTTTATTACAATCTACAATCTAACCTAAATCATCCCAGCAGCTACTTGTTACCTTTGCGTCGGAAAGCCCGGGTACCCCACAGCGTGACTCTGGCGAGGGCATGCGGACTGTGACCGCGGCCGCGCTCCTGAATGTGCGTCTGACAAATAAGGACTTTGTAAGTTGAACACACTTGCTGATGGAAAGCAGTTTAACTATGCAAGTCTGAATAGGCAAACAGATGTGTTGAATTCATAGTTCACTAAATAGGGACGGATTATGGTGTTAGGGCTGTACTTTTACGAATATCTCAAGGAAGCTGCAAAAACTGCATTTTTCCAGTGAGTGGAAACACATTTAAATGTTTCACATTAAATACACACACACACACACACACACACAGATTCACTTACTGAGATTCGTTAACAAATGCCTTGTATGAAATATCACTGCAAATTGTAACTGAGAGCAAAGGTGTATTAATATTTCTTGGCAATGTGAGAAAAAGACTCCACTAACCCTCTGGCTGGCTATTTTTGGTGGTAATAAAAAAGTTGGGCTTCTGTTCCCCATTTTCCCTCTGTGTTGCACGGTTTGCAGATCTGGCGGGCCGCATTTGCACGGGACGGTCGGGTTGGAATTTGGTGACTCACCTAGCAGCATAATGAGCTAACCGTTCGCCGCTTTGGTCATCTGGCGCTGTGACAGCGTTTCTCGCCTCTGCTCTCAGGTCGGGGCCCATCCTGCCTGAGTCTTCGTCCTCCGCTCCCCTTTTTGGGAGTAGCAGTGCCGGGAGCGGGACTGGCGGCCACAAGACGTCCTCTGCAGATTAGGGTTCCTGAGTTCCACCAAATGAGTGTTGTTCTCGTGGATAATCGGGGTGGCGTGAAGTACGCCATTATTTGGTGAGTCTTTCTTATGGATGTTCCAGGTCCGGGCCCCCGGCTGTGCTGGCCAAAGTTCCCAAACACTAAGAAACATCAACGAGGTCCTGGGCAGAACTAGAGCCCAAGACAGCAGTTTCGGGGAGACGGCTGCAAGTGCGGATGCACGGTTCCCCGGGAAGCCGGGCAGGTGCCGCGGGGAGGTTCCGTCAGTGGGAAGCAACGGGCCGCTCTCTCCAAAGACCGGTTCTGCCCAGTTTTCGGTTGAACACTCACTTGGGAGCAAGAATGACTTTTATTAGGCCAAGTTTTGCTCCAAATGACATCCTGAGCCTTGGAGTCAAAAAAGGAAGGGGCTCTCTGAGCCCTGGCGCGGGTCGTGCGCACTCAGGGGGCTCCCACCACGCTTGCCTGAGACCCCCTCATGCAAGCAGCTGCACGCAGAGTGCAGGGCGCAGCCCAAGAGGCGGTCAGCGCCAGTAGGCCAGGTCCAGGCACGCGTTGCTTAGCAACGCGCAGGCGGGTAATGCTGACAACCAGGAGCTGGAGCGGCCTGCTTCAAGGGCTGAGCGAGGCGGGAGGCGCCCACCAAGCGAGGATGCGAATACACTCCCCAAGGGTGGGGGGTGCCCTGCTGGCGCGGCTCCTCTGTCTGGGCCTCTTCGCTGATCATCTCCTTATGAAGGCAGGAGGGGGGAAGCCTTCCACGGTGCGTGGTCGCGATCCCTCGGGGGTCAATTTTTAGCTGCAGAATTTATGAGTTGCACATTTATTTGATTTGGCTTTTGGTTAATTTTTTTTCTCCCCTTGTCAACCCGACAATATGAGGGCAGACAGAGGCGGCCCCTGTAGAAGAGGCAGTAAACGGAGCTAGCGCGGCCCCTTTACAGGGGGCTCCTCTGCACCGCTGCCCGCCCCCTCTCTCCATGCGGCCCCTCCTCCCTCCCGCCCGCGCACGCGCCAGAACACTCCAATCCAAATAAATAAATCCAGGAGTAAATACCGATGCGAGTCTCATTAACATCACCTGTCAAATCCTGGCGCATAGGACCCCAAATGGCCCCCTGGGCCTCCCAGTAATTTCTGGAAAGTACATAAAAAGGATGATCAGTGGGTGTGTTTGTGGAAATCACTAGCAGGGTGTGGGAAGATATGCTTATAAGTCCGTAATTCTTTTTGGCAGAAGCTTGGCGCTGGTCATGGGATGTCTCTCCTTCACGAAGCGAAGAGACAGACCTGTGGCCCTGGTTTTACAACAGATGTCGGGAATCCTGAGAAGCGATGTGAGGAAGATCTCGATTATTTTTTTCCGTTTAACCGACAAGGGTGCATGGGCCATTTTGTCAGCTTTGTCCTGTTTCTTTGGTTCTGCTGGTCACCCAGTGACCCGCTCTGTAAAGAACGGCCAATTTCATTAAGGGCGAAAGTCCTAAAATCATCTAATGTTGGATTTTTTCCACCTTACCTATGTCCCATGTTCAACTTTGGAGTTAAAAGATAATATGGCAAGACCTCGACGTCTCATACATCACTTATCCTGGAGAATGTTGAGTGAATGCCCCCACCACCAAAGAGCTCCGTCTCCTGTTCTGCATTTGGGGACTTAGAAACGTGGCCCTCTGCCTGGCCTCGCAAAGCTGTGGGCACTGGGTCCCACGGGAAGACGCGCTGGCAGAGCAGCCAGGTGCCATGCCAGCCCCTGCGGAGCTCTTCACTAGCCCTCTGAAGGAGTCATATCGAGTGAAATACACACATCTGTTTCCGAGAGAGCTGATTACAGGCCACCGGCGGGCAAGTTCCGACACTGGTCCCGGTTTGGAGGACACGTTCGCAAGGTATCACTTCTGGATTTGACGTGGGAGGAAAGAAGGCATGACGCACGGTGAAGCACGTTGTAATCATTTATTATTAGTCTTGGGAAGGGCCCTGAGGGTCCTTGAATTAAAATGGAAAACAGCAGTTATAAACCGGACCATCAGCCTCCAAGGCACGCAGGTGTCAGCGGAGGACCTGCTGTCCCCAGCCCTCCTCTCCATTTGGGAGCAGAGAGGAGGCAGCTGACGTCAGGAGGGCCTGGACGTCTTTCTCCTCTTTCTTGCTGGAGCCGAGGCAGGACCAGCAGCTCTGCTTGGCGAAGCCGCCCACTTGGAGGGACGGTGGGCGACATTTTATCAAGAGCAGGGTTCAGAGCGCTTCCGTCAGCTTGGCTGATTGACCCTGGCAGACTGGGCTTCAAACCAATTTTACTGAATGCATCTGTTTGAGCCAACTACCCACCTCCTTGTCCTTTCTTCCTCCGGCTGCTAACACCACCCTCTGGGTCCACCTGGCTCACTTTCAGTCCAATCCTTCCCGTGTTCCTGTCACAATGCCTACCGCCCCGACTTCCTAATTCCTGCCCCCCCCAACTCACAACGCGTATCACCTGGCTTCTTTTCTGGTCTCCCCTCCGCCCAATCATGCCCCTTTTTCCTGCCGTTGTTCCTGCTCTGGACCCACGCCCCTTCCCCAGCACCAGCGGGAAGGTAAGATGCACTTGGCCTTCAGAACCCTCAGCGGGTGCTTCGGGGGCAGTGGTGGCAGTGGTGTCTCGTGGGGTTAGATGGTGGAAGGTTGGTCCAGACACTGCCTGCCCCCGCCCTCCCAAACCCTAGGCTGCCTGTTGTTGGAACCAGTAGCTCTTTGCCCCCCTTGGTGGGGCCGAACCGGACAGGACTTTCCCTTCTGCAGATGAGCAGGTTGGAAGAGAACATTTTTGCACTGATTTTGAACCTCTTCCGAGTCTTTCAGAATAAGTTCGACTTTTCGCAATTGTCTTCTTGCAGGTTTTCGGCACAAAGGCCGCGCTTTCCCGAGTGACGGGAGTCCCCTGCTCATGGGATTCTGCTCTCCCCTCAGGCCCCCTGGGGCACACCGTTTCAGCGGAAGTTTCGTTGTTTTCCGTGTGACTTTGCACGTGTAACCGCAAGTCCAGGGAGAAGTCAAAACTGGGAAGTGCCACTGAAAATTGCATTTTCCAATTTTATTAGGGCGTCCAGTTCTAGGAACTGTTTGCTTTGCTTATTTAAATGCAATTCAGTTTTTTTCCCCCCAAAGAGCAAGTCCTGTTGCCAGTAAGTAAGTTATTTACTCAGCTGATGCAGTTTTTTTCAGTGAAAGGATTTGTGTAAGAAATACCAGAGTGTCGCAGTCAGGTCCACACAGGTGCGCTGGACCCTGTGGCGTGGACCGCGTGTGCCGGCTCCCAGGCCGGCGGATGCCACATTTCACATGCGAGTTTGCAGGGGCGGCTGGTTGAAATGATCTGCTTTGTTCACTACTTAATTATGTTATTTTACTGTTCCCGAAAACCTGACACAAGGCAAATTTACATTACTGTGCTCCTAATTAGCCAACAATCCTTAAGGATTTGAATCATACATACCCAAAGTAATTTCCTTCTTCACCAAATACGAATTTCCTTACGCCGGGTTCGGAAGACGGGACCACGGCGGAAGGCGTCTCGGCGATGACAGCCCTCAGCGTGTCTGTCTCCCAAGTCACCCCGCGCTAAAAGCCACATAATGACTCCAGCAGTATCGTGAAGCGCCTTATAGGAAATCAGTGACGACAGTATGCAGCGGGCGAAGAAGTGCTCCGTGCTCGTCAGATGCCGAAGCCCCTCACAGACGCTGCTTCTGGTCTTTCGATTGAATCAGCCGTGCCTGTGATCTGCCATATCTGCTCCACACTGGTCGTAAGCCCACCCCCGTCACCCAACACAGGACCGGCCTGGTCCCCTAGGCAGCCTACTGACACTGCGCATGCTCGCCTGGCTCTGAACCCCTTGGCCTCTCTGTACACGTGACCCTGGTCTCCCCGAAACCTCGAGACTCCCCTTCACTTGCTGCCTGCATAGCTGCCCATCTCCATTCCTTCCTTCTTTCTTCCTAACTGAGCCCGGTATTGCCCACGACTTTTTGGTCCTAAGCGCTGATGTGCTCTCCAGAAGGGAGACGCATCATCTTTCGGAGGTAACTCAGCATCAGCCTCACTCGCGCTTCCTAAACCATGAGGGCCCTCATTCATCGCAAGAAACTCGCCCTACAGCTTAGCACGTCGCTGAGCAGGGAGGAATGTGTGTGTGTGTGTGTGTGTGTGTGTGTAGCCACGTCTGGACTCAGACTCCGGTTAAGAAGCGGGGCATGGGGACATACTCAACGGATGTCATTCATTTCAGTTTGCCATACACGGTGTAAATCAACCATGGTTGTTCCGTTCTCCTACCTTGTGATTGGTTTAGGCGAGGGCATGTGATGCAGTTCTGACCAATAAGAAGCTGAGGAGCTCCTTGAAAGGTTTGAGTTACTGACAGAGAGACAAGGGGGCGGTAACTGTCCCTTTCCTGCCTGTGGTGCCTGAGACCCAGACTGGTGGGAACAGGGCAAGTCTGAGGATGGGAGAGGAGAGGATCAGAGGCCCCGGAGTTATGTTCCTGAGTTAACTGGGGGTCCCCCAAGCCCTTGCAGGAGTTCTTTGGGTGGAGAATTCTCCCAATATCTAAGACAGTTCCGTTGGAGTTTCCTGCTACCTGCCATCAAGGACTTCGTAACCAATACACCTCCCCATGGTGTCTAGGAACGGAAAACCCGAGCTGGGGCCTGTGGGAAGTGATGCTGAAGGAGACTCAGGTCTTATTCCAAGTAAAAGAAGATGAACTTGGAGCCCTTTCTGTCCTGTTAAGTTGACGGAACTCTTGTGACTTCCGTGGCCCAGGGACTGATTTTGGGACCTGATTCAGGGGACCGCTAGAGTTTGTCACCTGAGTTTTGTGGCTTCAGCTGTTAGATGAGCTGGAAGGTCACACCCTACTGTCGTTTGCAATTCTGCAGAGCCTCCCGTTTGGACTCTGTCTGCTGTGAATTGTGTTTGCGGTGCCGCAGCTCCGAGACTCCCTCACCGAGGGCCTCGCTCGCACACAGCGGCGAGAGGGCGCCGTGGGTGGCTCTCCTCCTGCTCTGGCGGACTCATCAGTTCTTGAGAAGGACCCCGTGACGAAGTGTCCTCAGACGCATGCCCACCCCCACACCTCTACACTCAAGAAGCCATTCGTTAATGTGGGAAATAATGGTGGGGATTTATGGCTGAGAAATGGAATTCTGGACGAAGTTGAGAGAGAGGTGTCGGGGCTGGTGGCCCAGGCTCAGTATAAAGAGGAGTCTCCAGAATCTGTAGAAATAAGCAGATGTGGCCTGGGACACCGAGTGAGAGCTTCGCCCGGGGCAGACGCTGCTTGCTAGTGAGGGCTGAGCATCGGTGAGAGTGGGGTGACCCCTGTGTCTGACTGTCACAGAGTCCAGGCACGCCAGTTGGAGATGGCATCCTAGGTGGGGTTGGAGAAGGCATGGAACTGTCCCCGTGGGTGTCCACGGTTCTCTGACCTGGAGCAGGAGAAAATCAAGGATGGCGGGAAGCTCTGCTCCGTGGGTGACACAGGTTGTTCATTGTTAATAAATTGCAACACTTGTTTTGTTTTCGATAGTGTTGCGCGGCATGTACCCTCGGGGATGGGCGTGGACTTTCTGCGGCTGCCCGAGCCTCCCCTTGGCTCAGGCGAGTGTGCTCGGTGTGCCGACTCCATGGAGGTCACTAGACAACGTGGCACTCAGTGCCTGCAGCGTGCGGTGCCTGAGCCGGCCCCACAGACAGGAACCAGGGCCGAGTCGGCGTCAAGTACATCTCTCTGGTGACAGGCAGGTAGAAAGTGGGAATGCGGACCACGCGCTCGGGCCAGGGCTCTGGCTGGCTGCCTGGCCTGTGTCCGCATCTTGGCAGTGCAGCCTTTGCTCACAGTCAAAGTGGCAGCACAGGCTGAGCGTCATGTAGCTGTCGCGGACCCGGCAGGGCTCTGTCTGCGATGGTCACAGTGGAGATGACGTGTGTGCTTGTCAGCGTAGCTTCAGTCCCGGGGCGTACCTTCTGGTGTCTGTGTGCAGGAAGGGGACAGAGAAGGCGCGAGGGAGAGCCCCGGGCATCAGGGAGAGGGCACCTGGCATGGCCCTGGGGACACTGGGTGAGGAGCCTGCAGGGAGACGCCATGGCCAGGGAGATGGGTTGAAAGAATGCTGCTCTGTGGTCTGCTGGGGACCAGAGGCATGTTTTTCGGAGCAAAGTCTTCACGCTTTAATCACTTGCGCCAGCTTCAAGGTTTATATCTGGAATTTATCCATTTGCTTCGGAGCAGTGCTATGTAATGCTGGGGGGCCATGCACAAGTTAATAACAATTAATTAGGAACTGGTTGATTTTGACTAGAAAATTGGCAGCTGCTCCCCATCGAGGTAAATCTATTCCTGGAAGAGTCAGGTCAGCTCCGCCCCCAGAAGCACAGATTCCCTGCGGGAGCGTGCAGGAGGGACCGCAAGGAGGTCGGTGTCCCTTCTGGCCTGTGGTCCTGGTTCATTCTCCACCCCTCGTCTGGCTCCCCCCTCGGGGTGCTGACTGGCTCGAGGTGGCCAGCTGCAGGAGCCTCTTCTGTGGAGCCCAGACATGGACAATTGAGGTCTGTGGGACATTTTTTCTCTCTTGTCTGTGTTTCGAAATCCCTGAGAAAACCCAGGCCCCCCCTTGAGGTGTTACTTATGCTGTAACATCGTTCGCTTTGGGGAATCTTGTTTCCTTTATTCAGCTTTGAAAACCGAATTGCCAGGATCCAGAGGAGGTGGCAGCTGAACGTAAACTGTTTTGCGAGCGAGCACGGCGGCCGGCACTTGGAAGGGCGTGTGCGTGATTAAAGGCTGCCAGGTCTTTGACGTTGAAACCCCGGCTCTGCCTTGTTTGAAGGTGCCTCACTTCCAGCCTCCAAGGGGTTGGTCCCAGCCCAGAGCCTCCCCCCAGGCCTTAAACCGTAAGTGTGTTCAGGGCAGGAGGGGCTTGTGATGGTTTTAAAAATTAAATGTTTGAGGTACTGTTTATTAATAAGGGCAATAAATTTCAGGTGTACCACATGATCATTTTGTAGAGTCCTGTGGATTCTAGAATCTTCCATGTGTTGGGGTTCTTAGTTACATTGTACATGGTTGTTTGAAGTAACTGTGCAGCTCGACATTGGAGATGGAAGCTACTGGCCCTTCTGTGCTGGCGATGGGGCTCACGGCAGCCCAGATGTCCTGGGATCCGAACACCCTGAGTCCCAGCCTCCTCCACGTTTCCAGCGCTTCAAAGTGACAGGTCTGTCATTAGAAACGCGAGTGGATTGCAGAAGATCGCAACTTAGCAGAATGCACCTTCAAAAATTAAAACTGGCAAAACAATTGTTGTTGACTGAAATGGAAAGTGAGTGGCAATTTGGACCTAAATTATTTATGAGCCTCGCTGGGGCTGTGCCTGCGCAGCGTGGCTGGTAACAGTCTGCCTGTGAACGTCTCCCAGAGCGCAGGGGTCTTCGGCCTCGCGTGGGAGCACTCGGAGGAGCCCTCAGGACGCGGCCCAACGCTGGGACACGGCTTCCACGTAGCCGGCGTGCAACACAGGACAAGGCAGGGCCGCGGACAAGCCGATGAGTGTGATTCAGAGAGAACGCTCGCGGTGCCAGGGCAGCCCTGGGCACAGAGACGATCATTTTTCATTCAGAATTTAGGCAGACAGCGGGCGAAGTGTGATCACTTTTCAGCATTACTGTGCCGCATCGCATATTAGCGAGGCTCTGCGATGATAATCACAGAGTGAACTTGAAAGCACCCCTAATTAAACTGTCTGCACCCCCAGCCTTTTCCCGTAATGATGTCAGACGTGCAGCAATTAGCTTCACCTCCGTGCACGTAAACACGGTGAGTGAATCACGGGGACTTAACCTGGTTTGCTTATTGAGCATCTCCTAGAAAGGAATTAATTAGCTTTGTATGTTTTGGAATTGCAATTTATGGAATCATTTTGGAGTCTTTCACTGAAACAAAATTAATTTTTTTTTCCCTGCGAGTCCTGCAAACGGAATCTCTCGCATGGGGGGGGTGCTGAAGGGGTGGGGGGCGGTGCTGAAGGGGTGGGGGGGTGCTGAAGGGGTGGGGGGGTGCTGAAGGGGTGGGGGGGTGCTGAAGGGGTGGGGGCGGTGCTGAAGAGGTGGGGGGGTGCTGAAGGGGTGGGGGGGTGCTGAAGGGGTGGGGGGGTGCTGAAGGGGTGGGGGGCGGTGCTGAAGGGGTGGGGGGGTGCTGAAGGGGTGGGGGGGGTGCTGAAGGGGTGGGGGGCGGCTGCAAGGGGAAACCCTGCACGATTTTCTCATCTTCATTTTATTTCTGCGACAGCCAGTGAGTGAAGTGTGGAATTTAGGGCAGGGGTTTACTGAGTTAGCCCAGTTTTAGGGCATTTTGCTCAGGAGGCAGGAATGTATGTATCATCCACCTGAAGGTTGCATCTTCCCTGGGTCTTCCGCTTTCTGCAGTGGTGTGGAGCCTGTGAAGCTCATTTGAATGTCAAGTTTGGGCACCGAAGCAACCTTGATGCGGCCGCATGTCAGTCACCTCGGAAGACACCAGCACCAAGCTGTGGGGCTCGGCAGCCTTCACAGGATTCGGGGCAAGTGGCCAATTCCAGACAAAGAAGTGGAACAAACGAAGCAGGGACTGGGGGACCTTCCTGCTGCCCACAGGAAGCACAAAAGGGGGCCCCGTTTGGAACTTGGCGTGCTTCTGCTGGCGTTTTCTCGTGGAAACCTTGGGTCCGGGTGGTGCACGGTTTACCTGAGCCCTCGGCTCCACAGCGCATCTACGGTTATTGTATTTTACAGGTTGATAGATTTTTATATTCCGTCCAAGTCAGGATCTCACACCACCTGGTTTATTATTTAGTAATTTACAGGGCAGTCAGGCGTGTTTGGCTTAATGTAGGATAAACGTATAAATCTATTGTTCCTCCCCTCGCCGGGGCTGGTGTGCAGTGAACTACGGAGCCGGATGCATGCATGCATTCCAGCTCCGCTTTTTTCTGTGGTCGGGAAGCAGGCAATAGATAACACGGTGACAGTGGCATCCCCGGGGACGGCAAAATGTGAGAGCAACCCCCGTCAGGTTAGTGGGTCATTACCGTGGGAGCCTCGATCCATTAATGGACTGTGCCGCCCGTTCTGTCCGTGTCAGGTTAGGGCTCGTGGCGGGAGGGTTGTTATCTCAGAGCCAACTTTGCTTCCTCACTCTCGGCTTATTAGCTCCTCCGGTGAAAACGTACCCAGGTATGTAGTAGTAGCGGGCCTCGTCGGGAGAAAGCAGGATCTTGGCTGTTCACCCCGTTTGTTCACACAATGCTTGGATGTCATGCTGCTCGAGGGGTCTTCGAGGGAACAGTGTTCTGTCCCGGACGTTTTCGGACGTTTTGTGGAGTGCCTGGCCAAACAACTCGAGCCAATTGAGGCAGAGGCTCTGCCGTGAACAGGTTTGCTGGTTTCGAGTGATGGACAGGCTGTGGGAGTGGACGGAAGGGGCCAGGCGAAGGTGGGCCCCTCAGCTCCTCCCCAGCGCCTCACACCCAGGGGTCCTGACCTGCTTTTTGCAAACTCATGCCTGGGGAATGAAGGCCACCGTTCTGGAAACAATGCCAAAAAAGGGATGGCTATGTGGCATTATATAATTTGTCTCGTCTGTGAAATAGATAAGAAAAAGCATGTTGTTTAACTGGGCCTTCAGATAAAAGTGTGCGTTTTTAGGAAGAATATAAAGAATCCCTGGTTTTTGAGTTCTAACATCCAGAAGTTTGGTTGTGTTGTGGGGGCCTGTGCTGGGTGCTCTGCCACCTTCTGCGGAAAGAAAGACCGCAGCTCAGCTCTGCCCCTCGGCCACCTCACTGTGGGAGCTTCTCCTAAGGCAGCCACAGGGATGAGAGTCCGAGGCGTCTTCCGAGTGAGATGAAGGCGCAGGTGAGTGTGGACTGGGAACGTGGCCCCAAGCCCTGTGCTGGATGATGCCCATCGCTTCCGCAGATTCGCTGTGATACAAAGGATGTGAAAAACACCCATAACAAACACAGGGAAACCCTTTCAGCTGGGCAGGCAGACAGCAGGTGAGCTGGCCGATGCGGCAGAGGGGCAGATGTGCAGGACGCCAGGATGCAGCCTGGGCCTGACTCCCACCGGGGCCCCGTGCGTACCGACGGGGAGGAGCCCAGCACGTCCTTCCACTGCCATTGTCCCACTTCATGGCGGCAGCCACAGCTGAGGCGCCAGCCTGCCGAGATTCCTCAGGGCTGCAAGCGTGCGGAAAGAGCTCTTACTGTGGGCTGCAAAAGATACTGCTTGGTATAATCTTCTTGTTTGAGGAAGCTCCTATATAGTGAGGTTAAGTGCTGAGTTAATATCCAAATCTGTTGTCATCCAAATCTAGTTACTCAGTCCTGAGTGTATCCCTGCAGGTCTGGGCCCGTGTGGTCCCCCCAAGGTCTCCTTCACCACCCCCACCCCACACGCCCAGGGTGTGGAGAGCCCGGCCCCACAGAGGGCTGCCTGGGGGGGGCGGAGTCTCTGCATTTCCACAGCCACCTGTGACCCAGCCCTAGGGGCTCCTCACCTGCACCCCCTGCTGACACCACCATGGATTTGAGTTTCTTACAGGAGTATTAAATGTCCTTTCAGTCTCAGGCCCCTTTGCCCCCAGCCTTTACTTTGATATGACTGAAGGATAAAATGATCTATAGGATAAAATGCCTGAAATACTTCTCATTTAATGATCAATTATTTGCCTTCTTAGCTAAAAACACTCAAGTTGTTATGGTCAATCTATCTTCTAAGTCTTTCATTAAAAGTATGGCGAGTAGGTGAGGAGGTGTGTTATTACTTTGTAATCACCTGTTGGGAAGCCTTAGCCATTTAATTATTAGATAAAGGTAATTTTAGGAATAAAATCCCAGTCCTAGGAAAGAAAGCTGATATAGATTGAAATCTGATGAAGATATAAACTTTAATCACGAGGAAATTCTGATAAGAGATAAGTCAGAACTACTGCCCACTAAAGTGGCCAAAATTGAAAGAAACCTGACAATACCAAGTGTTGACAATGACACGGAGAAACTGGAACACTCACGCGTTGCTGGTGGAAATCAGAAGTCGTCCAGCCGCTTTGGAAAACAGCTTGGCTGTGTCTTACCAAGCTCCACATATAACTCGGGGTTTCCATTGCTAGGCATTTACCCAGGAAAAGGAAAACACATGTTCACACCATGGCTTGCACACGGATGTCCACAGCAGCATGCAGAGCCGCTCAGCCACACATGCCACCGCCAACAGCCAAGTGTTTGTCAGAAGGTGAGCGGACCCGCGCATCCCTGCCACGTCCACACCAAGAACGCTATGCAGCAGTGCAGATGAAAGGAGGAGTGATGCGTACACAGCGTGGGTGAGCATTTAAAACCCCTGGTAATCGAAAGAAGGCAGATCCAAAAGAAAGCAAGCGTGTGGCCTGCTCACTGACCAGAAGTCGTTTACATGGAATTCCAAGAAGGAGCACTGTCTGCCCGGGGCAAGGGTGGGGGCAGCTGCGACAGCCAAGGGCCCGGGGAAGCTTTCTGGGCTGATGGAAACGTGGGAGGCCACACGACGCTATGAAATTGCCCCAACTCATCCGACTGTACAGTTCGAAAGGGCAATTTCAGTATGTGTAAGTCAGGCTTCCATAAAGCTGGAAAATGGACGAGGTTGCTTGTTTCCTTCCCGTACAGACGTGACCTGAAGGACTGAGCCAGGCCTGACCCTGCCTGTGGCACCGAGACAGAGGGGTGGCTGGAGGAAAACTGTGACTCGTTGACCGTCTTCGCTCCACACGTGCGGTTACAGCAAGTGTACATTCCGTGGGAAACCCTCAGACGGGCAGCTCACCTTGTGGCAAAATAGTGGTGATGGGCGGCTCCCACTGTTGAGTGCCGGCTGTCCTGCCGACTCGCACTGTTGGGAGCACTTTATATTTTTATTGCACATATTTAAAGTGTGAAGTCTGGTGATCGGGCCTCTGCTTTCCTGTGAAGCCATCACCACAGACAAGATGAGCTGCCTCGCTCCGTGTCCCCGCCCTTCCAGAAGCCCCTGCTAGGAGGGGGAATTGGGGGGGCTTCCCTCTGCCCCCAGGACACCACCGATCGGCTCTCTGTCTCTACGCGGCAGTTTGCATTTGTGAGACTGTTCCGGAGTTGGCCTCAGCCTGTATGCACTCTTTCCTCTTTGGCTCCTTTTTCTCGGCATCCTCATTTTGACAGCCATCCACGTTGTGAGTCTACCAACAATTCCTTCCCTTTCTTTAAAAAAAAGATGGTTCCTTCATTTTTGTGGCTGCAGAGAATTTCATCTTCACCCGGGGATGGAAGTTTGGGTTGTCTCAAGACTTGCGAGCTGCTGTGAACAAGCTGTTGTGAACACGTGTGGACCAGTTTTACAGACACGTGTGCTGTCTTTGGGGTAAATGTTTAGGAGGGAAGGGCTGGCCCATGTGGTTGGTGTGCTTTTGAAGAAGCCAAACTGGTTTCCGAAGGGCTGGTAACACTTCCCACTCCCACACCGAGTGACACTGAGTGACGGTGCCTGCCACTCCGGCCCCCAGCCTCAGCACAGCGGGCTTGCTCTCGGCCGTGCGCACAGGGGCGTGCTGTTGGGGTCCTCCTGCTCGTTTCTCGGACGGCCAGGTGTGCGGGCCATCTCTCCATGTGCCCGTTTTCCCGAGGTGTGTCTCTGGAGAAGTGTCTCTTCAGAGTTCGGTCCAGTTTTAAATATTGAGCTGGTTTTTCCTTATTACTGAATTTTGTGAGTTCTTTATATTTACCAGATATATGTATAATGTTTCTTAAATCAGATACGTGCTTTGCAAATAGTTTCTCCCAGCCTA
This sequence comes from Desmodus rotundus, assembly GCF_022682495.2. Taxonomy (NCBI): domain Eukaryota; kingdom Metazoa; phylum Chordata; class Mammalia; order Chiroptera; family Phyllostomidae; genus Desmodus; species Desmodus rotundus. Next base: position 1,902,803 of record NC_071390.1, on the reverse strand, counting down.
TCACTTGTCTTTTCATTTACTGAACAGTGTCTTTAGCAAAGCAAGAGCTTTTTAACTTCTTGCAAGTGTATTTTCTCAGTGTCTGTTTATAGATGGGAGAGCTGGTCGGGACGTGGAAGGACGGTATGCATGGTGGAGACCTTGGTATAACTCCGGGTCCCTGAAGTTCACTCCTGTGTTTTGTTCCAGATGCTAATGGTTTCAGTTGTCAACAGTTAGGCTGTTTCTCTGTTTTGAGTGAGGTTTTGTGTATTGTTTGTGGCGATACAGTTGTCCTCCCTTCATGGTGGTTTTAGAACATCTGTAAAAATTAACTGTCCACGGCCGCGCCCATCCGCTTGCCAATCCTGTGTCCGCACCACACCCGCTTGGCCGCGGCAGCTTCAAATGGCTCCTGAAATCAGTTACTCCTCCAACTTTGTCGTTCGTCAATTTTTTGGCTACTTTAGGTCTTATGCATTTTCATATAAATTTTAGCACCCACTTATTCATTGCTCCATGCTGTATACGGGCATATATCTAAAGACTAGTTTTATCGGAATGGAATCAACTTATATGCACTGACTTACAATTGATTTTTTCATGAAATTTATTAAAGTAGAAAATACTCAGGTGAAAACAAAATCATCATTTTAACAGTTTTATAGTATTCCATCTACGCACATTCTAAAACATAAAATATCTCCCAGGCTGTGATGCCAGGCACAGTACGTACATCTTTGCTCACGCACTGAATTATCTCTTTAGTACAGATTTTATGTTTTAGGACTTATCGCCAACTTCTCCTCTGAGAGCTTGTATCAGTTTATATTCCTACAGGAAGTTTGTAAGTATAATTGTATCTATTCTCCCACCAGTACTAGCTCTTGTTACTGTGTCTGCTCAGGGCCACAGACGCAGGTGTGGCCCTGGTATTCTAGTTTGCATTTCCGCTCGGGAAGAAGAGGCTTCAGGTTAGACCACCACCTCAGGTCCATCCACGTTCTTACCGGCTACCGGATTTGGTCCAAGAACAAAGCCATCTCTGCCTCAACTTGCTATTGTGAAAAATAGGAATAATAACTGCTTTTGTTCCACATGGGTCGTTATAAAATTAAATGAAATAATCAGTACAGAGCACTCATACATGAAGGCCAATACATCGTGACCAAATGGGGTTTATCTCACGGATGCAGGTTTGGTTCTACATCTGGAAATCCTTGTGGTTCTCTGTACGGACTAGAAAGGAAAACTCATGAGATCGTCTCAAACACAGAAACAGCATTTGACGAGACCCGCCATCTACTACCAATAAAAGCTGCCAGCCAAGTCGGAGCAGAAGAGGACCCACCGAACCTGGGAAAGCACCTCTGGAAAAACCTCGGCCCTCAGACTCAGTGGTGAGAGACTGATGCCTTCCCCCACGACCATCAGCGAGCCGGGTGTCTCTGCTCTGACCACTGTGGTCAACGTTGCGCACCTGGGCAGTGAGGCAGGGAAACATAAATGATGAAGAGTCTTCCAGGTCAAAGGGAGGAAGCGAAGCTGTCTATCCGCAGATTGCGTGAGCTCCTGCTTAGAAAATCTGGTACATTCTACCGCAAACTCCTAAAATTAGTGAGTTGAGCAAGGTTGTATAGAATGCAAAATCAAAAAAAAAAAAACCCCAACAAAAATAAATTCCATAGCACCAAAATATATGACATATTTAGGGATAAATCTGGCAAAACATATGTAAGACCTACATATTGAAAACTGCAAAATATAGCTGATAAAAATTATGAAAGACCCACATGAATGTTGAGACACGGTGTGTTCACAAGAGTTGATGTTGTTAAGGTGCCAACTTGGTCCATATAGAACTACAAATTCAACACAAAGTCAACCAAAGTTCCCACAGGTGGTTTTGATGGTAACGATGATGATGATGATATTGTTGATGGTGATAGTGGTGGTGATGGTGATGGTGGTGATGGTGATGGTGGTGGTGGTGGTCATAGTGATGGTGGTTGTGATGATGGTGGTGGTGATGGTTGTGATGATGGTGGTGGTGATGGTTGTGATGATGGTGGTGGTGTGGTGGTGATGATGGTGGTGATGATTCTGTGGGTGAATCTGCCAACTGCTGGCCAGGAGAGTGTGGCTCTGGGAGGGCACGGCCTGTGCCACGGCTCCCTAGGGAGCATGCAGTTATAGAGCCCGGAGTCTGGTTCCTAAGGTGGCAGGGACGCGTGTGGCGCTTGCCCCTCTCCTGTAATGAATGCCTCTTAGGTTGTTTAAAGAAACGCGGTACAATCACCCTTTTGAACAGGGTTAGAACAATGTGATCTTTAGAAGTTAAAAAACAGCTGGTTCCACTCGAATTCTAAATACATTAAAACAAACTTTGAAGTAAATAATCCCAGTTTCTGTTTTCATAAATTACAGTGATAACATGTAAATTTCCCCATTCATCTCTCTCGACATAAGCCCTTTTATGCTTCTCTCTCCCAAACTGGGAACCTATTAGAGATTCTTTCACATAAATTGTAAATTTACTTCTCTTTAAAAGTAGAAGCAATATACCCAGCTGCATTTAGCTAATATAATCACGTGGCCCTGAAAATGTGCAATGTCTAGTATGGGCTACAAAAAAAATGTAGCCACATTTCCCCCACTCTCCTTTAAAAAAAGGCAACATTAACTGTTTCACAAAAAGTTATTTGTTTCCTCTGGAAGCCCAGCGAGTGAGCTTTGGGGGATTAAGGATACATTTCACCTATAGGTTATATGAGCTTTTGTTATTTGTTTTCATACAAAACAAACCGCAAAGCTCTTGCTAATGTACAATTGTGCAGAGTTTTGTGGGAATATTTCAAAAGCAGTGTGTATTTTCCCCTGATTATTTCCCCAGATCCTTAGGGATACAATCCAATAGTCATGTATTCCCTTAGGAAAATATGTTTCATTTATAAACTTTTTTTTCCCCTGCATAATGAAAACAGTCTTGGCTTAGCATACTGGTCTGGTCAAATTATGTGGCCAAGTTCTGCAGAAAGGAGGAGGGGGTGACAGACGAAGCTGCCGCTGGGCGCGGGGGCCTCATGGGGAAGGGGAAGATGACTTCCTCACAGACTTCTCACCCTGCGGTTTGTTCCACATTATACCAATATTTAAATCTTTGAGTATTTCAGATCGAGCGTACAACATATAAAGATACATAAAGTTGCAATGAGCAGAGCCTAATAGCTTTTTTAGACTCTAGAGAGATACAAAAAGACACAAATATAGATAAATGATCAAAAACGAATAATTGCTCTTGCAGCCCTTCCGGCTGCAGTATTTAACATATATTCCTCTTGCTCCCGGTACACGTGGTTCTAGAATGTAAAAAGTAATTGCATTTTCCATTCTTCTTCCCTCTTCAATATACAAGCACCTCTAGAAACCTACTTGTAGAATATTATGTAGGTTTCTCTGCTTCATTTAGCTCCTTTTCTCTTAGGGAAACACATTATGACTTTGTACAAGCCTTGATCGATTTCTTAAGAGGCCTTATCTGATTGCTTTTATATTCTATTGATTTTTCTGAATTAAGTTTTATGGCCCTCAATTATTTCCTTGTATGATTGTTCACATCTACGTATGGTGTGCCATATAATTACCGGGGCACGATTATGTTGTAGTTGATAATCCCATTTTAACGTACGGCACTCTGCCTTTTTATGGAGATTATCTTCCATATGCAGACCGATCTGTCGGGTTCCGCGCGACGCAGATAAACCCGGATCACAGAAGCCCTCGCATGCGACGGAGGCCACTCGCGTGCGCGTGTGACATCTTGACAGAAGCGCTTATTGCAAAGTGTTGTGATGATCAGCTTCATTAGGAAAGCTTTAACAATCATAGGAGATGATTTTTATAAACCTGCTGTTCTGCTGACTGGGGATACCGCTATCACAGCACAATTAAGTTTCAAATGGGTTTTGAACACTGATGGTTAATATAATTCAGCCCTCGCGGTAGACTGTTGCATTATACAATCATTTATCATTTGGGAGAAACTCTGACAGAGCTCCACGTCGGGGCCTCGATTAAACTGTCTCCTTTTACATAGTCTTTCGGAAACAAGGGCAGCCTCCTCCAGGTGATGTCTGAAAAAGAAGTTAAGACAAAAACAATTGGTCGAAGGGAAGTTTAATCAATTTATTAAGCGAGTCGAGTGCTGGGAGATATTTTTCTTATGTAGTACATGTCTATCAAAGCTGTCATAAGTGACAATTCAAATGCCGGCATGCTTTATGGCAAATAGATGGCCGCTATTGTTCTGGGCACTGGGAACCCTTTATGAATATGAATGTGTGGGCAGAAACGTCGCAGGTTCTGTTTGCCCTCCCCAAATAATTTATATTCCACACGGCGCACGGCTGACTGATTTCTTCCGAACGTTACCAAGTGGCCGTGTTATTTCATGTTGCTGAAATTTGTATTATTATTTTTTTACATAAGAGAAGTCTTTTGATCTGCATTTATTAAGGAGCAAGAGATGCCGAAGCTTAACCCAGTCTGACATAAATGCTGCAATGCGTTCATTTCCTTCCACTACAAATTCAATACATTCATATTCAGAATCCTTTATCTAATAGTGCTTATTAGATTGTTTTGGCTACAGCTGCAAAGCAATATATCACTGAAAAATAATAGGTATGTCTCTTTCAGACGATGATGTGATTTGCTTTAGCAACGCTAGCATGAAAATCTGTGCCATTTATTAATAAAAGACTACGTTAGATGAACTAACCTGCTTGGCAGTCCCGAGAACAAAAGAGCTAATTCCTCTTTTGTTTGCGAGAAACACTTCGGGTGCGGTAGCGGGGTCACCAGGGGTCAGGGAGTGCGGAGGCTGGGTGCTGCTTCCTGCTCCGTGATTTGTTTTACAGCATCTAATGAATTTTCCAACACACATCAACATACTCCCGATAAGGAGCCTGCAGATGCAAACACAGATGATCTCCAGTTGAAGGCGTGATCAAATTTTTATCATCGAGTCCATACTCCAACGTCCTCTTTTCCTTTCCAATTTCCAGCAGGAAAGGCTCTGAGGCCTGGCGTCTGCAGCCTGTGGCTGAACGGCGGTAGGCGAAGGGTTGCGTGAGCTCTTCAGTCTTGTTCAGATACCTAAGAAGCCTCACGCCGTGTGGGACGCAACGTAGTATTACCGTCTGGGGCAAAAAAGCGGTGCTCACGCTTTCTCTGTAAGTAGAGTGAGTTTTTATCGAGAGACTCTTCTTTGGAAGTTGCGTGGACTTCCCAGAAGCAGGCGTCTGCTGTGGGTGTTTCAGGGTTAATGCTGCTCAGCACACGCAGTGTTGCTCACATCTGGAGCCACAGCCTGGGTGGCTGTTGAGGGGCCTGGCGGGGGGACGAACCCAGGACGCAGCGTCGTCCTGGGCTGTTCACCTTCCTTAAGTTAGTATCACCACCTTCTCCTCTGCTCGTGGTGGAGACGGCCCTTACTCAAGCAGCCGGCCTCTCCCGCCGCAGGCACGGTGGGGAGTTGGAGCTTGCCGAGTCTGAACACCCAACCACCTTGGCTGACCAGGGTCACTCCGTCGGCTACCAAGCAAGGTCTCTTTTTCACGTGGTGGGAAGTTTAACATGATACTTAGGGAAACTCCACCATAAAAACGTTATTTCCCAGAATAGCAGAAGCAAAAGTGAGTCTGCAGAAAGAAATGATTTCCTGGATTAGGCTTGGAAACCAGATCCAAGGCATCCTTTGTGGGTGGCGGGCTTTTACGGCCGTGAGTTCACACGGCCTCCCAGCGGCCAAGGACAATGCGCGGGGGCTTCCAATAAAAGCTGGTTTGCGTGGTGTTAATATTAAATATACTTAGGCACACACCAGTAATGAAATACTAAGTAAGGAGCCCAGTTGCCTAAAAATATACCCTTTCTACCAACAATAGCTGTGTAATTTCTTAAAAAAACCAAAACCAAAACGGAGTGTAAAGCTTTGCTGGCTCTCCAAGGATCGTGTGTATGCAGCAGCGTCGGGGACGTGCGGGCGTCCCCGTCATAGCCAGGAGCTGGCATGTTGTCCGAGTGAGTGCCTGGCATGCACGTGGCCATGGCCAGCCTATTGTTTCTTATTCTTTTTGGACAAATATTGGGTCTCCTCACTTCTCATGGGTGTGATTGAAGGTGTTGTAATCTAGTTCAGTTTTTCTTCCGAGGCCACAGGATCCGATGAGGATGTTGCCTCAGCGAACCCAAAGAGCAGCGGACACGCCCTGGGCCACGTGGGGAGCCATGGGCCGAAGGCAAGTGCCACCTCGGCTTCGTTTTTCCAAGTGTCTGGGTTTCGGCGTTAAGGGTAGGTGTGTTTGTCTTCAGTACGTAGAGTAATCACTGTGGAGCTCGTCAGGCAGAGGTGACAAGTAAGAAAGTCCCTCCTAAACAGGGAGGTGTCTTGTAACGCTTCTCCTGACAACTACAGGAATGTTTGTGAGGGATGGGGGGCGGGGAGAGCTGGCGTGAGAGCCAGAGAGAGTCTCAGAACTACACATCGACAGGTGACACTGGGTGGTCTTCAGAAAGACCTGAAATGGACCGGGAAAGGCTGTCCCTCCCACCATTGTGATGGGGAACAGGGGGCTGAGGTCCGAGTCATCGCCCTCAGCTGAACCGCCTGCAGTGTTCCTGAGGAAGTCTGAGGGGGTGACGCAGACGGCGTGGACTGGACCCCGTGGGGAGGGGAACTTAGCAGAGGGGAGTTCTGGCTGTGGGTTGCAGGCTGCAAGAGGACCCTAGCCCAAGCAGAGCTGCGGAGGTGGGACAGGTATGCGCCCCTGTAGTCTGGTTGGGGAGATGCCCTCCCCGAGGCCCCCGGAATCCTGCCCTCATTCACCGTGAACAGCCCCTGGCTTCAGCTCTTTGGGGGGTGGTCTGCGAGCAGCCTGGGCCCGGTCCCCAAAGAGCCCTGCGTGAGCCCCCGCTCGCGGAGTGGGGCGGTCCCAGCAGCGAGCGGCTGGGAGGACTTCATGCCTCCTGGCAAAGACTCTCTGAGGGCTTTGACTGTGAGCCAGGAGTTGGAACGTTCGCATATTTGAAATAAATGAAAAATGGCTTTGGCTCACATTTGTGGTGGAGAATATTTTATTACTAGATCAGTTCTGTTAAAAACACCGGCATTGGAGGTCCTGTCTGAATTCATCTACTCGTGTGCGCGGGCACACGTGTTTCCTTTTAGACGCAGGTACTGCTGGCGACCGGCACACACAGCACTTTAGTTACTTGTAGCACAAAATTCGTGTACGTTGTTACAGCAGTTAGCGTTTCAGTCGAGTCTGTCGAGTCATCAGTTACGGAGCCTGTGGTGTCATGTATGAGACTTAATTTACACGCGTGGCTGTTGCCGACCAGATAAATGCTCGGCGATGGCACCCTTACTTTTTCACTTAAAAAATAAGTCCCGGATGCTGCCATTTTAGGAAGCAAAAGTCTCTAGTATTAAAGCATTGTGTAATTTTTCAAGGGAGAGAAACAGTTAAAGTATTCTAAAGAAAATATTTGAAAGAAAACTTCAAAAAAGAAATGAGAAAAACTTAGGGAGATGTCCAATAAATGTTGGTGATTAGAGAAATATTCACAAAGCATCAAAATTTGTTTGTTTTTCATTGGAACAACATAAGAAAAAAATACCTGTGAAACATGATGACAATCTTTCCTAACCGTTGAAGACACTTTGTCCACGTTCCACTGCACGAGGGAACCGGGTCCGGCGCATGAATGTGCCTTCCGTCCCCGCTCCGGCTGTGGGGCACTTAGAGTCCTTCCAATTTCCGCCCCATAAATCACGCCGCGGTGAAGGTCTGTGTAGTTATTTTGGGCACAGCCGTTTCCGAAAGACAGATTCGTACCAGTGCGATGATGCCGGCAGAGGAGGAGACGGCTTCGGTGTCTGTCACCGGATGGCCTGTCGTTTTCTCTCGCCGCCCTTCCCTCTCGAGAGGAGAGCGAAGGAGCCCCGTGTCACTCTGTCCTTCCTCCTCGGTCCCCTCGCCGCAGTTGTGCATCAGGCCGTTTTAGAACCAGTTTATTATCGAATCGTGGATGCTCTCATATCTCCGAAATCGCGTTCGTTTGTAAAATCGGCTTTCCTTCCTATGGTTACTTGGGTTCGCCGTTTGTCCCAGAACCGTTACAGAGGGGGTTTAGAATGCTTTCGTTCTGGATGTTGGTTTGTCTTCCGGTCTGCTGGAGAATGAATGTCTTTGAATACATTTCTCTCTGTTTTGTGAGCAACACGCTTTCTATTGCTCGAACCTTTGAGAACTTGTCTCTGCTGTTCCTACCCAAGCATGTAAGGGAGGCTTTTATTACTGATTTCCAAGAGGTCTTTAGAGCTTTGGGATGTAAGTTCTTTATCAAACATTTGGCTTGCAAATATTTTCTCAGCCTTTGGTTTTGGTTTGCCTACCATTCTGTTCGTGGTGTCTTCAGAGGCGCAGCCGTTCTTAATTTGCGTTAACTCTAACTTCTCAGCGATGCATTTTGTTGTTTGTGCCTTCTTCGTCCCACCCGTACAATTTCGCCCCCCGCGAGTTTGGAAGACTTTTGAGGTGTGCTCTTTGTGATCCAGGTGGAACTAATTTTGTACATGGCGTGAAGTAAGAGCCAGGGATCCCTTTTTCCACATAGGTACCTATTTGTTCTTGCACAATATTTTGAGGAGACTATTATTTTCCTCAATGAATTATCTTCTCCTCTTTGTGAAAAACAATTTGGCAGCAGGTTCCTGGGCCTATTTCTGCACCTTCTACTGGGTTCGGTTGTCCTCGGGGCCTGTGCTCGGGCCAGAGCCCAGCGGCCTCTTCGCTGCACCTTTGCGGACGCCTCAGTGTCAGACGATCTGCGTCCTCTGGCCGGTTCTTCTCCTTCAGAGTTATTTGGGCTGCGCTAGAGCTTTAACATGTCCACGTAAATGTTAGGGCCCGCCTGTCAGAAAAGGCTTCCTGGGATTTTGACCGGTACTGCCTTAAATTTGTACAGCCCATCTCCGGGAATTGCGCCTTTGATAGCAGGGAGACTTCCGGCCCACGAGCGTGGGGTGCGAGTACGTCTCTCCGTTCAGCTGGTCTCCTTTCCTTTCTTGGCAGCAAACGTCGTTTTCTTGAACGGGTCTCCCATATAGTTTGTGAAATCATCCCTAAGTTCGTCGTGTTTCCTGATGCTACTGTGAAGGGCATCACACATCTGACATTGTCCGTCGCTACTGTAGGTAAGCAGAGCTGGGTTTTGTGTGATGACCCGGTAACTGGTGAACCATGGAAACGTTCATTCCTGTAGGATTGTCTCCTTCTTCTTCCAGGGTGTATGCTCTACAACCAATCTCTCTCCTCGTCCCCTCCCTCTCTCTCTCCCCCCTCCCTCCATCTCTTTCCTTGTAGATGCTGTTCATTACTTTGAGGCGTTCTCTTTGGTTCCTGTTCTGCTGAGACTATTACCCAGGAATGTGCCCTTGTATTTTCGCAAGCGCTTTTTCTGCGCTTCTGCTGATCATGTGATGAATTCATGGTGTCAGTTACAGCCTCGGCTGTTCTGGTGAAGCCTCCGTCTTACGCATGCCCCACGTCCCTAGGTCGCAGGAGTATGACTTCCCTGATTCTCCCGCCCCTGTCCCCTGTAACCGAGGATTCGGGGTGTGGCACAGCCCCTTCCCAGGAGTTGGGTTCTTCCTCATTCCTGTCCCCTAACTGCAAAGATTTCACCAATCAGGGTCTCATCAGGCCCACTGAGCCCTCCCCCAACACGTTAGGACTTCGGCCCCTAGGGAAACGAGAAGAGAAACATATGGGGGAGGGGAGTTGTCCCTTGGCATTTCCGCTGTTCTGCAGCCCAGGTTTGCTTGCAGTGGGCCTCACTGAAAGAGTTGAGATTTGTAAGAGTCGTCGAGATTTTTGTGTGGAAAGAAAGAACCCGTGAGAAGGTACGTCCTCTTCCCCGCTATGCTGCCCCGTGGTGGCACTGTGTCCCCAGCCCCTATGAACAGCTTCACCCGTCTGTCACTGTTTTGGCCCTTCCCCAGGTGGCGGAGGGCATCGGGCCAGGAGAGCTCAGGCTGGCACTGTCCCACCTTAGGTTTTGGCCCCTTGCTTCCTGACCTCTGCTCCCCGACGAGTTCCAAAAAACTGTGGATTTGAAGTTTGCCTGTCTCTCTCATGGTTAAGAGGGCGAGAGCTGTACACCCGTCAGCTCTTCACACCGCAGGGCGGAAGCTGTGGGCCAGTCTCTGTGACGGAGGGGATTTTGTTTTTAAGTTATGAATGCATGAAAATGTGGTCACGTATTTGTCTGTGTCTTTTGACATAATTACATTCTTCTCTCCTTCGTCTTGTTTATGTGGTGAATCACACGCACACACAGATGTGTATACAAACTGAAAGAGAAAAGAACCCGATATCTACGTGTGTTTATTTAAGAATTTGAGACAAGGATACACTTATGGAAAAGTCAGGAGTGCAAAGAACTCCTTCTTTCTAAGCCATTTGAGAGTCGGTGGCTGACACAGTCCTCCATCATCCCCGAATATTTTTAGAGTGTGTTTCTGTAATAAGGACATTCTTCCATATAACCATCAACGTCGAGATATCAGCACCGAGACATCCGACCTCCTAATCCTCAGCCCTCAGACAGGCTTCCCCAGCGGCTTCCACAACAGCTTTACGGCAAACGGCGTGTTTGGGGCCCCCGCTGCCTTGGGCTGTGTGTCTTGGACTCCTTCGTCTTGATCAGCTCCTGTCTTTCCTGGACTTCACGACTTTGACACTTTGGAAGGTTGCAGACCATTTGCTTTTAGAGTGCCCCCCAATCTGGGTTTGTCTAAGGCAGGGGTGTCCAACCCATGGCCCAGGATGGCTATGAATGCGGCCCAACACAAAATGGTAAAGTTACTTAAAATCTTTTTTTTTTTTTTTTGCTCATCAGTTTTCATTAATGTTTGTATATTCAATGTGTGGCCCAGAGGTGCCCAAAGGTTGGGCCCCCTCGGAAAGCTTCCTCACCCTTGGGTTCAGGTTGTTTCCCGGGTAGGAAAACCGTGGGGTTCTCAGGGATCCTATCAGGTGGCCACAGTCCCATTCATTTCATTAGTAATGATGTTGGTTTGGGCCCCTCGAGGAAGGGGGTGTCAGCCAGGCTTCTGCACTATAAATTTACTAGTTTCTCCTTTGCAAGTGATACGCACTTTGGTGGGAGGTGCTTTAAAATTATGTTTCTTGTGTCTCATCAAGTGTTACACTCATTACTTACTTAGCTCCTGAAAGGTCTTGTGGTTTTTCCCTCTTCTCCGTGGGCCATGGTCTCTTACTGTTGTTCTTCACCTCGATGTTCAGGTTGTCGCCGACCTGTCCAGTGGGAGCTCAGGTGCGCTGGCCAGGCTGTCCTATGGCGTGGCCCGCTCCTCTCCGAGTGCTTCCTTCTGTCAGGCGGACGCTTTCAGCCTCGCTGGCGCTTCTCCTGCTCACGACCTGGGGTCGGCCGCTTCTCCCAGGACTTCCCTTTTCTCTCGCCGGGGGGCGGGAGCTAGGAGCGAAGGTCTGTTGTGGGGTGTGCGGGGTGAGGGTTTTGCTGACCCTCTCAGACAGAGCCAGATGGCCAGTGTGTACTGAAGACATATGTGTACAAGTATGTATGCGTGCTTGTAGACACACATTCATTTACATGTATATTCATTTTAATCCATGCGTCTATCACCTATGTGTCTATATGTCTACCCATCATTCGTCTGTCATTTATCTATTACCTATTATCTATTTATCAATCTATCATCTAGCTATCATCTATCATTCTATTGTCTTAAGCTGTTTAATCCATAAGTAGTAACTGATCCCTCCCATCTTCGCCCTGCTCCTACTACAGGCCGCCCATTTCTGTCCCACTGCAGGACACCACTTGTCCCCACCCACCCCCACGGACCCTCCCCTGTTCCCTCTGCCTGCCGTGGGCTGAGTTTTTCAGGAAAAGGGAGAGGAAGCAGAACCAGAGACACATTACTGATTTCCCAGTACTAAAGGGATGCATGCCTTCCATGAATAAAGCCAGCTTTGGTTTCATGCACTTTTTGGGGGGCATTTTGGTGGAATATTTGTGCTGATATTGTGGTGAGTTTTTGTGTCTGTGTTTACAGGAACAGCTGGCCAGTAGCTTCTCTTTCTTATAAGGTCCTTGTCAGGTTTCAGCATCAACGCCAAAGTATTCCCACAAGATGAGTCGGGAAGTGTTTCACCTGTTTTTCCTCACTTAAAAGGTTTCTGTAAGACTGTGGTCATTTCCCCCCAAAATGTTGAGAAGACTTCATTAATGAAACTCTCTGGGCCTGCATGCAGATTTTCAGGGGTGGGGGAAGGTTTAAATCACAATGACATTTCTCTAATAAATACATGATTGTTCGTATTTCTATTTCTTCTTTTATCAGTTTTCTAAGCTGTGTCCCTGTAGAAATTGCCCTACTTCACAACTCTGAAGCAATCTGCACAAACTTACGTGTAACAGCCTGTCATTCTCTTTTCGGCGTCTGTAGACTGAGTGGCCAGGCCTGACTTTTAATTCTTCATTTTGATGACACCTGTCTTCTCTCTCTTCTTTCTAGACAAGTCCTGTTAAGGAGCTGCTGGTTTTCTTAGATTTTAAAGGAATTACTTTTGACTTTGATTTTTCTCTCTCGTTTGTTCATTTTACATTTTAAAATAGTATTTTTCTTAATTTTGCTTGGGTTTAATTTACTTTTCTTTCTCTGACTTTCTAAGATGGATAATTATGTTTGATTTCAGGCCTTTCTCTGTAGTGTTTACACAAGCACTCAAGGCTGTTGATTTCCCCCTACACATGCCTTTAGAGACACCCCATGCGTGGGGTGATATTGCATTTCTTATCGTTTCTTACAAAATTTTACAGTTTTCACTATAATTTGTCCTTTGATCCACCGGAGAAGTGTATCGCAGTAGTTCCAAACACTGGAGGACTTTCCTGGTTACATTCTTGTCGTTGATGTACGGGCTATTTCTTCTCTAGTCAGAGGACACATTTGGTACGATTTCACCCCTTGTCACTTTGTCCAGGTGCTTTGTGGCCCGGAGATGGCTGTCACCGCGCCACTGGTGCTTGTCTGCCCTGGAGCTTCAGGGTGGGCACGGTCTCACCCCTCCGGCCTTTGCATCCAAGTTCCCCTCGTTTCCCGCTCCCCGTGGGGCTTCTCCGATTTTCCCTTGTGCCTTGTAGGATCGTCCACCGCTCCCTGCGACCCTTGCTGCTGCTCAGATACATTTAGATTGGACTTCTGAATTTTTAGTTTTTAATGTCATTTTCTTATGTCTAGCTCTTTTTTTCCATTTTTAATGCATCTCCCTTTTTTTTTAGCCTGTTGCCTTGTTTTGTATTTTTCGGGAAAAAATGTGCATCATTTTACTCTAGTTTCCCTCACTTTCTATATACACTGTTCTGTACTCAGTCAAAGACACAGCCATCTCTTTGTGATTTATACGTATTTAAAAAATAACATATATGAAAGTGCTATAGATAGTAAAGGCGGCATGATGTTAAGGCGATATTATTAGCCTTGATGGTGCTCTGCCACAAATACCAATTCTTGACAGTCTAATGGAATCATGGGAAACTCAGCAAGGACACTGAAGCTGCCAGTGATATATTGCCGAAACTTTTCTCAGAGGCACAGGGGTGTCTTATAATAGCACCGACTTTTGTACATATTTGGAATCAGCGCGGAGGAACAGAGAGTGCTTGCAAGCCTCGGCCTTAGACGTCTGGCCTGGGCCCCCTCTGACCGGGGCCTCACGCTCTCCTCTCCTGCCTGCGCCTGCGAGGGAAGTGGCAGGTGACGGCTAGTGGGTTCACACTTGGCCAACAAGATGTCACTGGGTTTGAACAACCAACACAAGCTCAAGCTGTCACAGTGGACGGGACGCCGGGAAGGCTATCAGCGGCAGGTGGCCGGGTGGTTGAAGCAAGACAGGCAGTGATCTCACGACTTGGGGGGCTGAAGTGCGGGCTCCCCATTTCCGGCCTTATCCCACTGATGCTGCCTGGAAGTCGGAGTTTTCTCTCTGCCCTCCACCGCTCACTCCCCTGTCGTCCGGCAGCAGAGGTTCCGGACCTTCTCCCGCTGCAGAGGTGGGAAGGGCTGGGCGGGGCGAAGACAAAATCTTTCTGGGGCCCTCTTTCTGTGCCCAGCCTTCCTCTCCCCGGGGCTTGCGGACCCCCAATTACCAAGGGGAGGCTGCTGGGTGCACGGCTCTGTTCATTCTGCAGGCCAGGGTGGTGCCGGCGGGCTCCTGACCTCCGTGCCCGGCTGGGGCAGTTGCTGATTCGGGTAACTCGGAGCCCACGGTCTAGTTCGTCATGTTGTCTAGTGAAAGTTGAAGATATGACCTGCATCCAAACCTGAGAATCATTGTCAAACCGTCCCTTTGTCCTCTGTATTCCAGTCTGCAATATCACGGGCCGAGGAAAACCATGCACAGTGGATGAGAAAACGGTTAAACCACACGGGCTTATTGTTCTCCACTTGTTGCACAGCTATGCACTTACACACGTATTTATCATTCTGTGCGTGTAGACGCAATTCATTACATTTATTAGTTATACATTATCATGTAATTATGTATTTACCACTGATTACTGAAATAAAGCACAAATTACATTACTCGCTTTGAGTGGAAGTTCAGTTCAGCTTCTCTGTCCCAAGCTGGGTTTCTGAGTTATGGATGATGGGGAGTTAAGACCCTCCGCTGAAAGGAATTTGCTGAAGGCTGGGGAACTGGGGGCCGTGGTGTGTCTGCCTCTCCCCCAGGCCCGCCTGCCCTGTCTGTCCAGGGCGCCGGGGGTCCGCTCCTCCTGCTCCTGCCCTCGTCCAGCCAGGTCTCTGCTCCTTCCTCCCTAACGACCGTCCGCTCACAGGCCCCTCTACACGTCGCTGTCCTCTGTGGTCCTGATGGAACTCATCTCTTTTGGCTTTGTACTTCTTCAGGATTTTGCGTCTCTGTTGCAGTATGTTGCCTTTTCTGCTTTGTTACAGTTACTACCATCTGTCCCCCTGCAGTTGGATGGTAAGATTCTTGGAGATGGGAACAAAGCCTTCTTGTTCCCTCTGTATCCCCTCCCAGCACCCAGCACGTGACTGCTTGGGGAGGGACTCACTGAGCAGGGGAGGGTCCAGGCTCTGCCTTCAGGGGTCTGTGGTGCATTGTATAGGCTTGTCACCTGAGCCACGCCAAGGAGCCAGCCAACCTGCCCTCGCAGAGGTGACAAGGAGCAGAGGACCGTGGACAAGCTGAGACTCAAGCTCCTTTATCTTCTAGTTGCACATTTTAGGGTAATTTTTCCACGAACAAGGGTGTGATGCTCAGACATTCTGGCATCTATTAAAAAAAAAAGCGATGCGGACCCGGTGTTGCTGAACCTCTCACCTGCACTAACTCACTGAGACCCGGCGCAGTCGTCACCTGCGGCCCCGATGCAAATGACAGCACCTGGGCAGCTCATCCCCAGCGGTGGGGACGATACCGTGGCCTTGGTGATTATTAACCGATTTTGACACACTCGGAAACGAAGATGCTCCCAATATGTACTCCCTGCAGCCTCCGCGGCTATGATCTCATCATGTCTGGCCTGTTCTGGGGAAGGATATTCTTGGCGTGTCACTCCCAGTCACATGGATGCTCTCATGGACCTGCCACCAGGCCTTCCAGGAGGACCTCTGCCTCGTTGCTGGGCTCTGTCCTCTCCTCTGGTGTCTTTGGTCACGGCATGTGCCACCTGTCCTGGGGTGTGCGGACACTGTGCTCACTCAGACCACAGCTTGTGCTGCTGGACCAGGGCCGCGTGGAACCCACGGGTCCCGCTCTGTGAGTGGTGCTCGGCTCCGTGACGAGCGCTGGGTCTGGAAGCTGCCGGAGCGACTCGCTGTGGCGCGGCCCAGCGTGACTCTGGCTCTCTGGGCTTTGGCTGTGTACTCTGCAACATCGGAGCTCCCACCGAAGGGGCAGAGTTGTCTGAATTTCCGTTTGACATTTTCCTCTACAATTGCTCTGACATCTCCATTTATAAGTTTCTTTTCTTGTTAAAGCAAGATTGGAAAAGTGAATTCGAGACAAGTCTTGGCTCGAAGCCTGAGGGAGTCGGTGCTCAGCTTAATTGGGGAGCGTCTAACCCAGTTACCGTCGATGGGTGAGCACACCCCTCATGCCCTGAATTCCGGAGGGCTCTCTCCCAGTCAGTGCCCGCATTCTTCTCCTTGCTGATGTCTGTGGGGGACCAGTTAGGTCCCACGCTCGTGTTACACTTGGTCCTGAGTCCCCCTTTCCCACAAGACCCCGGGAAAACTCAGGTTTGTGTGATGATGAGTGCTGGTGTGGGGGACCCAGAGACACCCGGGTGTCCGCCACACAGGGTGGCCTCTGTTGGCACACCAGGGACAGAACAAATCAATGTGCTTTTGTCCGGGTCCCAGACACCTCGGTTCCGATAACCTAACAGTAACAGCTGTATCACCTGGCTGAGTTTTCTTCGGCGAATCAATTACATCGAGGACTCGCTGATATCGCCAAGGACTCGCCGCGGCAGCTGCTTTCCTCGTGGACTGGGAAGCGCACAGCCTGCGTTGCTCCTCTCTGGGCGTGTGCTCGGCTCTCACATGATAATTGTGTCTCCTAAAAAGCTGTCTTCATAGAAACTTACATTACAGGAGTGAAAATTTCAATAGGAACAGGAAGACAGTTAGATTTGGGTTTACGGTAACGAAGTGATTTTTCCCGCAGGAATTTCAGCAACGCAATTGATACTGACGGCTGCAGGTATATCTAGACAAACGGAAGGTTAAAACTTCCTTAATTCTTTTCAGTCTTGACATGCAGAAGTCTCCCGTTCTCCCCTCCTGCTCGCAAGTTAGCTTGCAGCCGTTCCTTAGCGATGCTTCGAGGCACCCACACCCCAGAAACGACCGGGTGCCCTGTGCTCCCCGAAGGGTTCTTGTTGTGCCCTGCTGCTCGTTCCTTTTGCAGGGGAGCTCTATAATGAATTGCGTCCCCTAATTAATACTATTGAGTCCTTGCCTTACACATGAGAGACGGTTACGCATGTTATCTCAATTTTCGCCACAGTTGTGCATGTTCTTCTCATTTGGAAGGTGAGGACAGTTGCTTAGAATGACCCCAAGGACAGTGACAGAGCCAAGATGTAAGCCCACGACCCTTCCCCCAGGGCCCCAGCTTCTAGGTCACGTGACATCATCGCCAACGGCCCCCTGTGGAGTGAGCACGCTCGCTCCTCAGTGAGACACGTGCTGTGCCTCTCCACCACGGCCAGGGCGGCGTGGGTCTCAGGTCTGAGACGGGGTGCTGTGGGTGGCTCGTAAACTGGGGTGACGATTCTTCAGATACTCGTTCGTCTATCGCATTATCCCCGAAACGTTACCAGCTCATTGTCTGGAAAGCCGAGTTAAGTTATTTTTAGATGGTTTCCTCACATTTCACTCTGACACGTTGCAAACACAGACCAGCCAATGGAATGCTGGTAGGATGGGCCTCCACGCGCCCTTGGACAGCAAAGCGCTCTCCCGGTCTCACTGCACCCACCCCCTGGTCTCCCCCTGACCTCACTTCGCTGTTTGCTCTGTTTTCAGTGTGTCTGTCCCCCCAGCTTTGCTGAGGTGGAATTGACATGTAACCTGAGTAAGCCAAAGGTGCACAACGCGAGGAGGTGGTACACCTGCATATCTGATACATGTATCTACTGTGGAACGTGGGCGTATCCTTCACCGCGTATCATCACCATCTTACTGCTGTCGTTACAACCCGCTCTCACGGCCACTTTCTAGCACATGCAACAGTGTTGTTACCCAGAGTCCCACGCTGTCCCCAAGAGCCCTGGGGCGTCTTCATTCATCTTCTAACTGGGAGCTTGTTCCCTGTGACCCCTGTCACCCCATTCCCCACCCCAGCCCCTAGTGATCACCAGCCCCCGCCTCTCTCTCTGACTTTGACATTCCTAGATTCTGTGTGGGAGGACAGGCAGGGGCTCCTCACTGCCACCCTGGTGACTTCTGAGTCCCACACATCACACACACTGAAGACACACCCTGTAACCGGACATCTGGACACACGGGCCCCCCCATAGAACTCACACCCCTGTGGCGGCAGAAATGCCCGACCCAGTCACTTCCCGCACCCCCCTCCACCCGGGACACGGTGCTAGGGACTCTTCTCCCCCCATATGAGTCTTGTCTCCTGTGAGATCAGCTTCAGTGGCAGGAAGTTGCAGAGCACTTCCTGTAACTGAAAGAACACGATGCAGATTCTTTCGTGTCAGCCTCGGTGCCATCTCTCCACGTGCAGGAAGTACTAGCTCATTTTTTCTCTCTCCGCGTATCGTCCTGTATCGTAAATTGTGTGCCCATCCGCTCAGTACGAGATGGACAATTGGGTGGTATCGATTTCCATCACTGTGACTAAAACCGCTATAAATATTCTTATGCACATTCTTTTTAAAAAAGATTTAAAGATCTTTTATTATGCTATAAATATTAGGAGACAACTAACTGTATGTGAATAAAAATATAACCACATTGGAAATAGGAGCGGCGCATGCCCAAGGGAAAAACCCGTGTTTAATAAAAAAGCAACAAAGTTTAAATCTTTAATTAAGATCTAAATTTTCAGTAGTTAGTGGTTTGCCTTCAAAATTGCATGCACATTTCCTGAAGCGCATGGCCGATGTCCCTGTTGTGGGTCTTTGGCACCCTCCCCGCCGGGGTACCAGCCGCTCTGGCACGGCTCCCACCTTGCCAGGGCGGGGGGCCTGGGGGTGAATGGCCCATGGAGAGCGACCAGGCTGCGCACTCACGGAGGGCGTCAGGTCAAGAAGCCGAAACAGAAGAGGGAGCGTGGCTCTGTTCCTGCCACTGCTGCTCCCAAGTTTACAAATCAGCCCCATCTCGTTGAGACAGAGGAGCGGTAACTGAGGGATGGCAGGTGGGGTCGAGAGAGGCAAGAGGTGTGATGTTAATGGACACTCTTCACGTGAGCAAACGTGAAGAGCAGGGAAGAGGCAGACCCTCCTTCGCAAACTAAAAAACGAACAGTGTGGTTCGAAGAAGTTTTACTGCGCCACTAGTGGAAAAGGCATTGGGATAATATTTAGTAACACTTTCCCCCCGTCCGTAAATAGAGGTTTGGCATGTCAGATGGGGACGGCAGGGTGTTCTCCGTCAGTCACTCTCTGACGCGTCTTGCTTTATGTCCTCTTCCCCCCTCACTAGCCAATAGTTTCACCGTAAAACGTTATTCAGGAAAGACCCACACGCCGTATATTTTGGAGTATCTTGTTCACTTGAGAATGTCTATCTGTTGCCATCACATGTGGTCATAAACAGAGAAGAGCAAAAATGGAAAAGATAAAGGTATTCAAGAACAATACAGGAAATTTCCTAAGGCAGAAGGTACAAATTTTCCCATCCGTGGGATCAACAGCGGCTGACCCGATGAGGTCAAAGTCCCACACCCGGGCCCAGTCACATGATAGGCGGAATGCGAGCTCCGAAATGTCCTAAGAGGTTTCACAGAGACCAAAGCAGGTGCCCTCCGAAGAATAAGGACGCGGCCGATCCAATTTCTCAGCGACAGCACCACATGCTGGACGAGGGAGGAGTGAAGAAGGCTCTTCCACGGTGAGGGGTGGTACCTTGAACCCAGACTTGGTACCCGAAGGCTATGACCATCCATATTCACATCATGCTCACGAGGTGCCTGCCCCTCTTCTTCATGTGGTCCTAGTTTATTTGCTCCTGTGCTTTGGACACCACAGCAGTCCCGTCGGCCGGGCGAGCAATTAGAAGCACAGAGAGGGTGAGTGATTTTCCCAAAGACACGGAGCACTGGGGCTGCGGTGTGGGCACAAGGCTTCTGCCTGGACGTTCCCGCTTCTCAACGCTCTTCTCTTCTGTTCCCTCAAACCCAGGCTACGTGTGAGGCCAGCGCCAAGGCAGCTTCACCATCCAGGAACTCAGAGTTTACCTTTTATACATTCTCTCTGGAAAGACACAGTGTACACGCACTCCAGCTTCCCTTGGAGAGGCACGCAGGGCAGGCGTCTGCTGGACTTGCTACAACACCACCAAAGCTCTTTCCAAGGGGACTGTTCCGGCTCATGCGCCATCCAGGGCTGCGTGGGAGCCCGCGCTGCTCGGGTTCCTGGTCAGCGTCCGTGGTGTCGGGTATCCCGTTGTGTCCAGGTCCGCGTTCCCCCGGTGACGAGGGTTGCTGAGCGTCGTGGCCACAGTCCCCGGCACCCTTCATCTGTGAAGTGTCTGCTCAGTTACTGCCTTGCCCGTATTTTATTTTAGTTGGGCTGCTGTCTTTCTATTACCGAGTTGTAGGAGCCGCTTCATATTCTGGACATAAATCCTCTGTCAGAAAAGTGTTTTGGACACATTTGTGTTGCTGAATCATTTTACCGGTGGCATCTGATGAGCATCGGTTTCTAACTCCGATAAGTCTAACGCATCCTTTTTTTTCCCCTGGCTTTTTGGGTTCTGCCTGATAAATCTTTGTCTGCCTCTAGGTTGCAACAATATTCTCTATTTACTTCTAAAAGCTTTACAGATCTATAATTTATATAGACCTATCATCTGTAATCCATCTTGAATGATTTTTTTTGGCGTGGTACACAGTGGGGGTGAGGGGTCAAACTGAATTTTTCCAGTGTGGATGTCGGTTGTTCTAGTACTGTTTGCTGAATTTAATTTTCCTCCTGAAATCTTTGGGCTCTTTGTGAAAAGTCTATTGACCGTATAAGTGTTGGTCTATCTCTATAGTCAATTCCCTTAATCTTGTTCTCTACTCCTGTGCCGACACCTTGCTGTCTGGGTTACCGAGGCTTCTCAGTGAATCTAGAATTCCGACAGGGAAGGCCTCAGCTTGGTTTTGCTTTTTCAGAAAATTTTGGACTTTGCTAGGCCCTTTGCATTTTTATATAAATTTTAGACTTCTATTGTCAATTCCTATCAAGGAGACTGCGAGGACATCGATAGGACTGCATTGAATCTATAAATGGATTTGCAGAGCATATATGTCTTAACGATTTGCAGTCTTTGAATCCATAAACATGATACGTTTTTCTAGTTTTGGGGGTCTTTAAAAAGTTTCTGTAACAAAATTTTATAGTTTTGAGTAGAAAGGTTCTTCCTGTCTTCTGTAAGAGACTCAGTTATTTACCTTTGGCAGGTGACACGTGGAGAGGAGAATCGGCTCTCACAAATCCAGCTGCGACAAACGTTGGCTCAGCAGTCTGTCGGGGAACCTACGTTCTCCCTGCTCTCGGGTCAGCACCTGCGCGGGGGAGGCGAGGTCAGGGAGCAGGTATTGCTCACCGCGTGAGAACAGCGACACACGCTGCCCCCCAGGGTTGCACCATGGAGCCCCTCCCTGCCCCGCCCCCCGGCAGCGTGAGTCCTTTGCTCCACAGCCCGGCCGGCACTGGGAGGCTCGGCGGTGTAGTCTTTCTAGGAGGTGTGTGGCTGTGCCATTTTAATTGACATTTCCCTAATGACATTGAACACCTTCTAATGTATTCAGCTGTCCCTTCTGCATTTTATTTGGCACAACGCCCGTTGCCGATTTTTTACTGAGTTTTTTATTGTCTTCCGATGGAGTTTTGAGAGTCTTTTTTTTTTTCCTGCTGTAAGTCCGTCATCAGATACGTGAGTGGAAATGTTTTCTCCTGGCCTGTGGGGTGTGTTTGCACCAGCTCAGCGATGTTTCTCAGAGAACTCAGTATTTGCGTATCAGGGAAGTCTCTGACTCACCATGGTCATTTTCCAGGGACTTGCAGATAAGCAACCTTTAACTCAAGGCCACAGGATTTTTCTTTTATGTTTTTTTCTTCTGGAGGTTTTATAATTTTAAATCTTATTTCGATCTGTGATTCATTTCGAGTTAGTTTTTGCATGTAGCGAGAGATATAGATCAAAGTTTACATTTTGCCTATGACTAGCCAGTTGTTCCAGCACCATTGTTTGAAAAGATGGTTCTTTTTCCAAGTTTCTTTGGCTGTATTTAGGCCTTTGCATTTCCACATGGATTTGAGAATTGGCTTCTCCACTTCCACAGAAAAGCATTCTGGGGTTTCCTTGGAGTTTGCAATGATTCTAAAGACCCGTTTAGGGAGAACTGAGACATGAACGATACTGAGTTTTCTCAACTGGCAACATGGTATCTTTCTCTGTTTACTTAGGTCGACTCCCTTCCATAGCAATTAGCAGTTGTCGCTGTAGATGTCTCGCGTGTCTTTCGTTAAAACTTTCCCTAGGTATTTCGTACCTGTTGGTGATAAATTATGTTCAATTCAATACTTTCAATTTATAATGATTGGTCACTAGTTTACTGATTTGTATATATTGGTCTGATATCTGAAATGTTGCTAAACAAAATGATTTGTTCTAGTGTCTTTAAATCAGTGTTTATAGGTATTGCTCAGATAATCGCTGCAAAATGTGCATGATTCTAAGCTGAAAACATGAGTGAAATGCTTGGCTTTATAGGAATGGGTAACAAAAGGACCGGACGGACCTTCAGTAGGTGAACGGTCTAGTGTGTCAGAGCCGGTGGCCTTGGGGTGACGAGCTCTGAAGTCGTGCAGATGGGTGGGGCCGTGTTCACGCGGAGATGCGGTGGGGGCCGGGGCCAGTGGTGGGAAGGGGGCAGCTCCTCGGGAGGCTGGCTGAGCAGGCGTGGGGGGCACGCAGAGAGCGCTGGGCTGGGGGAAGCAAGAGGGGCGGCAGCTTGCGACCAGGCGATGGTGTGCCCTACAAACTATAATTCAGGGTCAGTCTCTCAGAATGAAGGGAGAGAAATTGGTCAACGTGCTGCGTGGTGTGTTTCTCCCCAAATCATCCCAATGTTCTTTGAGGAAAGAGAACAGAATTAAAGAAATTGGGCTAAAATGAACTGTCAGACCAATCCACCAATGGATCTGTTGCCAAATTTCTTACACTGAATGTTATTTCCACTTGCGGAGACAACAGGTAATTAGAGAGCGTCGGGCTCGGCTCCCAAGTCTCACTGTGGCCCCCGTCCAGCCGCAGGGAGGCTCACAGTCGAAAGCCAGATGTTCAGCTAAAGACCTAAGTGGACAGATGTGGACGACGCACATCGCAGAAGTATGCAGGGGGAACCCTCTCTGTGCTCGGGGACAGCATCAGGGACTCTGGAGGGTTTGTGCGCCTGCCTCCTTTCGCCCCGAAGCCCTGAAGGCAGGCGTTTCGATGCCGTGGTCAGGCTCGTTCGTGCGTTCGCGCCGATGGTGTTCGCCAACACGTATGGAAAATTAGAGCAACGGGATGACTCACTGGGCAGACGTTTGCTGAGGGCCTTCCAGGTGCAGCCACTGTACTCACTCCTTGCTTGGACTAGCAGAGACGCGCGTGGTGACGCCCCGCTCGGTGCAGGACGGTGGGACCCCACTCGAGGCGATGGCGGTGCTGCTCAGGTGACAGGCTCCAGAACAGAGGGTCAGGTGACCGCGGGGGGGCCCCCCCAGGAGGAAGCGCACTTCTAGGGGCCAAGGTGACGGGTGGACACTCGAGATTTCTATTTCCTCCTTTTCTTTCCACAGTTGAAAATTCTTTTTACCACGTGCTTGTGTTTTTTTAAGCAACAGGAAAGCTCGATGAATCGTGACAGGCAAGCACCCTCCCAGCCACGTCGTGAGTACACAGCCTCGTGCTGCGCCCGACACGTGGGCCTGTGGGCTTCACCGCCTGCCTACCGCTTCCCGCAGGTCAGCTGCACCTCCGCGGGGCAATCATAAAACGTGGCCAGGACCACGCGTCCCCTCTGGTTGTTACAGTATTTTGTTCCACAGATATTCATGGAACATGTGTTACGTGCAGTGTCCTGTCCGGGGCTGTGCTCTCAGGCTTGTGAGCAGGGAGGAAAGGTCCTGGGGATTTTGGATGCGTGATCCGAGATCCGTTTCTTTGTCAAAGAGGCTCCTGCAGCAGCAGGGAGGTGTCAGAGAGCCCGCTCTGCTTGGAGCTAAAACTCAGAGAAGCAGGACGTGCCTGGGAAACTCCGCCGACAAATTCTTGAGTTGGAAACGCACAGTGCCGAATTCTTCAACACAAAAAATTATGCTTTAAATTGCACTTTGGACACGATATCCACTTTTTTGGCTCAACAAACAAACCCGAAATTGTTTTTAGCTTTCTGCTCTGGCATTCACAAAGTTTTGCCTAAAACCCTTGGAGATTTGCTGAAAAAGATTTATTTATGTGCATTCTGAAGAGCATGCCAAAATCCCACTGCTTCACGTTGTTCAAGATTCTTCTAAATGAAAAAGCGAGTGCGCGGGCGGGTGAAGTGCTGGCGGGAGGGGTATTGTGCCCGGCGGGCGTGTTTGCTTCCAGGGGAGGGAGGACGGCGGACAAGGTGACCGCGTAGTCACGCGCCTGCCTTGCAGAGCCCAAGAGTTGATTTTCCTCCCTACACAGTCGCTGTCGTTCAGGGGAAAACACACCCAGAAAAGTCTATCGGTTTGGGTGCTCTTTCCATTGATTTTATACGAAGTCCTGTGAGTGGATGAAAGACAACCCAAACCACCCAACCCCCCCCTCGAACAGAGCACTGAAATCACACACGAAGCAAACTGTCTTACTCGGTCAGAAGTTCAGATATTTTGCAGCTCAACTCAACAGTCAGGGTTAAAAGACTGAGTGTTTGCTCGGAAACATTAAAAACCAATAAACAAAACACCCCCCAGCCCTCACCGGTGTGGCTCAGCGGGTTGGGCGTCACCCTGCAAAGCAAGAGATCGCAGGTTCGATTCCCGGTCAGGGCACAGGCCTCGTTTGCGGGTGTGGTCCCTGGTCAGGGCGTGTACGAGAGGCAGCTGATTGATGCTTCTCGCTCACATTGATGTCTCGCTCTCTCTCTTTCTCCCTCCCTTACCCTCTCTAAAAATTAAAAAAAGTATTAGAAAACACCCAAATAAGTCATTTTTCCTCAGAAGAAACTTGCTCATTAAAAAAGTGCTTTATGCAAACATAAATAACACAATATTTGCATCTTTGTGGATTGTTTACTGATTGAAACACTATTTATACTGTGGTGCAGATTAGCATGAACTATCCAAACTGCCTCTGGATCCAGAAAAATGTTGCATAAATAGTTTTCTACCATGGAGACAAAAAGAAAGAAAACAATAACTGTTGTTTAGTTTGTGCTGACAGCGACAGATCCTTGGACGCCCCACGAGCCTGCAGCAAAGTCCCCCTGCTGTGCCCTCCCCAGGGCCCCGCACTGACGGCCCGGCCACGATGACCGACGGTCCCTTTGGTGGCAGAATTTCCCGGTGCCCACCTGATAGGACCCCTCTCCTGACCGCGGCGCTGCGCTGGTTTATGTACACAAGCTCTCGAATACACGTCACGGTGGAGTGAAGTGGGCGGAAGGGAAACGTTTTCAAAGCATGGGGGAACCGACTGCTTATTTCTGTTCTCTGTTTTGGTCCTGCCCCGAAGTGAACAGCACTGGGCCCGTGGGCCCAGGGTCAGGGGCAAAGCCAGAGGCGGAGCAAGGGCCCAGGATGCCTCCCTGGAGGCGCTGTAGAGAGTGAGGTTGCGAATGAAAGAACTTCATGGTTTCTGCACCATGCGCAGCCTCACCAGGCAGCCACACGGCTTCACGCCCGAGTGCATCCACCTGGGTGCGTCTCCAGTCTGTCTGTGCGCTGCCGTCCTCCTGCATCACTCACCGCGGCCACCGGCCTGTCTGCCGTGGCCATCCCCTGAGCCTCGCGAGTGGCTGCTGTCCTGCCTGCTCTCTCTGGGTGACCACCCGGACCACTGTCCCCTCTCCATCAGTTCTACTGATGTCCCTACCCGGTTCCCATCTGACGGCCACCATCCTGGTGGCTCCTTGGACAGGTGATGAAGGCCCTTCACACTGGCCCTTTGCTCCCGGCCACCTCCTGCCTGCTCTCTCTCTGCAGTGGGGCCGTCACCCCCTTTCTTCCTGGGGGTGTAGACTTCCACGTTTACCCTTGACCCCTTTCCCACCGAAAAGGAGGCGAGACTTCCCGTCAGACAGCGCGCTCCACTTCTTGTAGAACT
The DNA here is from genome assembly GCF_022682495.2 of Desmodus rotundus. NCBI lineage: Eukaryota > Metazoa > Chordata > Mammalia > Chiroptera > Phyllostomidae > Desmodus > Desmodus rotundus. The sequence goes on along the minus strand of NC_071390.1, from coordinate 1,876,663 downwards.
GATCGCGTTTCTAATTTAATAATTATTTACTGAAATCAACTTTTCCTTCTGGAGCTTTTTACATGAAAAGGGAGTACTGTCTCTCTCATTAATTATTCTGTTGCCAGTATTACAGAGAGTTCAGTTGGAACCTAGTAAATAGTTATTAAATGAATGGGCAACCTCATTTGTTATGCAAATTATGTTTAGTTTTCTTTCTGAAGACAGATCATGGGAGAGGACAGGAAGCGATGTGGAATGTGAACCAGCAAAGTTAGGAGTGCAAACTCGGGTCCTGTGTAGGAAGGGAAGCGTGACAAGCGTTCCAGCACAAACTCACACATCTGTACAAGTTGGTGGAGGGCCAAGGCATTCTCTGTTGTGAGGAATCTCTCTCTGTCGGTAAGTGAACCTGACCTAGCTTCACTGAAAAGGGTGTTTGTGGGCTGCCGCGAGTGGGCACAGCCCGGGCGGGCGGCGGCAGGCCCCCCGGAACCAGAGGCTTCCCCTGAGAAGTGGGGCCGGGGAGAGGGTGTGTCCACCAGGAGCTTCCCGGGTAAGTAAACCAATAGGCATTTAACTCTTGGTTGCATGAGCTACAGAGAGTCACCATTTAGTTTACTATCGAAGCCACGCATTTCCGAGAGTGGAAGAAACCTCTCTTTGTGATCATGCTGGAGTAACAGGCACAGGACAGGACTCGGTCCCCCTCGCCAGGCGGAAGCCACCGTGGAAAGTTTCTGTCTGGGGCGGAGCCACAAGGCAGTTTAGCCTCGAGAGGAAGCAAGGTCAAGGCAACGATGAGAAGGGGGCATGCCCCCCGGAACAGCATTGGGCCCCTTTTCCCACCACGCTGGCCCCTGGTGGCCCCTGAAGGCGACCCTAGTGCTAATGTAACAGGTCAGTGCAAGGACATGGGAGGACCACTCCCGACGGACACTGTTTTGTCTTTGGAGCTTGTTCTCCAAAAATAACGATTCCTGCTCTGCGAATGACACACCCCTTGAGGTTCTGCCTTCTCGACTTCCTCATACAGATTTCCAAATTGATTACAATAGTTTTCAAATAACTCATCCTGGCCACCCCACCGAGGAGACAGGGTAATGCAGGGGAGAGAGGCCTGAGTGGTGCCAGCAGCCACAGCGGCACCAAGTAACCGTGTATCCTGGGTCTAGCTCTGCCTCCTTTACAAACGGGCCCCTCCTCCCCCTCGGACTTGCTCGGGACCTGCGTGCCCCTTGTGAGACACCATCTTTGCAAGCAAAGAAATGACAGGCCCCGGAGGAATGTGGCAAATTCAGGACAGAACCACATGAACAGCGACATGTGACTGAGCACCCTGCCCCGCGCTAGGGACAGTAGGCTCGGAAGTGGCCCAGGGAGCTCCGCGGCTGGGCCCCTGGAGGCTAGGACGCCACCACGGCTGCTTCCTGAGTCAGAGCTGCAGGGGCAGACCTGGGCCCTGGGCGGGGTGCATGCCATTGTGGGGAGCCTCAAACAGAGGACGAGGGGCAGCAGAGCTTCACAGAGGCGCGTGGTCAGGAATCAGGAGCCTGCACGCCCTCCAGCGGGTGCCCAGCGGGTGGGTCGGGGTTGCTGCTGGGAGTGGGAGCCGGGTGGCCGGCTGTGAGCACCCTGTGGGGACACCCTGTGCCAGCCCTGGGGAAGCTCTCCCGTGGACCCGAGGGGTGGGGGCGGGGTGGGGCTGGCCCCCTCAGAGCCGGAGCGACCCCGCAGCCGGTTGCAGGGAAGGCTCTATTTAGAAAGGTGCTTTCCTCTCCCGTGGAAAGACCTGCCCATTAAAGAGCTGCTCTAGGAAAGAGCTCGTTCGGCTGAAGTATTTCATGGGAGGTCAAAGGAAAGACACTGAGTGCCTCGCATGCCCTACCCAGTGACAGCTGCGTGTTAGTGACCCAGGGAATAACAGCTGAAGATCTTAATCTGGCAAATGGTATCCTACATGCTAGGCCCTCTTTCTCTCAAAGGGTCAAAGGGTCAGTTTGGGGGCTGAACATGGAAATCCATTTCTGCACCCCCAAGTGGAGCACGGGGCGAACACCCCAGCAGGCAGAGGCTTTCTCTCAACTACCGGCTTCTGGAACCCTTTCCTCTCCTGGCACCGTGACCTGAGGCCTGGGTGGCCCTGGTTCCCCCTCCGGCCACATCTCTACCTTCCTCAGGCCTCTGCCCTGTCTCCTGCAAAGCGCACCCTCCCGCCCCTGTGGGAGTTCTCCCGGGCTCTGGTGGTTTCGGGTGAACCTTCTGCATCACTGGCCGCCTACCTGGCTTCCCGAGAGCTCAGCCCCGTGTGTTCAGCCCGATGCAAGTCCCCACCTGGATGTCACCGCACACTCGGCCCACACCAGCTCCTCATCCCCTCCAGCCAGGCCGGCCTCCCAGCTCCCCTCCCAGCCACCTGGCTGAGGCCACCTCCACCTGCACAGATTGTCACAGCTGGTTCTGGACCCCAGCTTCTTTCTCATTCAGTTCCTCTCACACACTGTCCTCAGGTTAATTCTGCTTAAAAAGGTGACATTCCTTTTTTTCGGGAGGGGGTGACTCCTGATCAACCATCAGATCAGATAGGAACTCTGGCCTGTAAGTCTGTCAACTGGGCTCCGCACGGTGCAGCCTGCTCTGCGTGACACCTGCGTTCACTCACCTCGGTCCCTGCGGCCTGGAGCGCTGGGCACTGGGGCGCCCTCTGCCCGGCCTGGCCGATGCCCAGCGCCTCCTCGTCCTGAGGGCCCCCTGCGGCCCCACAACCTGAACCCGTGCCCCTCCTCGCCCTGAGCAACATCCCTCCTTCCCGTCACTCAGCGAGGACACGTGCCCACCCAAGCCACGCCCACTTCTTCTCACGCGCACCTCCCACATCTGTCACTCACGCAGGCCGTCCTGCTCACAGCCGCGTCCTGTGAGTTTTCATTTTATGAGCATCTCGTTTCCCTACCAAATTGTAAATATTGTGAGAGTCGGTGTTATGTCTTAACTCTTTCACCATGGCGCCTGGAATAACTCTGCAGAGAGCATTTCTGTGACGTCTCCAAGGCCAGCAGCTCTGGCCGCAAGAACTCTTAACACACGCAGCCCCCGGCTATTGAGTCAGGGGCCCTGGCCTCTTTTCCCTCTGACTGTCAAATGAGACAGTGACAGAAGCCAACACAACAACAGCCGTCTGGTGTGAATGAAGCAACATTATACCTTTTTTTTGTCAGATCAGCAAAAATACATTTTTGGGTGTACTGCAAAATTTTAGTAACCAGCTTACGCGCTCCTTGAGATGAAAAGGTTGAAAGTCGCTGAAATGGAAGGGTGCGTGAAATGTCGTAGGTCACTAGCGCTCACAGGTACGGGCAACACTGTGCTATTGAAAAGTTTGTAGAATGTTCTGTGGAAAGTTCTGGAATGCAGATTCGTTTTACAGATCCTTGAATTTCTGCGTGTACGTTCATTTACCTTCAGGCACACAGAGATTCTGCCCGTAGTCCGGAAGGGGCGCACCGCTTGAACGAGGTCCCTGGTGTGCGGGTGTGTATAAACACGGGAGGCGTTTCTAGGAATGGTAAACTTCCCTCACGTGAAGTAATAACCTGGGAGAGGAGAAGAGCAAACAGTCATTCCAACAGCGAGAGCTCGGTTTTGCTGGCTGGTGACGTGGAGGATACTGTGTTCTCTCTTTAAAAACAGTTCTCCCTTCTGGCAAAGACGAACCTTGCCCAAGCCCATGACTCGTGGGAGGGGGGCGCATCTGTTCTTGTGGCCCCGTGGTGTGTCCACGGGTGGCTGGGACACCTTTTCCCTGCCGCTGGCAGCCCTCGCTGTATCGCTGCCCCCAAAACACAGTGAGGGGTCCCCAAACACAGCGACACAGCGAGGGCTGCCAGCGGCAGTGGTGGCATCGAAGGGGTGAAATAAACCGCCGGGGACCACTCTATGTTTTATTCCTTGCTGGAAAAGTTGGCATTAGTTGTTTGCCTAAGACTCCAAGCTGACGAGCTGTTTCATCACCTTCCTGCTAATACACTCTAGGAGACGGGAGCGTGGCAGAGCCAAAGGCGTGCGAAGGTAAACATGGGAATAATTTACACTTTCAACTGGTGTTAAATAAAAGGTTTTAATCTAGACAGGGAGCTGATGATAAATATTCATTTCTCATTTCCAATGAGTAAACTTTATCTCTTTTTAAAAGCCTTTTCATTTGATTTTTTTCCCCCTTGGAAGATAATGGCAAAGTTGACACGGGCACGCTGGGGAATAAAATTTCCCTCTGGTCAACACAGCCGTGAAGAGTTATTATGAAAATCACAATTTGCAATAATTGCCGACGTTGTAATGAGGAGCCACCTCAGGGTCCCCGTGTCCCCCGGCCCCAGTGGTGCACCTTCCCGGGATCGTTTTCCTAGGGGAGGTGACAGGGAAGCAGAGGCAGAGACTCCTGTCCAGCGGACACTTTCTTGGCCGGCCACCAGCCCGGAGAGAGGCCGCCTGCCCGTCCGAGAGACACAGTCAGCTCCATTTAACCAGCCCGCGCTGGCCTTGGCCCGTGGAACAGCAGTGTGAGCGACACCCAGTCCCGGCCACATCCGGGGACCTGCGGGCGTGTCCCAGGTCGGTCCGGGTCCCTGACCACCCCCGTGCACAGCCCGGGGCCGTCCCACCAGCTCCCCCATGCTGTCCTCGCTCCCCCTTCGGTGAGCACGGTAGACACGGGTCGTCCTTTTTCCTTTTTTAAGTGGCTTTCCTGAGGTACAGTTTGCACACCATGAAATCCGCCCACTTTAAGTGCCCCGCTCAGTGATTTGGGGCATTTTTGGAGAGCTCTGCCACCATCGCCATCACCACCATCAGCCGACTCTAGAACATTTCCATCAGCCCCCGAAGAGCCCTGTGCCCATTTTGGGCGCCCCCCACCCCTGACCCTTTCCGTGTCCTCTTCCTCCTCTGTCTGGCTTCCGCCGGGCGGTGGTTTGCATTCAGAGCGTGGTGGTCCGGTGGGTGGATTTGAACGTGTGAACTTCGTGTGGATTCCGAGGCCTTCACGTGGGGTGTCAGAGCTGATGTGAGCCGTGGGCGCTCCCTCGTCTACAGTTTCCACTTTCGGGTCGAGGACACCCACTAGCTCTCCGCCACGTGGTTAGCGAGGGAGGCGGAGGGTCTGGGATGCCCGTTAGGCGGCTCTGAGCTGAGGGGAGGCACAGGCTGCAGCAGAGACATTTTGAATTGCTTCCGGAGTCCAGACAGGCCCTTAAAGGCAAGCGCTGGCGGGTGGTTTACCCACAACTGTTATTTTAGGTGTTGTTCACGTGGCTCGAGTCCCTGCGGTGGCTCCTCCCTCAGAGACAGAGCGGGCCTGGGCAGAGGAGGGCCCTCCTGTCTGACCTTGCCCAGAGCTGGGGTTCCCCGCTAGCCCTCCCCCACCCTCCGTGCCATCCCCTGGGAAGCACTGCGATTGTCTTGCTTCCCCCTCTCCAGAGTTAGCTTCCCCCCTGCCGGGCGCAGGCCCTTCTCAGGCTGCCTGCTCGTGCAGGCGACAGGCCTGCGGGGAGGCCACCGGCGGGCGCCTGGGCTGCATATGAGGGAGCGGAACACGCGTCTTCTCCAGCTCTTCTCTGCTTAAGCAGACGGTGGCTGCTCAGAGAGCCCAGAGAGTGTTCTTATTACTTCGTTCCGAGAATATTCGTCTTCAAAGCTGAGCAGGGCGCGTCTCCCAAAGAATTTCTTTTTCTAATACGCCAACTTCTGTTCCTGGTCCCGCACCAGATTACAAACAGATAGCGATTTCTCAGAACATCTCCAAAGGGGCCGTTTACAAGGTCTTGCTCAAAGAGCACTGCGTTGTTACAAAGAATTATGTCGTTTTCAAAGATACTTCAGACCAGTGGATCAAATCTTTGCATATTTCTCCTGATTAAACCCTACTGATTAAATCAGCAGTGATTTATTCTGAAGAGTATGAGCATAAACCATAAAATAAAAAAGACTTTGATTTGAAAATTGGTCATTAAAATCATTTTCGTGAAATTACCCACTGATGTATCATTTTAATAAATAAACATATTGGATCTTTATCTTTGTGCTGAAAATCTATTTTATATTTTATCATAGCTGGCCAATGCAATGTGACTGTCCATCCTAAATAATTATATAAAAATCAATAGTAATCTTACATATCAGCCATAATCAGCACAATTAGTGGAAAACAAGTTCTTATTTACAAAAGCAGCCGAGAAGATAAAGTACTCAGCAAAAATGCTAGGAAGAATAATATAGAACCAAAAGAAGAGAAGCACAAAATTTCACTGAGAAAGGTAAATATAAGGTTTGGAGAAATGAAACAGGTATAGTATATTCTGGATGGAAAGACTGAGGGCGGTGACTATTCTATGTTATCTGTGTTTTCTTAGGTAAGTTATGGAATATTTAAATTGTTTTAGATCAGAGTCCTTTTCATCACCACTGGAAGATGTTTCGGGTGCTTGGGCTCTGGCCCCCGTGGATTCTGAATGGTGCCCAGGTGCTTCCTGAAACACAAATAAATAAAATAGGGTCCTAAAGGATATAACACTACAGGCAACAAAATCCAGGTGAGAGGAAGCTCCTGCTGAGCCTCAGAACGTGGACAGGTGTGGCCGAGGCCCCTCAGCCCTGAGGGGTCCGCTGTGTGCCGGCGGATGCAGAGTGGAAGGGGCTAAGGTGATGCTTCTGCGATTTGTGGGAACTGACACTGTCCCCCCAAAGCAAGCGTCCCGTGCTGCACGTACAGATGTAGCCCCGACGGACCACGGAGGGCGCCTGTCAGACTCAGAGCTGCTGCTGAGAGCAGCCGGGGTTGGACAGGTGGGTGCTGGAACACAGAAGTGCAGGGACAGGCAGCCCGGGGGCGTCTCTGGATCCTTTGGTGGGGAGAGCCCCCTGTGAGGAAGGACACGGGAACCAAGATGAGTGGGGCAGGTGTGGGGGGCAGGGTGGGAGGGGCTCACCTGCTGACCAGCCCATGTGGAAATGACGTGAGAAGCACGTGAGGAGGAAGAGGAGGAAGAGAAGGAAGAGGAGGAAGAGGAAAGCAGAAACTCTAACCAGTGACCCCATAGAAATTAGTCAAAAGTGTGAGATCACCTGCAACTGACAGGCCAGGTGGCAAAGCCCAGGGACATCAGGAGCACAAAGAGTAATGCTGGTTCTGCTCATGTGGAGGTAGGGAAGAGGGACAGAAAAGATGGTTCGTCTGTTTTTATAACTGAGGAACATTCTTTTTTATTATGATGTAACTACTTTTTAAAATATATTTTATTGATTACGCTATTACAGTTGTCCCAATTTTCCCCCTTTATTCCCCTCCGCCCTGCACACCCCTCCCACCTGTATCCCCCCCCTACTTAGTTCATGTCCGTGGGTCATACATGTAAGTTCTTTGGCTTCTCCATTGCCTGTACTATTCTTAACCTCCCCCTGTCTATTCTGTACCGACAATTTATGCTTCTTATTCCCTGTACCTTTTCCCCCATTCTCCCCCTCCCCCTCCCCACTGATAACCCTCCATGTGATCTCCATTTCTGTGATTCTGTTCCTGTTCTAGTCATTTGCTTAGTTTTTTCTTTTTCTTTTTTTTTTTAGGTTTGGTTGTTGATAATTGTGAGTTTGTTGTCATTTTACTGTATTTTTAATCTTCTTTTTCTTAGACAAGTCCCTTTAACATTTCATACAATAAGGGCTGGGTGATGATGAACTCCTTTAACTTGACCTTATCTGGGAAGCACTTTATCTGCCCTTCCATTCTAAATGATAGCTTTCCTGGATAGAGTAATCTTGGATGGAGGTCCTTGCCTTTCATGACTTGGAATACTTCTTTCCAGCCCCTTCTAGCCTGTGAGGTGTCTTTTGAGAAATCAGCTGACAGTCTTATGGGAACTCCTTTGTAGGTAACTGTCTTTTTCTGTTGCTGCTTTTAAGATTCTCTCCTTCTCTTTAGTCTTGGGTAATGTGATTATGATGTGCCTTGGTGTGTTCCTCCTTGGGTCCAGCTTCTTTGGGACTCTCTGAGCTTCCTGGACTTCCTGGAAGTCTATTTCCTTTGCCAGATTGGGGAAGTTCTCCTTCATTATTTTTTTAAATAAGTTTTCAATTTCTTGCTCTTCCTCTTCTCCTTCTGGCACCCCTATGATTCACGTGTTGGAACGTTTAAAGTTGTTCTGGAGGTTCCTAAGCCTCTCCTTATTTAAAAAAATTTTTGTTTCTTCATTCTGTTGTGGTTGAATGTTTATTTCTTCCTTCTGGTCCCAACTGTTGTTTTGAGTCCCGGTTTCCTTCCCGTCACTGTTGGTTCCTTGTGCATTTTCCTTTATTTCACTCTTCATAGCCTTCACTCTTTCCTCTATTTTGCGACCATACTCAGCCTCCTGATTACCAGTGGTTTGAACTCTGCATCTGATAGGTTGGCTATCTCTTCGTGGCTTAGTTGTATTTTTTCTGGAGCTTTGATCTGTTCTCTCATTTGGGCCATATGATTTGTCTGGGTGCACCTGCTATGTGGTAAGGGGCGGAGCCTTAGGTGTTCATCAGGGCGGGGCAACCCACGTGGCTGCGTCATGACGCTGTGTGTATGGGAGGGGTCTGAGAGGGAACAGTGCTGCTTGCTCAGCTCTCCGCTGGCTTTCAGTCACTTCCCCCACTACCCACAAGCAAAGTGGGCTGATTCCCTGGTGGGTGGGTTTGTGTACGTTCTAGGCCCCTGTGGGTCTCTCCAGGGAACTCTCCTGTGAGGCTGGGAGTTTCTCCCGCTGCCGCCTCAACCCCCACAGGTCTTTGCAGTCAGAGGTTTGAGGCTTTATTTCCCTGCTGGGACCCTGGGCTGTGGGTCTGTCTCGATCCCCAGTTGTTCCTCCTGGTTTATCCGCACACAAATGTGGGACCACCTGCTCCTCCAGCTTGCTGTGAGTCCTCTCCGCCTGGCTGCCCGGCTCTGCCCATCCTGGCCGTCTGGGTGAGTGTTTCTTCTTCAACTCTTTGGTTGTCCAACTTCCATCCAGTTCGATTTCCTGTCAGTTCTGGTTGTTTTTTATTCTTAAATTTGTTGTTGTCCTTCTTTTGGTTGTGCGAGGAGGCGCAGTGTGTCTACCTGCGCCTCTGTCTTGGCCGGAAGTAACTGAGGAGCATTCTTAACCAGGGTTTGGAGAGCAATTAGCAATAAAGAAAATGATTAGATTTCCTTCCTTCTCCTATCGACATTACAATATTTTTGATGCTTAAGAGATATCTTTTTAAAAATATCTAAGATACATAGATATCTTAGGGCTCAATTCTCTTGCAAAATCTGATATTCAACTTTGTCTCTTTATTTTTGGCTATAATGAGTCTGGCTGATTAATTAAAGAGGCAACTAAGGCTATTATTCAAAGATAAGTTACAAGGGAAACACTAGGAGAAAAATATAAGCCTGCCTAAAAAATTTTAGTAAATAATGCCAGATAGTAAATTAAAAAAATCCCACAGTGGAGGACTTTTCATACACATGTGCCTGTATTATAACATACATAACATACACGCACCTGCCTACATACATGTCCACGTGTGTGCAAATGTGAAACAGTGAGAAAGCGCCGAGCCGAACACATTATCGCGTTGATAAATGTGGAGGGCGGGTTTGCCTCGCCCGTGGAAGGAAAACGCTGCCTGACTGACCACAGAGCAAAACGCCGTTCCCAGTGGCGTCCAAAAGGTGAGCTCGTCTAGAGACAGGAATGGAGGGCTGGTAAGGACGCAGCTGCTGACAGGAAGAAAGTAGGTGTTGCCACCCGATAATAGACAAGCTGGGATTTGGGCCAATAAGCCCTAAGTGAAGGGGCAAAAAAGGATATTTTATATTGCTGAGGGCCACAGTGCACAGTGAAGGTATAAATATTATTATCTGTGAATTAGATTGTGCAGGGGTGATCTGCTTGGAACAGAAAGGACAGGAGAGGAAAGGAGGACCGAGGCAGGAGACGAGGAGAAACAGACTGGCACACGCGGTAGGGGACTCGCCCTGTGTGTCCTAGACAGGCTGAGCATGGCTAAGACTAGCTGCCTTACCCGCCACGCAGAAGACCAAGCAGTGGAATGAGCGAGGTGGGTTTGGTGGGTATGTTTCAAATGCTCTTCCCCTGTCGCGGAAGGCATGCCTTTTTTTCAAGCACACCTTCACGAAATATGGCCATGTATTAGGCCGTAAAGCAAACCTCAGTAAATTCCAAAAAATATGAGTAATGCAAACCACCCTCACTAGCGAAATGCAATAAAACTGGGAATTAATAAGAAAATAAAAAACAAAAAGGCCCTTCCACCTGGAAAAACAAAACCATCTATTAAACAACTCTCGGGTCAAAGGGGAAATAAACAAAGTACAGAATTTCTGAAACTGTGCTCAGAAACCAGTTTGTCAGAATCTGTGAGATTCAGCTGAACCAGAGCTCCAAGGAAAAGGGTACCTTTGTGTGACTGTCTCACCAAAACCCGAAAAGAGACAAATTATATACACACATGTATGTAGAAGTCATGTATATGTTTCACACACACACACACACACAAAAGCTAGAAAAGAACAAACGAGACAAGCAGGAATTAACACACTGGGCGCTGTGTAGTGGACATGGTGGGAAGTCACACATCTGCTCTCTGCGGGGGCGGGGGGGGGCAAGTTCAGGTCAGCACGGGCATCTCTGGGCCTGGAAAACTGGATTGTTCTGGTGGGAGGTGGGGATGCATGTCTGGTTAGTTTTTATTTCTTTTGTAGACATTAGTGTATTTTGGTTTTTGACGCTTCTGTAGTCCATGGTGGAACATTCAGAATTTTGTACCAAGTGTCCATTTTCTCAACACTTAAAATGTGGGGGTCCAGCCAACCCACTGTTATCTCAAGAACCGGCACGGTGAGGGCCATCGGCGGTTTTAGGGTTCTGAAGTTCTTTATCTCCTGTCTTTTCGCTGGACCAGACTTTGGAAGTCCCGGCTATTTTGCTATCCTTTCCTAAGAATTCTTATTTCTGTTCAAATCTGCTCTTTGTGTTTTGACTTATTCTATACTATCTTGTTTGCCGCTTAACTTTTCCTGCTTTCTGTGTTGGAAAACTGAAAAAGAAACCCCTATACATGGCCTCACACTCGAACAAGCCCTTCGCTAGACTGTCTCCAGCACCCAGAATTCCCTACACAGTCCTCCAGCACGCAGACCTCCCTCTCTCCACAGGTGGCCATGTTCCCGACTTTTGTGACAATCACGTCCTTGCTTATGTCTGTGTCCCTAGACAAGAAACTTCAGTTTTCCCTTAATTTTATATTTGAACTTTTGGATGGGAAACAAATTGAATATAGTTTTTCCCCTCCTTGCTGCTTTCACTCAGCAATGTACTGGGACTGTGTCCCTGGACTGCGTCCCTGCTGGGGTGTGTGGCTGCTCTCCTTCCGTTTGGATACCAGGGGGTCTCCTCCGGTAAACACTGCCAGTTATGGACCTGCTCTGCAGGTGATGGACTTGTCGGCTCTCTCAGCTTTGGGTTGCTAACAATAGCACCCTGTGCTGGGTCTCGCTCTGGGTCCTGATGTACCAGCTTCTCTAGGGCCTATGTCTGGGAATAGAACGGCCAGATCGCAGGCCATTGTATTTTAAGTTACCAAATAACACCAAATCGGTTGCCCATTGCACTTGGGAATGGGTGGGTAGGCGGTGGCCCTTGAGTTCTGGCCTGCACCCCTGCAGGGCCCCCAAACCATCGAACCCCTTAGTGTGTGGGCCTCGGCTTGCTTCCCTGAGCTCTCTCCTTAGGTTTGGGGTGGGATTTCCTTACTGTATTGACAATGTTCACGTAGGCGTATTAAAACTGCCCTTATTCTCCGTTGTTTTCGGAGGGAGGGTTGGTCCAAAGAGCCTCGTACGTGGCACTAGGAATGACAGACCCTGGACTTGCTGGTTAACTGTTTCCTCGTTTGCATTTGACAGTTTTTGAGTTATTTTTCTAACTTCTTGAATTAAATGCTTAGTTAATTTACTTTTAGTCTTTATTATTTTCTGAAAACACATCGAAGCTCTAAATTTTTCCCTGAGGACGGCTTGGCCCATGCCCATGGGCTTTAATGCGGAATATTCTCATTAGTAAGCATTTGTAATTTCCGTTTTTATTTTCTCCTGACTTCATAAGTTATTTAGAGGCTCTGGCCCACGTCGTGGGCAGATTGACATTGTGGGACTACCCTTTGGTTATTGGTTTCTAGTTTTATTGCTTTGGATTCAGAGAAATGGTCTCTGATTCCTACTTTGAATTTCCTTTATGCACTGACCCTTGGGCAGGTTTTTAAAGTAAATATTCCGTGGGTGTTTAAGAACACATGGATTCCCCATTTGCTGTGGGCAAAGCTCTCTTCGTGCCTGTTTAACATGACATTTTAATCTGATGGGGAGCCATCCTTATTTATTTTTTATGTTGTACTTTTTAAAGAGGTACCTGAAAATCTTACTCTGTTAACAAGCTAGTTTCTTCTGTTTTTCCTGGTTTGGTTTTATATATTTTTATTCATCAGATATTCTGGTTTACATATTTTGTTTTATGTATTCGGATGTTATGTTGTTCAATGTGTGGGCGCTTATAAACCAAAAGGACTGTACTTTTATATAAAATGTAATTTCTTATCTTAAATGTCCTTTTTGTCCTGATTTTTGGGGGTCTAATATTAAGTTTCACCTTCCCCAAATACAGGGTGGGGGAAAAGTAGGTACATAGTTGTGAGTACAGGAAACACCAAGTTTATTCTTGTGTTGTTACTTGTTAAGATTGTATTACTTTCCACACGACCAGCCGCACGCCTGCTTTTGCCCTACCCCGAATGCCAAGGCCAGCTGCCTTTGTCTTTATTCCTCCGCCCCCTGCTTTGTCCATGTAACTTAGTGTTAGTTTATGTCATTATTTCCATTCTGCTTTTACCTTTTAAAAAGCATGCCAACTATGTCTACATTACAAAAATAATTCATTTTAAAAGTTGTATGTTTTTGGTTACTTTTATCACTATTATTTCTCATTATCATCTTTCTTAGGTGCATTTTTCCAATGTGCCGGTGTAAATGTTCGCTTGACTTCTAGAAAGTTTGACACCCTTTTGGAGTCAGCGCCCTGAACGGCTGAGACATTCTGAGGCTGGGTATGAAATTCCAGGTGCAGGAGCGCTTCCCCCCGTCCTTCAAGCACAGCCCCATTACCTGCCAGCGCCCATTCCGAAGACTGGCCGGCCGGCCGGGGCCAATCTGCTTTCTGTTTCTTGCGGACGATCTGCCCTTTCTCCCCCACACTTCCAGAGGGAATCCAGAAGTGGGTCACGCATCTTTCTTCTCCCCCAGCACCCGATAAACCCTCCGCTAGGGTGGGACAAAAGGAAGGGACACCTGAGCCGCCCTTCCAGAGCGGGAAGTGCTCTGCCTGCCTCGAGTCTTCTCTCCCGACATCCCCTTCGTTTGCCCGGGAAACTCTGTCAGGTGGGGACCGGGCTTTCTGTGTCCTGCCTCGTGGTCTTAAATCTCCTTTCCAAGTCTTCTCCTCTGTCCTCGTGGACTGAGCTTTGGGAGACTCTCTCAACCTTCCACCTTCCCCCCAATCTGAAGCTCAGCAGTATTGATTTAATGTTTGCGTTGGCCTCTGCATCCTAAAACCCTGGACGTTCTGTGTGACGTCCTCCCCGTTCCTGCACAGGAAGACAAAGGCAAGGGACAGCCGTGAGCCGAGGGCCAGGGTTGCGGGAGGTGGGACGGCTGTGTGGCCTCCTCCAAGCTGGATGTGGGCCTGTGGGCCTTTGTGTTCAGAAGCTTTTGAGAGAGAAGAGTCTTTCTCAGTGTCCAAACCACAAAACTAGACAATATAATAGATTTGTATCCTTCTTGTATAGTAATTTTTCATCTATGTGTCAGGTCAGTGGACTAATTCTCACAAAAAGCCAGATTCTTCTGTTTTGTTTTGTGAGCCAGACGAGCATCAAATGTTTCCATAAAGACGATTTTATCAAACCTCAGCCTCGGGGCGAGGGACTGGACGTAGGTCTTCATCACAGAGTCCCGGGGAAGGCGGTGCCACCTCTGGGTAACGATGTCAGCATATTGCAAGTGAGCTCCGATCCACGCCTCTGTGTCTGGGCTGCTGGAGGGCACTCCAGAGCCGCCCCCACCCCACGGGGCCACAGCCACGCTCAGGCGGCAGGGTGGTCCTGGCGGGTGTCGCTTTTCACTCCCCGAGCCAAAATTTGAAATGTTCTCCACTTTTCTCAGGTCGGCTTTTTTCTTACTGACTAGTAAAATCCCTCTGTATTAAGGCTCTTACACTTTGATTATTTTATTTGCAACCTTTTCTCAGATTTATTTGTCATTATTTAAAAAATAGTTTAAAGCCCCATAGCAATCCATATTTTCTTTGTTCTTTTCTTCTCTGTCGTATCGCCGTTTTCTTATTCATTCATTTAAAAAGACAGACGTGACTTTCCCCTTAAGAATCTTATGGCCTAAAATACATACAATCCTATTTAATTTTTTTCATATTGACTTTTAAATCCACTCAGTGGGCTCTTTCTTTCCACCTGGAATTTATTTTGTGTATCAGTTGGGTGAGCCTATAACTTAGGTCAGTATTTCGTAAGTACAGTGGAATTTTCCCCAGCACTGTTTATTAAAGGGTTATTTGCCTACACATCCCTTTTCCTTGGTCGGCAATTCTTGTTTTCAGTGGAAAGCTGTCAGTGACGGGGGACTCTGACGGGCAGACTTCCCTGTCCCCCTCCGGCTTGGTGCTGTGGGAGCTGTGACCACCGCCCACCCGTGGGGCAAGGACTGCGCTCGCACCCTTTCTAACACGAATTGGGATAATGTCCCTCCTTACAGTATTCACTCTGCCTATCAGTCGCCGCGTTGTATTTTTCTATAGAATGTTTTAATGTCTCTGAGGAAATATATGTGGTTTTTCCATGGCAAATTGTGTACAGTTTTTGTTAGAATCTTCCTTGTATTTTACTCTCTTGTTTGCTATTGTGAAAGTAATTTTCTTCCATTCTATTTTCTAATGACTTAGGTATTTTTTCTGTATTTTACCTTTTTTTCAGGCCATTTAGTACTCACTTGTAAGGTTTCTATATATGGGTATGTAACTTGCAAAGAATCATCTTGTCATCTATAGTAGTTCATTTGTTAACATTTTACATGTCACTGCTTTGGAAAAATCTGTCAGAACAATGTTCAACAGTCATAAGTGACTACAGACGTCTTTTCTTCTTTCTAATTTGAAGAGGACTGTACTCAGTGTGTTGGCTTCAACTTTATCATCTGGAGTGGTGATTATACCACCTACTTGTCCGCAGGAAGAACGGAAGGGCTGTAAAACACTGTATGAGTGTGAGGGAGTTGCGGTACTTATTATACAGACAGACTGAAGTAACATTGACTCATTCCCCTGAAAACCACCCATTTCTCATCCTCACGGATAAACTGAGTGTTAGTACTGACGCCCGAGGTGAGGTTCTGCCGTTCTGCTGACTGTGGCAGGCAGACTCCTGCTCGGCGGGCTTGGGACCCCCACAGGTGCCATGACAGCTTAGGGAAATGCCCTCTGGTCTTACCACCCATGTTCAAGTTTACTTTAGGTTCAAGCCCAGTCTCTGGGATGCACATCCTACCTGGTGTTCAGTTTCTGTCTTTGACCCGAGGCTGGGGAAGTGTGGGCTGAGCAGGGCCGAATCCACTGTCTCCACCAAGTTCGTGCTGGGGGTCCTGCAGAGGCCACGGGGTTGTGGCTGACCATCCTGTTCAATCTCATGCCCAGGTTAGAGGCTGCCCTGCCCCTCCATGCAGACCACCACCCTGGAGTTGGGGGGCGGCGGTGCATGCCCCTGGGCCCACTCACGCCTGGAATCCCTCCATGGCCAGAGAGCGGACTTCCCCAGGATCACCTGACCCTCTCCTGTCACTAGGCTTCTGAGTCACTTGTGAGGTTGCCTTGCTCTTCTTAATGCAATTTTTCAGCAACTCAATCTACTTGCTCTTGAGCAATTTAGACACCAGTTGATGTCTGCAAGGAAAATGTTCCCTGGAGAAGTCTCTTTAGGGGTGCCGGGTGCATGACCACATCACGGTGACATGGGGTGACGACCACCAAGGGCTCGTGTGTTTCCTCCCCTGCCACTGTGGAATCTCCTTTGATGCCACTTCCCATGTTGGTAAGCAGGTCGCTTCTCTGCTTCAGAACGAGGGCCAAGTCCCCCGCTCCTTGCTGGGGCGGGTGAAGCTAGCCACAATAAAAAGAAACGATGCATAATGTTCGTTATACTGCTGTGTGGGGACTCTGTTTAAGACTTGGGCCCTAAATGGTTTTTAATCCCTGGATGCAGCAATTGGGATAATGTGAGAGAGGCAACCGGCCGTCTGTTATAAAATCATTGCAAATACGACCAGAATAAAAAATGGTTGAAGGGGCCTCGTTACAGATTCTGTTTATTCCACAAGGGTTTGAGGAAAGCAAACAGGCAGTGACTGTGTTTGGGACTTGTTCCTGAAAGATTACCTTTTATGTAGGTAAGCCAAGAGGTTAAAGAAGGAAACGCAATTTAAATACAGCCAGTTTGGGTAATTTTTCTGTTGTTTGACTTAACCGCTTCATAACCTAATAAAAAAAACTACCTGCAGAAGAACCTAGCCAAGGACGAAGAATTCTTAAGATATAAAAGCTGTTAAATCTTGCTAAGGCTCGTCTGTAAAATATCATTTTGATTTTGGGTCCAGAGAAAGGCCGTAGATCTCAAATTACAATAAATCTCTAAAAGTCCGATAGTGATTTCCGCCGGCCCGTGCCGACAGAGCACCGTCTCGTGGAGCGATGATTAAGGAACTGGGGGGAAGGGGCGAGAGAGATTCCGGACCGTATTTTGGCACTTCGCAGAGCTCAGTGTTACCACAATTATTGGTTTTCTGAAATATGTCGCTGTGCATTATTCTGATCAGATTACTTGCATTGCACAATTCTCTGGTGGGCCGCGGGACAATAGCACAAAATAAATCTCTCTCTGAAATTTAATCTCCGGGCCTGTACGCTGCTAAGAAGAACATCTACAGCCCTCTGATAAGGAGCTGTATATCTCCCCTAACCAAAGAGGCGTGTGTTCTTTAATTATCCGTAATGAAAATGCACAAGCGGGCAAATGAGCGAGTGGCCGAGGCGTGTGCTCGGAACACGGCGCTGAAACAAGCCCCGCGCGATGAAACTCTAATTTCTTTTGTAAAAACGCCACAGCAGATGGGGTTGGGTGGTTTCCCCAAAGCATTGCCCTTTCACCTCCAAGAAGTTTCTAGTCTAGTGCCTTGGAAAAGCTTCCTCCTCCCCGGGGGGTGGCCGAGTGTGCGGAGACACGCCTGTCACTTTGCGCCTTTCCCTCTGACACCCCGCCAGGCCCCCCTCACCAGAAGGGATACACAGATCTGTCTGTAGCTGTAGGCTCTCTCCCCGGGGTGGGGAGTTTGCCAAGCAGGAAGACAGGAGCCGTGTGTGCCCTGGGCAGAGAAGTGACCCCGCCCCCTGTTCCCTCAGCTGTGGGGCATGCTGACTTTGAACTTGAGTGACAGCAGGGAGCAATCCGACACCCTGTACAAACAGGACCCACGGGCACAGCTGATGGCCTCTCAGAAGCAGGGCGTCCTAGGCGCCCTGTCTTTATAGAAGAAAAAATACCACGGGGACACGCAGCTGCCGTCACGCCAGGAGCGAGCTCCGAGGGCCCCTTGTTTATGAGGAAACATCCCATCCTGAAGCCATTGTTTCCTCTCCCTCCAGCCACCCTATTGTCAGAAGGCTGCCAGCCCTCCGGGTCTGGGCGTGGGCCCTGGCACAGACTCACATCCTGAGGAAGTGTCCAGGAAATGTTTATTCTTGATTTCAAAATTAGTGTTCTTAAAAAACATTATAACAGAAAGACGTGCTCATTATTAAAGGAAGCAAAGAGTAGAAAATATGTTACAGTGGCCCGCCCCTTCCCACCCCCTGGCCCATGTCCCACTTGTCCGGGCCCCTCGGCCCCCACCCCTGCTGTGCTCCCAGGCACGCGCTGGGCACGCATGGGGGAATGCATTTTGGACACTGTGGGTGGGCCCTGCCTTTTCTCCCCCAACATGTCCCGGGCATTTTTCTGGACAGTCTTCTCAGTTTTATACATCGGTGCAGGCTGATGAAAATTAACCCTGCTTAGTATTCCAAAACACACGTCACTGACCTTGTTCCCAGTTAACAGGTAATGCGGTTGTTTCCAGTTTTCCACTATTACAAAGAAAAGGAAGGCAAGAACGGGGCCCTGCTTCGGAGCACAAGCTCCAGGAGGAGGGACTCCGTTCAAATCCCAGCGGAAGCCCTCGGCTCTGCTCCCCGCAATCTGAGCCAGTCTCCTCGTTTGTCAAACTGGAATTAAAGGAACCTATGCCACATAGCTGTTGGGAGAATTAAAATGAGGCACACAGAGGATGAAGACTGGGGCTTTGCATACAGACATACAGAACGTGCTCTGTGGGTTTAATCTGGACTAAACACACCTGTGTGTGTGTGTGTGTGTGTGTGTGAGAGAGAGAGAGAGAGAGAGAGAGAGAGAGAGAAGGAGAGGGAGAGGAAGAGAGGGAGGGGACGGAGAGAGTCTCAGCGCAGGGAGGGGAGTGCACCGCAAGGTGCAGCCTCCTGCGTGGAGGGCGTCTGGGTGGGAGCCCTGAGCACGGTCGTCGTGTGGAGCGTTGTGAACCCCACTCCTCCGAGCTGTGGGGTGCACCGTCGCCGGGAGACACGAGCACCCACACTGTGGTCAGGGCTGGGTGCCGGTTGGTGGGTGAACCTTTGCAGGTCTGAAAGGGAAGGGCCCTTTGCTTTTATTTGCATTTATTTGTGCTTATGGTGGTTCCATATCTGTGTCGCCCTGCGTCCCTCACCCGCCTGTTGGCGTCTGGCCCGTGTTCCTTTCGGGTGGATATAAGAGGACAAATGAGATGCGGGAGAGTTCCTTTTACGGCATCGAGTCTCCCTGCCACCTGTCACAGGGGTGTGAGCACTCCCCCTGCCACCTGTCACAGGGGTGTGAGCACTCCCCTAGTTTTCGTTTGGAATTCGCTTCGCAGACACTCACTGAGCTGATTGGCCTGCGGCAGCTGCCTGCCCCTTTGTGTGGTCCGGCATTTTGGGGTACACGATCACAGCCGTTGCAGACACCCCCGATTTCTGCGGGAAATGCACGGCTCCTCTAGAGCATCTTCACTTTCTTCACTGAAAACGGGGGCCGTCGTCGAGTTTGGAACTCACCCACCCTGTGTCACCAACACTCCTGCCCCCACCCCCACCCCCTCCTGCCCCAGCTCAGAGAGCGGCACCACACACTTAACACAGGGGAGTGAGGCACAGCCCGTGCCCGGTGTTCTTACCACAAAAGAACCCCCAAACCCAGCCCAGCCCACCAAACCCGAGGGGGCGGGAGGACGCTGTGGGAGCTGATGGCAGTGTGGTGGCCTTGACTGTGGGGACGGCTTCACAGGTGAATGCCTATGTCCAAAGTCACCACATCGCACACTCGGGGGCAGGTAGACAGTGGTCCTTCTGGAAAACAGTACGATAATCAATACGTGGCAGCCCAGGAACAAACTCTGTGCAGCTGTACACGGACGGAGCCCGCCTGCCGTCATTAGGCCCAGTTTTAAAAATATCTCAGTTGCACCCCGTCCCACACAAAGGCTACGTGTTGGTCCAACGGGAGTTTATTTTGGTGGGAACAGCTGAAGCGGCGCCTCCCTCCTGCCTTGCCCATTGGCCGGTGGGCTGCCCCATGCAATTTACAGAACCGTCTGCCTTTCTCAGCCGTTCGAGCGGCATCGTGGGAAAATTTCTGTGTGTATTTCGCTCACTTTTGGAGACTCCATTCTGTTGCCTCCATGTACTTAACCATCCTTATTTCTGTATCATATTGCCTTTAAAAATTACCCGTTTAAGTGATGAGGAGGAAGGGGGAATTCTGGTTTCGGGTGGCGCTCTCTGATGCTGGCACATTGTGTCCGGTGGCTTTAAGTGGCTCTGCTCTGTGGAGTCCTTTGTTAGTGCGGGCGGCTGCTCTTCAAGGTGTTTCTTGGCTACCTTTCTACCTGCGCTTCTTAGAATACCTGTCCAGTTCCAGAAAGGAACAAGAAAGCCCCTGATGCTGTATTTTCTCTAAGAGTTTCAGGCAAATTGCTGTCTGTACTTTAGGTGTGCCCTCTGTTTCCTGGTGTCTTCTTTTACGTCCCTTTATTGGGTTAAATGTTTTCCATGTGGTTCTGCGTCTCTCTTAGTTTGTGCCAAAGAGTCGCACCCGGTTTCTTGCCGTTGTGAATGGGAACCTTCCGGTGCACTGGTGACTTATTTATCTACATAAAGAGAAGCTGTTGATTTTTGAATAGCAATTTCACGACCAACAAACTTCCTAATGCTTATTATTTCTGGTAGTTTTTGATACCTTATTTCAGATATTTACTAATTTGTTATTTTTCCTCCTACCTGTGTTTGGTTTATTCTGTTGTTCTTATCCAACTTTTGGAGTTGGATAGTTAGCTTATTATTCTTCAATTTTTTAATATGCATTTAAAGTTTTATTTAAAAAAGAAATCCCTGCTCTAGCAGTTTCCTGTTGATTTGATGTATTATTTCTTATTGTACAAATTATCTAAACTATAAAAACATTTTACAGTTTCTAATAGTCATATTAAATAGTAGTAAATAATTACAAATTTATAATTACAAGTTCCTTTGCCTTTTTCTGACTTCTTGTCATCTTCTCGATTTTTCAAGTTTTCTCCTCTGCTCTGTTGGTTTATAAATATTCTGTTCCCGCTAGTTTAGTAATTAGTTTACAATGTAACGTATGTCTCCATCCACCTCTAGAAAAAGGCAAGAACTTAAGAAGACGTTCGCTATTGCTTATGTTTAATGATGGTCCTTAGTCTCTAAACCGTCACCATTAAGTGTTGCGTTGGCTTTTGACCAGGTGTGTGCACGCATGGGCACTATTTTAGGAAGCGTGTAGTCCATTTCTTAAGTTTTTCCATCAGAAAAAAACTTTGAGTTTTGTACACTTTCTTCCTGACACGTGTTGGCCACATTTTCTCCTTGATCTGTTGCTGCATGAATTGTGCTAATGGACTTCCTTGTGTCAAATCACCTGCCACGCGGTGACCGGCGCTGTGTCTGTCCTTCTTTCTTCGCTCATGCCAAACGTGCTTCCTGAGTGTCCCCAAAGGCTGTCCTAGGCGAGGGTGAGCCGCAGAAACACCTAGCTGCTCAAGAACCTGATGCGAACCCACGGGAGAGAGCTACTGAACCACCCGGGGTTTCGCATCCCTCTGGCACCATCTCCTCCCCCAGGGGCAAGGCTTCCTCAGTGTCCTTGGTCCTCTCCGTCAGCAGGACCTGGGAAGGCTCGGTCAGTTCACACGTACTTGGTACTGATGTTTTTGTTGCTTAATTTGGGTTGGCTCACCTCTGCTACGTAGCTGCAAAAATGCCTGCTGTGTTCCCTTCAGTCCGAGGCTCTGTCTCAGTTCCAGGTGCCTCTGCCAGGCGGCCCTCCAAGACTGCTTGTGTCCCTCCCAAGGCACCTGCCTTCAGCAACTCCTTCCCCCCGTTCTGCTCCTTCCCAGGTGTGTCAAGGCTGCCTGGTTCACGGTGATGTCTGACCGCTGCTCCACTATGCAGAGAGACACAGGGCCCCCGGAGTCCGTCACAGAGGTGGCCATGTGTCTCTGGTCCCCGGAACCTGGGATCCCAGGTTGCCAGCATTCCCACTTTCCCTGAGGCTGGGGTCTACGTGCCATCCTTTCCCCCTGGTGGGTTCCAGAAAAGGAAATGTGGCCTCCCCTGTCTTTCCCGGAGCCACTAAAACAGTGGAGCGAAGCCCGCTCTCCTGTGGGGTGCGGCCCGTTGGCAGAACTCTGCCCAGTCCAGGGCTCCTCTTGTTACATCCCGCTGCCCCTGCGCGGTTCTTACCTGATTTTGCTAAAATTACCAAGAAGTTCCATCCAGCGCAAGCATGGCGTTTCTCGTGATTTGTTTGGAGTGACTTGCTGGCATTACTGCAGGACTCAGCAGATGCTGGTAAGCGGTGAGTCACGGCTGGAGGCAGAGAAAACTGACGCCAAATGGGTACCCACGAGGTGCCTGTGGCTTTACATCTGCTATCATTCAGTTTAATCTTCACACCAGCCCTGCTAGCCGGGTATGTTCCCCCCCTCCCATGCCCCAGGAAGCTTGCTGGAGGGTGCGTGGCTACTGGGACCCGACTCTAAGAAGTATGTGTGGTGTGTGGCATGTGCGTGCGTCCCACTGAACACCAAGGCCCTCGACGCTGAGCTGTTTGCACGACCATTTCCTGCTCTTCTTGGCGATGTTTGGCCTTCCCGGGCCTCCGGGGACGAAGGCTTGCCGTTCTGTCCCCCTTCGTGACTGCCTTAACCCGGAGGTGAAAAGGTGGCCTTACCTGTGGGGTCAGCTGGGGAAGGAAAATGTTGAGACAGCAGTTGAAGACGGGTAGGCTGTCCTCACCCACCTGTCAAGTGGGGTGACAGCTGTCGGGTGACAGAGAAGGCAAAGGAGCAGCAGAGGCACCTCGTGCCTTTTCGAGCCCCGAGTCCATTCCATGCCTCCCCAAAGACTGCCTCCCCAGGAGTTCTCTGGGGCCTTGGACGCCTACCATCTGATCCGACTCTCTCCCCCCCAGCGACATGCAGAATGCACGCTTGGGGTCACGGGTGCTGTGAGTGCTGGCTGCGTGAGTTACCAAGTCAGTGATCAGTGAGGTCAGTGCGGCTCGGAGTTCACACCACATGCGCTTGGAGACCCACTCTTACAACTCTTCCACCCTGGGCCCCGCAGTAGGGATCCATCCCTTGGGCTGGGCTTGGTTCCAGGTGTCCGCCATGGATGTGGAGCTGGGCCCTCTGTGAAGGACGGGTGCTCTGTGCAGCTGATGTCAGATACCTGCCTGGCTACTTGTTTCTTATGTGGAAGCTCCTCCCTGGAGTGTAGGTAGCTCCTTCGTAGGGAGGAGTGATGGGAGGGGAAAGCTGAAGGAGGTGGTCAGTTCCAGTAGGCAGTGAAATGGCTCCCAAAACGTCCTGCTCCTAGTCCCTGGGACCCGTGAACACAGACATCACACGGTGGAGGGGAATTAGGGCCGGGGATGGAATGAAGGTCATGAATCAGCTGACTCTAAAAGAGGGAGCCCGTCCAGGACGGCCGGGGTGCTGGCCTGGTCACAAGGCCCTTACACTCGGATGAGTGAGGCAGAACAGCTGGTGAGAGCGGTGAAACGTGAGGAGTACTTAACCCCCTCGCGCTGGTGGCACAGGTTGGGGAGGGACCCAGCACCGGCACCTGGACCTCCTCGCCCTCCTGAGCTGGAAAAGGCTGGGGCAGGGCCTCTGCCAGAGCCCCAGGAGAATGCTGTCCCCAACTGTGGATGCCAGGCTGACAGACCCCACCCTAGAGAATGGTAAAGTGATGCACCACTGTGGTTCTGGGCCATACGCTTGGTGTCATTTATCCCAGCAGAACGGAAACTGATATGTCAGTGAACAGCAGTTCCGACAGGCTGGATGGCAGTGAGACCACCTACCCCCACATCAGCATCGAGGGCGGGGACAGGCTGAGACAGCCCCTGGGCTGGCCTGGGAGTGGGGAGCCATTGGGGTGGTGTCCTTACTCATCAACACATCTCACATCAACAGCACAGCCCTGGGCTGGGGGGGCCCATGCCATGGAGGAGATGGGGAAGGAAACCGCTCAGCTCACGCGACTCTTCAGCCCCCAATAAAATCCCCCAAGACCTGTGAGGGGGAGCTGGACAGAGCCCCCTCCGGGACAGGGTTCAGAAAACACCTCCTTCTGCCCTCCACTTGGAAGTCCACAGGCATCGGTAAGGGTTCTCTGAACACGGGACCCATTTTGCTTCAATTCCTGACACGCGGCAGAAGTGTATTAGCATCGCTGTTTTGCTTTTGGTTTCTTCTTGGCCAGCCTCATCGTGGTCACAGCTCAGTGAGGGAAAGCGTGAGCCTCCTCACATGCACACACACACACTCACAGATGCACACACATCCCCATGTGCACACACACCCAGCAACAGGTGATCTGGGTGGATGCCCACGCTTGGGGTGTGCCTGTGCTTGGTAACTGAGCTGACTCAGAGAGGTCTGCCATAACTGTTTTTAAAAATTCAGGCATTTCCAAATTCTTCCTATGTGGTAGGTGAGTGAAGTGCCAATGAAGTCACCTGTGCCACCCCATCATCTCATTTTACCCGTGAAACTGGGGAAGAGATGACACTGCCTTGCCCGGTTCGCTGATGAGGGCGTGGGCTGCAGGCTGAGGAAGCCCAGCGGCTCGGGTGCTGCAGCCGGGACTCCAGCAGGAGCGCCGAGTGGTCACGTGTTCCCGGTGGCTGCCTCTGTACCCTGGCTCCGGTGCTACCACCTGCGTGACTGAGGGGGATTCTTAACCTTGCTGTGTCTCAGCTTATGGAAAATGGATGCAATAATAATAGCTGCCTAGAGGGTTGTTGGTGGGTTAAATGAGTCCATACAAGTTAAGTGCTTTGACCAATGCCTGGCACCTAGGACATCCTCATACAATGCTGGCCGTTGTTGTCACCTTGGGGCCAGGTCTTTCTGTAAATTGTCACGTCCGTCACTGACTTGCGTTCACATCAGTCAAAGTTCAAATAGAACAAAATAAGAAAGAATTAAACCAATGAATAAAGGTGCAGCATAATACTCTCTTCCTTTTCATTAACATGGTTCTCACAATAACCTCAAAAAGTCAATGGGCATAATTTTTTGTATTTTTTTGTAAATTGGAAAAACTGAGGCTCAGAGAGCTACTGTGACTTGACCAAGGTGACACAATAGCTGAGCAGGAGAGGCAGGTGTGCTTCCAGATCTAACGGTGGTTCTGCTTTGTAATCCATCATCCATCCCTCCATCTGTCCACTCATCCATCCATGCATCTGTCCATCCGCCCACACAATTCATCCATCGTCCATCCATTCACATCCATCCATCCACCCATCTGCCCAATCATCCACTGTCCATCCACCCACCCATTCACCCACCACCCATCCATCCATCCATCATCCATCCCTCCATATCCACCCACCTATCTGTCCATCCACCCACATAATCCATCTGTCATCCATCCATCCATCCACCCATATCCATTCATTCAACTTATCTACCCATCCACCGTCCATCAGTCCTTTCATCTATCCATCTGTCCATCCATCTACCCATCCATCTATCCTCATTTTTCACTCAGAATGAGCAAGAGAATGCGGAGACCAAAAATTTAAAAAATAATGAGGAAATTAACATATTTATTGAATATTGGCTCAGTGAATTCTTTCTTGTAAGGTTATAATGACAAGTAGGTGTTTCTTCCCCTGGGGCCATCTTTATTTTTAACTTGTCTGTGACCTTGGCCACTGCCAGATATTTTTCTCGAACTTATTTAGGAAGCACATATATTTAAATGGAATACTATGAGGAACTCCTGCTAGCCAGTGACTGTGTGAAAATCAATTTTAGTATGTAAAGAATTTTAAAAGTATTTTAATTGCCATACATGTTTAATGAATTTAGGAAAACGTGTGTAATGAGCTTCTCTGACCAATGGTGTTTCAGAAGTTCCATTGGGATGAGGCAAAAGTGGACGCCTGCCAGCCTCAGCCTGCCACTGACTGCACAGATGCAGAAGGGATGCCCTGGACATGAGCCCTGCCCCTGCGGCATGAGCAGGGAAGCCCCAGGGAGGGGCGGGGCTGGAGAGCCAAGCAAAGCCCAGCTGTTGGGCTGGCAGTCTTGGGAAGACAGGGCCACTGGTGGGACAGGCACTCAGCGTAGATGTCTCACTCCCGGTTCATACGGATGCTTATAGGCCTTTGCTTGAAAGAGTCCTCACTCTGTTTGGGTATCAAGAGCTTCCTGGAAGAAATGCCCAGACTGCGAGGCTGCACGCGTGATGCAGCCCGCTCGGCAAATTGGCGTGTCTTGCAGACACGTCAGCTCATTGGGGCAACCTACATGCATCCCAAGAAGGCAGCTGAAGCTGACGTCAGCATTCTGCACGCAGGACAGAAGAGGTGGTGACTGGAAAGGTGGGGGTGGAGGGCGGGTGGGGCCGGCCCTGGCCGCTGAGCTGGACGCTTTTCCTTGTTCAGGTGCCCCGGCCGTGAACTCGTGTGAAGAGCCCACTGACGACGTTTTGAACATTATGAAGACACACTGGAAACTTTGTTAACAGTGTTCGTGAGAGTTTTCCCCACCCCGGCGGGAGGGTTGAGTGGACACAGAACAAGCTGACCACCTCCTGGACTTGGCGGAGCCTTCAGAAGGGCAGACTCTGGAGGGGCCACTGTAGCCCGGCCACTGGCCGTGTGTGTTAAGGACTCATTCCCGGTGTCCGTGGTCCCCGGGGCGAGGAGCCTCAACATTCCTGAGCATGGGAAAACGCGACTTGGTGTGTTCAGACCGAAAGCAGATGCCTAGAAGACAGAAGTCCACCTTGAAGCCGGGGCTCTCCAGGTGGGACCCCCAAGCCGGCAGCAGCCTCCAGGCCTGAGAACTTACTAGAAGCAACTTTTGCAAACCTGGTCAAGGATCTGTCGGGAAGCAGCGGCTCCAACCTTTCTCCTTTCTTTCGATTAGTGCTTGCCTGAATTACGAAGAGCGTTTTAGTGTAGGGAATGCAGGGAGTGACTCTCTAGTAGTGTGGTTGTCCTTCCGAACGTTGACGCAAGTGAGGATTCTGACCGCTGTGCTGATGTGGAGGATTCTTCTAATCCTCACCCAAGGATGTGTGTGTTGATTTTAGAGAGAGAAGGAGGGACAGAGAGGTGGGGGGGAGAGAGAGAGAGAGAGAGAGAGACATCAATGTGAGAGAGGCCTCCATCGGTTGCCTCCCACATGCGCTCTGGCAGGGAACTGAACCTGTGACCCTTCGGTGTAGAGACGATGCTCCAATCAGCTGAGCAACCTGGCCAGGGCGATACAGAGGATTTGCAAAATGTCACTCAATTCCTTCTGGGGGCATTCCGTGCTGAGAGTTTTGACAAAAGCCCAGAGTCCTGTGCCCACCCTGTTACAACACAGGCCCGCTGCACCACCCCTGAGCCCCCTCACTGTGCCTTTGCAGTGCGTCGCTTCCTCTCTCCCATCCCCCCGCCACCACGGCTCTGCTCTCCATCTGGATGTCACACGGATGGAACCTGCCATGACGTGGCCTTGGATCTGGTGCCTGTCACGGGCGCTTGCTGCCTCCACACCGCTGGACGGGTCAGCAGCCGGGTGCTTGTTATACAGCCGGGCTGGAGCTTGTTTTCCGGTTGGGTGGTTTGCAGTCTGGGGTGATTACAAACAAAACCACAATAAGCATGTGCACAGGATTTTTTGTATGAACACACATTTTCATGTTTCCTGGGTAAAACCTGGAACCGGGGCTGCTGGGTCCTACGGACGTGTGCGTCGGACTCTATAAAGAGCTGCCAGTCTGTTCTTGGAGGGACTGTGCCGTTGTGCGACCCCACCGGCAATGAACGAAAGCTCCTGTTGGTCCTCGTTCTCGCCAGCCCTCGGCATTATCTGTGCGTCTTATTTGGGCCGTCTGAGTAGCTCGGCAGGGGTTCTGTCTGCGCTGCCCCGATGGCCAGTGCGGCTGGCCGCCTTGTCCCATGTTTACTGCTGTGTGCACGTGCTCCTGGGTGGGAGGCCTGTTCAAGTTCTGCCCCTTTCTGCTGAGTTGGTTCCCTGGCTGTCGGCTTGTGAGAGTTTGTATGATCTCGATGGAAGTCCTTTATCAGATAGGCAGTTTGCAAATATCTTCTCCAAGTTGGTGGTTTGTTCTCTTATTCTCTTAGGAAAGGGAAGATTTAGAGTAAATTATTTGAGGTCCTTGCATGTCTCTTTGGAAATAAATGGAGAGCACCCAAGGGAGACCCGGCAGAGCCGGTGTGTGCAGAGCTGCTCTGACAAGGGCGCAGCCACCCTCCCCCGTATGGGGTGGAGACAGGTGGGGAGGGGCACTGTCTGCAGTGGGATGGGGGAGGTGCCAGGTGTGCCCTAAAGGAGGCTATGGGCCTGGGGACCTGGGGTGGCTCCCAGTGGGACTCCTCGGGAGCCTGTGTGGCCTTCTCTGTCGGCCCTGTGCTAGAAGCGGAGCCGAGGGAAGCTGGCTGTCCCTGCGCACGCCCTGCCTGTCCTGGTCAGTGTGGCAGGGGGTGAGGCTGGGCTTCCCAGGCTGGTGGTAGCAGAGGCGGTGGGTCAGAGTCCCACTGCCACCTGTGGTCTGGTCATTGTCTGGTTGTACGTTCAGTCTCTCCCTAACTAGGAGGCTACCCCCATATACTCTTTTGCTGGGCCTTGGCTAAGCGTGGTGCCCGTGGGCAGGCAGGAGCTGGGGAGAAGGCCCGAGAAACATCACAGGCGGGGCTGGGAGGACTGAGCCAGGCCTCTTGGGACCGGGGCCTGGCAGAGGACAGCAAGATCCAGAGAGGTTCAGGAAGCAGGAGAGCATCCCATCAACGTATCAGTCCACAGCCTTGCTGCTGGCCCTGGGGGACCCGTGGACCATCCCACTGGCCCCAGGGCAGGGGCTGCCCTGGGCTGGCCTCCTGTTCAGAGGAGCCCGAGTGGGGCAGACGGGGTTGGGAACAGTTTGCTTGTTTGTTAAGCAGCTGCTGCTCCTGCCCGAGTCCTGCAGGGTGAGCTCGGCCCTGCCTGGCCGGGAGGGGAGCCCAGACACTGTCGTCAGGGGTGGGGGGTGGGGGGGCGCAGCTACAGTGTGGGTGTAGACGCGTGGGGTGGAGGCTGCCACCCAGCAAGCCCCCTGCCACTGCCGTGACGCCCAAGGGCGACGGCACACAGGAGCTTCACCAAGAGTGGCTTCTGCCCCTTCCCCAACCACATTTGTTGTTAACGCGTAGCCAGGTGTGCAAGTGTCTACATGTGGGTGTGACTTGGCCTGTTTCGGCCCGAGGGCTGAGACCCCGAATGCTGCTTTGTCGGTGTGGGCTCTTCTCCTCTGTTGATGCCTCCGCACCAGCCATCGAGAAGGTCTGTCCAGGGCACTGGGTGCTGCTGACACATGGACTGGCGAGCCAGTAACACCCGGGGTTCAGATACTCCTCATCCTGCTTTGTAACAGCTCTGGGCTGTTTCGGGTGCTGGATGGGAGCCCCCTGCCAGATTTAATTTTCGCACTGTGCGTTCGTATGGGAGTCTGCTCCCGATAGCTGGGCACTTGGAAGGACAAGGCAGGAGCACGGCGACAAGGGGGTTGGGGGAGACACCGGCAGTGGGGCTTGGAGTGAGCACAGGGCACAGGTGTGGTGTGTCTTTCTGGATGCTGCTCACCACAGTGCCGTCGCTCAGGGGGAGGGTCTCAATTGTCACATGGGCAAGATGGCACCATCTGTGGACACCCGTCTGCTTTACCCCAGCCATCCCCGGGGTCGCTCAAGAAAACCCTGTACAAAAACAGAAAGTCTGTCCTGGCTGGTGAGGCTCCATGGGTTGGGCGTCATCCTGCAAAGCGAAAGGTCGTGGGTTTGATTCTCAGTCAGGGCACGTGCCTGGGTTGTGGGTTTGGTCCCTCTCTTTCTCCTTCTCTTCCCCTCTCTCTTAAAAAAAAAAAAGTTAAATAAAAATGTTAAAAAATCACTGGATTAGAGTATTAGGCTATTATTTTCTTATTGAAATAAACCCTCATTCATTATTCAAATGATTTATTTCATTTTATAATAAAATATATTTTATTTTGATGTTTGGTAAATATTAAAACGATTATTAATTATTGAGATTTTTTTACATTTATCTTTTGGTCTTTTGATCCATTTTGGAGACGATGCAGCGTGACTGTAACTGCGGAATCTCTACGTGAGAAAAGGAAGCATCGGCAGACGCTGAAAATACCCTGGCTTGCTGGGGGCGGTTCCTGTACTGGCAGGGCACTGGCCGGTGAGTCCTTCTAACACATGGACCATGAGGAAACGTCGCTTAGTAAGAACTTAGCGAGATGCCTGGGACAGGCACTCAGCACAGCATGCAAATCTGGGGCAGACTGCAGTCTGTCACTTTTCCTGGGAACCACAGAACTGTGAGTAGGTCATGTCATGGCTGGGAAGCACAACCGGGGAGTTCCCATGTGTTAGGTCACCTGACTTCTCACGGCAGCCCTTGAGAAAGGGGGTGTGACCACCATTTATAGATAAGGACCCCCAGGCCTGCGGTGACCACAGACCACCAGGGAAGGACTGAGTGTTGGCTCCGCTGCACGGGAGGAAGACGCCCAGAGGAGGGTTGGCTCTTGGGAGAGAGCTGGTGAGGTGTCCCTGGGCATGTCCCTCTCCCTGTGGCCTGAAGGGGGACAGGGAAAGCGGGCGGGATCCACCCTGCTCAAATGCACCCTAATTATGCCCCAGGGAGGAGCAGAACCCTGGCTGCCCATCTAGCCCGGAGAGCAAAACCCCTCTGAAAATGTGTACTTCCTCTTAGAAGCTCATGCAATTTTGTTTTCCATTGCATAATTTATCCTTGTGGCTTCAGTGTTAAGATACTTCAAATGAAAATAGATTAAAATGAGAGCTTTCAGAAAATGCACTGTGCTTCCCCCACCCAGCATCTGGCTGCTACTTCCGGGACAAAGTTCCCCAGCCCTGCCAGCCCCGACTATGGAATTCTGTAATTCTGCAGCAGGGTTTGGAAAGGTAGAAAGGAAAAGCACTCTATCTTTCCCTTTAACACTGTGAGAGTTGAGTGTGCAGCTGACCGACTTGACATGGGTGGCCTTTCCTGCTTCAGCAGGAACATCCCAAGTCCTGGGCCCCCTCAGTCCCAGCAAACGGGGTGCAGGCCAGCCGCACGGAGGGTGTGGGGAGAGCCCCCCTCTGTGTGTGAGGTGGGTTGAATCCTGCTCCTGAGTGCTGCTCCTGTACGGAGAGGTCTTGTCTCCATTTTCCCAGGCACGAGGGCTGCAGGCTGTCTCCAAAGGCAGGCCGGCTGAAACAGGCACAGAGTCCCATGCCCAGGACAACGAGCCGCCGCTCGGTTTGGAATTGAGCAAATGTATCTCGTTCTGGGCAGAGCTGCTCCTGCTTCGCTGCCGGGCCTATTCAAATCTGGGTCGTCCTCGTCTACAGCAGCTTCCACTGCTCCAGATACATTGTTTCTAATACTGTAACGGGTAGCATTCATAACGCCTACTCGTGATGGCTCCCGCCTTTTTTGCAGCCCCACATGCCCTATTTAGATTATTTTAGCAACTGTCCGTGCCCTGCCCCCTCTGTGTGCCCTTGCACGGAGGAAGGGAGACCCGGACATCAGAAGTAACCTGGCGTCGCTGCACCAGCACGACCCCTTTCTTGGGCAGTGCGGTGCTTACATTTCGCCCGCAGCCGGTCCCCCTGTCCCCACTCCCGTCTCTGCCCCAATCTTACTTCCTCCCCCCAAATTAAATCTGCTCTTCGTTAGTAAACTTGTAATGGTTTAAAGTTTTTATTCCCCCCCTCCCAGAGTCTCCCCAATTTCCTTATTCCGATGCAGGCACAAAGCCAAGCAGCGAGCTGAGCTATCCGTTCTTCGCCTCCTCTCCAGCTCGGGTGACTGTCGAAGCTCTGCTCAGAGGGGGGAGACACCCGATGATCTTTTCAGTAAACACGGCGAACAGCGGGCGGAAAGAACAATGCCGGACGGTCCAACTCCTGAGTCCAAGCAGGCAGTTTAACCCGTGGGTCACTGTGTTTGTGTTGCACTTATTGGATTGTTAATAGATTTTCTTCATTTGTGCGAGACGTCGCAAATGATGTGCGGAGGCTGGCCGGTCCCTCCAGCGCAGGGACCCGGGGCCCACCTGTGAGGACACGGCGTGAAAAGCTGCCGGAGTGGCTGCCTCCTGACAACATCCCAGCTGCAGACTAGCCACCGCAATCCTCGGGTGGCAGTTTTAATTATCGGCGCCGGCGATACTGTAGTAAGTGTGTAATTATGTGTCAGCGTCCTGGCTGCGGGTATGAAAAGTGGAACCGGCGAGATGACTGTGGAAGCGGCAGACTCATATTTAAACAATTCGGAATGTGTAACTGGCGCTGTCACTAAACAAAGAGATTCTGACCCCAGCTGTCACTTACTTTCCCTTATGCAGATCTGTTCATGCTGTCTGTCAAAAGAACTCCGTGGGCCGCGGTGGGACAGAGAGGTGACAGAATTCTCAGAGCAGAGAGGGCCACTCCCCTAACTCCGCGGAGGCGCGCTGATAGGCTAAACAAACCCGACTGTGGAAGTGGCAGATCTGCCAAGGCCACTGCAGGAAATTAGATCACTTTTGCAGAGGGCTCCCCAAAAGCAGAATGTGACACAGACACGTGGGCCTTGAAAAAAAATGCCACTAAACCCGCCCAGTGACAAGGCCCTGAAAGCACACTCGCCGTGGTAATCAGCAGGGTTTCCTTTTGAAGAAAACGAAGTGACCCTTTTAGTTTTGGACAAACATTTTGATCCCAAGTTTAAAAAAAAAAAAAAAGTGGAGCTCATTCTGCCGGGTGCTTGAGATCAACACCAAGGGCTGAGGCTGGGCAACGCTGTGACACAGATTTGAACGTCAGCCTGGCTCAGGCCACATCATGGCCGCGGGTGCTTTGAATGTAATGGAGGAAACCGAAATGCACGTGCCAAATAGACGACGGTGGAACGAGATGCGAGTGGCTTTCTAAGAAGGCTGGGTGAAGAAGCGAGGGGCACTCAGGCTTCTGCAAATGTGCCATCCAGCTCTGCATGCTCCCGGGACACGGCGGGGGCGTGCACCTTTGTGCTCAGAAGACCTCAGTTACCCGGCACGGAACAAAAGCGCCGGGCGCCCAAGGGTTAAGTGTGTGCGTGGGCAGAAAGGAACCCAAGGCGGGCTTGTGAAACGACCTGCGGAGGTTAAGTGTGGGGTTAAACTAACACGAGGAACTGTGAACACAAAGATGTTTCTTAACTTTTAAAGCGTTTTCATTTCTCATCATGACCTGGACTTGCGATCACATACAAACCACATTATTTCATCCCCGGAAGACACGGCGTTTTAAAGGTTTTGGGACACAACCTGGCTCTAGGAGCGGCGCACTAACGACAGAGCTGTTACGCTCTTCTGAAGGGCATCCAGTCACGCCTCTCGCGGCCCATCCAAAAGTGAACACACGTGCACGCACGCACACATGCACACAGGTGGGGGGCGTTTAAACCAGGGTCGACTTTGCCTGTATTTCTACTTTCAAAGGCAAAGTGACTGATTTTCTCACGGGCTAACAAAAGCCCTATTAATTGCCACGGTACGTTCAGATTTGAAAGTAATCAACAGGCGCAGACTGAATCCTCTCGGATTAATTTGTATTTTATCAGCTGTGAAAAGGGCAATTTTTTTACACATCCAGACCAAAGAGGTAGCCTTATTAAAAGTGTTTGTGGGGAAACAAATTCTGCATGTATTTGGTAGCAAGGTTTTGAAAAACACCACTTTCCCACCTCAAAAGTAGCATTGTGCAACCAGGGAAGCAATTAAGCTTCAGGTCCTCGACAAACACCGTTTTGGAATTTTCTAGCTTATAAATATTTGTGTGCTGGCTGAAGGGAAGGGATGATAGGAAGTGGCATCCTGTTATATATTTTATCAGGTTGGACATACCAGGGGCTTACGGGGTTTCACACCGCGCTGTGAGCCTGTTGTGTGAATTGTCAAGCTGTGTCAACAATTTCTTCTCGTTTTCTGATACAGAGCATCTTCGGGCCCCCAGCATGCCTGCCGGGCTGGAGGGGGGCAGGGCGCAGGGGCCAGGGTGCATGTGGGGAGTCCTCTCCCTTGACCCCCCCCTGCCCCCCCCCCCCCCCCCCCCGGCCAGCGGCCTGTAGCCTTGGCATTGTGGGTCTCAGCCCCACCTTCCCCTGGCGAAGCATCGGCTCGCTGGTGCCGCGCAGCTCAGGGAAGGGGGCCGTCTGGGAAGAGCCCGTTTTCCTGTGTCAGCAAGGGGAAAACAGAGAAAAAGTGTTTCAGTAAGCCCCTGTGTATGGCCACGCTTTGCCTCGGAAAAGGGACTTGTACCAAGGGTGCTTGTCCTACTCGGGGTGAGGAATGCAAAGTGGCCCACTTAAATCAGGGAGCCTGGAGCCACGAGTCGTCCTTGGCGACGCACTTCCTCGAGTGGGCTGTCCTGCTGTGTGTGAAAGGCCCCTGGGGAGGGGACCCCCGCGCGCAGCGGGAAGGCTGTTCTGCCATCTCAAAGGTCTTCTTTTCAGCACTTCGCCACGTTTCCCGGGATGTGAGCATCGCGCTCCACACTGGTGGGCTCTGAACTCCTTCCGGGGAGGCCCGAGCACACTGGTCGCCTGTGACTGGCTCTCTAGTGGACACGAAATGGGTTCTGCCCTGCTTCTGGCACATTCCAGGGAGGGGAGCAGGGGATGCTGATCCTGCCCTGTCCTGGGGAAGAGCGGTCCCAGAGAGTGTGGCTGGTGGGTTTGGTTTCCGTTTTGAAAACTCCTGCCCCATGAATTTAAATTCCCTGGGACTATAGGCGCCTCCCAGTTTGTGCCAGAAACCCCTGATTTGGGAAGTCGTGTACGTTCCTGGCCTTTGGTGTTTGCCCCGCCGGGGTTCAGCCCACTTTCCCCTGAGTGACTTGGGGTGACTGAGCTCTTGTACCTGGTTCTCCCAGCCTCTTAGCTGGCTTTTGTCCTGGAAAGTTTTTATCTGCAAATGAAGAGCCATTGCTCGTGACCCTCCCAGGGAGCCTTGCCGCGTCCCCAGACTCCAGTCCTCTGGAAGCTCCGATGGCCTTTTGACGAGTGAGGTGACCTGACGAGGAGTCCTGGCCTGAGAGCTGGCGTGACAGGCCACGGCGGTGACAAGTGTGAATTGCACGCAGAGCAAACGGTCTCCGACAGTTGCTGCGGATGTCACCGCTTTGCCAGGAAGCCCGTCCTGCGCAGGCCCCGGCCCCCAATAATTTATATTCTCCTGGATTAACAGCGCTGAAGCGAAGTGTTAACTGCACATTTGCACTTGTCACCACACAGCCAACGGTGACGAAATACGGCTGAGTTTAGGCCTAGGTCCTTTACTGTCCTTGGCAGAGAGCACAGGCTGAGGGTTAATGAATGTAAATTCTGTGTCTTTGAGGGAAATCCCTACCCAGCTGCGGAAAAGTGGCATATCCGCCCCAGTGGATTCTGAGAAGGCTCTTTGTGAAATGAAAAATGTAAAGGGAAAACCCAAAAGAAAGGAAAATAAACCAAACTGAACAGTTCTCTGCAAGCACTCGAGTTTCTCAGCAGTCCAGTGGCTTCTAGTCCCTTGTCCTGCTATCCTGGATGTCACTTCCTGGCTGTCCACCAGCCCCTGAGTGTGGCTGGGAATCCGCTTCAGCCGTGGCTTCCTCCGTGTTTATAACTTATGGCAGCTTTGCCACTGATGTGAACACATTTTTTCTGTGGGAGAAGGAGGTTCCTGCCTCTTGGAAAAAACCCTCGGAGGGCCGACAGGCCCAGGTGCGCGAGGTGCCCTCGGGTG
This sequence comes from Desmodus rotundus, assembly GCF_022682495.2. Lineage (NCBI taxonomy): Eukaryota > Metazoa > Chordata > Mammalia > Chiroptera > Phyllostomidae > Desmodus > Desmodus rotundus. The sequence goes on along the minus strand of NC_071390.1, from coordinate 1,841,054 downwards.
TGTTGGTTCCCGCTCCACCTCCTTGGCTGCCCTGCCTCCCTCGGCCCCGACCTCTGTGCCAGGCTCAAACGCACAAAGGCATGGAGTACACGTACCTACTACGCTCACGCCCACTTCTCTGTGGGTCACGGCTTTGCGTTCCTCCAGAGGAGGAATCGGGTCTCCCAGGTGTGGAGGAGCCTCCTGTGCACCTCCAAGTGTGTCCCTTAGAGTCCCGTTTGGTCCCGGGCGGTGCAGGCCCAGTCCCCGCCCCGCACCCCCATCCATGAGGTGCTGGGCCCCCAGCCCCTGCGGCCTGTACGTCTCTGGGGTTGGATCAGCAGTGGAATCAGACATTGGGTGGGCGACCACTCACTCTTCATGTCCACCTGGCGCGTGAGCCCAGCAGCTCAGGGGATCTCCCTCTGATCCAGGGAAGGTTAGAGATAAGCCCAACGGAGCTGTCTTCCCCACCTTAACCCCACACTCTGAGGGACACTGGGGTCCCTGGCCCTGCACCTTGTGTCCCTGCAGTGTCTGCCTGTGACGGCCTGCTGGTTGCCGACCAAGGCACAGGGTCTTCTGTCTGCGCCCGCTTTCCTCCTGCCTGTTCTCACTGCACCGCTGGGTGGAGTGTGGGGCTTTACGGGAGAGGGACGGGCTCCGAGCCCTGGGTCAGCTCCACTGTCCCTGCTGCTTCCCCAGATCTGGACTCCAGTCCCATTGTGTCCCTGTCCCCAAAGAGCAAAGGCTGTCTCCTGGCAAACCCCCTTGAACTTCCCTTTTGCACATATTCTCTGCTTAAATCAGTCTTGATTCATAGTTAGAGATCGTTCTGTTAAGATATGATTTACTTTTCACTTCATTCTGTGTGAGCATAAATTTGAGAAACCGTCGTGAAAGGTAACACCTTTGTTATTTACAGTTAAGTTCTCCCCTATTCTGCTTAAGAAAGAAATACGTCTGTTTTTCTTGGTGGTTATTGCTGTAAATCGAGCTGGCAATTTTTAAAAAGCAGGCGAGTTAACTATTGGGTCACTGAAGAGTTTGGGGGACTGTGAGAGAAGTCGAAGTGACAGGAAAATGCTTAGAAGGGGTGGCATTCTGCCAGGACCACGTTGGTTGTAGGTGACCAAGTCTCTGGTCACAATTCCTCATACAGAAGAAGGGACTAATGGGACAAGCCCAGCAATTTGGCTGCATCAGAGATCGAACCTAAATCATTGGAAATCTATCCCATTACCCTTTTCGTCTCTGGGTTCTATTTTCTTCTACGTTGGCTTCATTTTCAGGCGGTTTACCCCCATTTGACAGGGCACATAGCCACACACACTACTGTTAAAGGTGGGTCATTGTAGAGAGGGGCGCTGACGTCCTGGGGGCCACTCTCACCAACCCGCCCGGGTGCGGGGGCTGTCACAGGACTAGGCAGAGGGCTGGGAGCTGTCAGGAGGCCTGGGCCTCCGTCACGGTCCTCTCTGTGCCTGGGGTGGCGTGGGAGGAGAACAGCTCCCACAAGAGCGAGGAAGTAGGGCTGGTGCTCAAACTCACTGCAAGCAAGACTCCAGGCTTCGTGGGCGGGAGACAAGCGGCCTTCACCAGGTCAGGGCAGGGGGCAGATTCCCCCTCCGCCCGCTTCTCCCAGTCCATGCACCGATTCCGTGACCCTTTGCTGGAGCAGCACCTGCCCCTCGTGACTTGGGTTGGAACCTCATCTACCCGAGTTCTGAAGACACTTGGTTTCATCGCGCACTTCACCTTGGCCAAGACACCTCTTCGTCAGCCCTCATGGGAACTAGTCAGCGACTAACAGCCAGGTTGCATCAGCTCCCGAGAGGCCGGCGTTTTCTCTCCCGGAATCTGGAAACAGGAATTGTTCCATCAGCCATCAGAGGTTGAACATCTCCGTGTGCACCCACTGGGGAAGTCTCCCGCCGCTTCCGGCTCGCCGGTATCAACTCAAGAGGAAATGGGAGGGTTCCTTAGCGACGGTTGTGAATTTTGTGGGTGTCTTCCCAGAGCCCACAGCAACCCTGCGCCTGAGGACACACACGTGCACACACACACACGCCCGTGCATGTGTGCTCTGTCACCCTTCTAAACAGATGTGACAAAGTGTGACTTTCTAACATTTTTTGTTGTTTTCAAAATTCTGCCTTGCTACGATTTTCCCCTCCTTCTACACAGGAGAGCTGGGCTGCCCTGCCCATGCCCGTGAGCGGGATTAATAGTTAATGAAAGCTTAGGAGGAGGACCGGTCTGTGGGGTGTGATCAGAGATTAGTATTTTAAAACCCGGCTAAACATTTTGTCCTGCTTTATCAGCTTGCTGGCCTCCTGCTGGGCCTCCTGTGGAGACCACAGTGTGAGAGCAGCGATCCCACTCCCCACCGGGGCACCAGGCCCAGCTCCTGGAGCCGGGGCGGACTCCAACGGGGCCCGGGGAGGGCAGCCTCCAGGCCGGAGCCTTCTGCTGCCCAGAGGGTGGCCAGGGCTCTCATTCTCAGGGGCTGAACTTTCCTGTTCTTCCAGGAGAAGGGGGCTGGGCTGGCCGAGGGAGACCGATCAGAAAATGAGCCACACAAACTTCTTCCTGGTGGTAGTGACCCCAGGCCTGGGGGAGCGGTTGCTGGTAGTTAACTGGACCACTTGGGGCGAACGTAGACCTTCCAGGGAAGGAACCCCAATGTCCCCTAGCAAAGGCAAACTCTCAGAAGCAATGTGAAAGGACCATGAACCTGCAACCTGAGATGAACTCGGAGAGGATTCAGGACACAGGTGGGGTCTGCGGGCGTCCCAGGAGCTGTCTGGGAGAGTGGCAGTGCTCCTCACTGGTGGACACTAGGTGACACGCCTGCCAAGGGCACGGGTCAGTCTCTAGACCGCAGAGCCCAGGAGCAGCAGGTGACTCTCCATTCCCTGCGTGACCCTCAGACGCAAAGAAAGCCGACCCCATCCTGCCAGGAGGCGGTGGTGGGGAAGGGAAGGGACTCTGGGACCGCTCCACGCCGGGTGCCACTAGTTTGGTGGAAAACAAGAGAAGTCAGCGCTGGCCCTCTATAAGCACAAAGGGAATTTGCTGGCCAGCCCCGGGGGTGGGCAGTATCCCCAGAGCCCCAGAAACAGGATGTCCAAGGCTGCTGTCCCAGCCAGGGCCTCCGCATGGCACGGGGACCGCTGTTGAGGACACAGCTCCCAGCTGCGGGACGCAGGCCCAAGTGGGGCCTGGCCTCCATCCCCAGGGAAGGCTTCTGCAGGCCAGTGCTGCTGGGAAGGGCTGGGACGGGGACGGCGAAAGTTCCCAAATGCCCTGGGTCGCCTGGGAAGGGATTTTCCTCAGGTCCTGGGGGGAGGGATCGTGTTCCCCCGATGTCTTGGCTGTGCCTTCCTCTTGCACTTGGCTTTGGACTCACAGTGGCCAGATCCAGGGGCCTGACGTGTCTCCACGTGCTGGGGACACAGCCGTTACGCAGAGGCCCACCGGACCTTCCGCCGAGCTGGCACAGGGACTCAGGCCAGGCCACCGTCACATAAGAACAAACCCTGGTTTCATGCTGTGATCCGCCAAGGGGACACCCTCTGTTGGGGCTTTGCTGCCACCAGGCTGACTCTGCGGGAGGAAAGCAGCCACGCCCAGGAGGCAGAGCAGGGCAGTGTGGGCTTCGGTGGGGGGTGGGTTCCCACTGTCCCTCCTATGGCCTCACCCGCCAGGAAGGTGGACGTCTACCTGCCCATTTGCCTCCTGGTTCCCTCCCATCAAAGAGCGAACATGCCACGGGGGCGGCATGGCTGTGGGCGAGTTTTGGCAGTCTCCGTTTCCTGTCCTGTTTACTGAGCGGCCCTCCACGGGCGGGGCAGGCGCAGCTTCCCCTCGCTCCCCGTCCTCTGTCTCCCCTACATCCCTCACGGGCCTCTGTGTCTGCAGATGGACTGAAGGACAGACCCAAGGGACTGTCAAGTGATGTGGTCCCACAGGAGCAGGGGAAACGAGAAACTTCATTTGGGAGCGAGAACACGTCTCAGTTACACATGCCCACTGATGCCACCTAGGACAACTCAGTGACACGTCTTCTTGGGACGCCGATGAAAACACACAGCCGTCACCTATCTTGCGTCAGCACTTCATCGCGACGTGTTTCGAAGGGCTTGCTACACGACAGACTGGGGCGCCACCCTGATCTTAAATCACTGGCCTCTATTTGAACTTGCGAGTATTTTTAATTTTGAAAGTATTTAAACCAGCCACACTCATAAATGAAGTTATGACATTTTGACAGAACAGAGAAGTCACCGAGCAGGACAAATATTTCCATAATGGTTTTGCTTTTTTCATTCCGCTAAAGATCAAGTAATAATATTTTTAATGTTTTTGTAAACATGAGATGTTTTAATGCTTGAAAAATTGCATCTCATAAATAAGCTTTATTATCTGTCAAAAAGGATGAAAATATAACTTTACATTTCTGTTTTAAAGTAATTTTAGTGCCTATTAGCTATAAAGTAACAGTTATATATAATTTAGAGTATGTAGTCACTCGAAACAGCTTGACACTTTCACACAAACAGAGAACCGTAATAATAGCCTTGGGATTTCATTGGAAGTATGCACCGCCACAGGATATTAAAGTAACTTATGGTGCACTGTAATTCTTGTTTTGTATTTGTCCAAGTAGTTGTGAAGCAGGCTGTGAAGTAGTAAAATAAAAGCCGAAGCTGCAACTCTGGCTAAGCTGCCTTCTTAAAGTTGTAGTCCTCCTTTCAAATTAAGCGTGATTCACCTCGGTGACATTTCTCGGTGACATTTCTTTGATTTTTTAAATTTCTTAACGCTATTTTCGGATTCCACGGCCAATTCTATTTATCTCTGCTTATTATTTGAGACAGTGTAACCACTTCGGTAAGATAAAGAGGAGGAGGACAAAGAGTCAATTACTTGTTGGTTTTAAGAGCACGTGGGCACCAAAGACGTTTTTGCTGGGCTAAAACAAACAAACAAAAGCAGAGCTCTGGGGGGTGGCTTTGCCCATTGTTTTAATTTGAATACATCCACACGACTCATTAGACAGCTGAGCAGTGTGAGCCTGCAGACGCCCAGCCCACTGAAGTGCGTGCGTGGGCTGTGCACACATTCGATCACATTCTGCTGGGTCGAAGGGGAGGCCGCGTGGACGCAGCCCGATTTAAAGCACAGCAGTGGGGACTCGCAGACGAGTTTCTGCGACTGTTGTAAACCAGACGCAAGGACAGGACTGAGCCTACTTAAGAGGAAAAAACCATTCACTGCGTCATTTACGGAGCTGACATATAATTATGCTTGCCTCATTACAGCATGCCTACTGTTATCCTCTTTCTGGCCCTGCCTATCACCGTGTGCCCTTGAATGGAATGGGAAGGCATTTCTTGAAAGTGCTCCTTAATTGTACTTTTGCATTAATTTCGATTGGCCTTTTGCCCACTGGCGAGGTCTCAGTGTCATTTGGAATAGCAACGCGAACAATGAAGATTCCTCCACCGTAACTAACCCTATACTCGATGTTCCTCCCGAGTCGGGCCAGGGAAGCACACTTCCGCCAGGCTGACGGTGGGCGCCGCGTGTGATCCACGCGTTGCAATTAGAGCCGCTTGAGGTTCGGACTCCCGTTCGCTGTAATTGAAGTGGCGTTCGGGCGGGGATTAGGCGCACGCACAGATGTGTGCAAAAAATTAATATGAACCTGGAGAAATGTCTTTTCTCCATAAAAGGACTGGCCAAATGCTCACAGATGGGCTTGGAGGAGGACCCTCATCGAAGAAACCGGGGGGCTCCCTGGGTCATTTCTGCAGTCGTTCCACCTTCTTTATGTTGGAGGTGCCGCCCCTTTCCTTTTCTGTGTGTGTCGTTCTCGTGCCTGGTTAGCTCGTGCCTCTCATTCGCGTTAGGGCACCTAAAGGAAAGCAAAAACGACTTAGTCCTACGAATGTACTGTTTAGACGATGGTTTACGGGCAGCGGCATTTCTCAGGTAATGGGTCTTAATTAGGAAATTAGTTACAGAAGTCTCTGGTGTCCACCAAGATGTCGGGGGTAAAAGTAAGATGGAAAAGGAAAGAAGAGGAGGCCATGTTTGGAGTTGTTTATAGCGTTGCAAATGTAAGAAGTTATAAAGAGTTTGAAACTGTAAGGCAAGAAAACTGAGAAAAATGCACGCATTTCTCCCCGGTGTTTCTGAAAACCAGCAGCAGCGACTGTCTCCGCACAGGTGTGCAGTAAAACACTGGCATAAACAAAGAAAGATGAATTTATATATTACATTTTTAATTTCAATATGGATTTTTCAATACCTCTAAATAAATTATATGGCAATGATACGCAAGCTCAAAGCACACTGCTTTAAATTTCAATAATAATTTATAATTTCAAGGCACAATATCTCATTCTCTGCAGCGCTCCCCATCCAGAAAAGAGGCAGAATCTGAGAATTACAATGAAATCCCACTGTGCAAGGTGAGACTCTCAGTTCGTGGAGCAGGCCTGGCAAAACGTCGAGGAAAGGGATGCACAGCCTCAAACAGAAGCTTAATAAAGATTGTTATTAATAGCTTTCTCTAGGGAGACGCACTTCGATACCTGCCCTTCCTTCCTGTCTGTGACTCATTTCTGAAGCAGCGTAGCAGCGAGAGCCTTTTTCTGGGGGCCCCCGGGGCCCAGCGCAGGGAAGCCGAGGCTCCCAGGGGGGTCCTTTCCTGCTGTTGGGGAGACTCCTGCCTTCGTCACTGGGAGGGTCCCTCAGCTCAGAAGTAGGCAGCCTTACCTTAGCAAGCTAATCCGTGTGGTACCTGTCCTTCTTCAACAGCGGTTTCCCAGAAGGTGTCCCCTGGTCAGAGCCACCGTTGCCGCCCGAGGCGGGTGGGCACATCCCAGCGACTTAAGGCTTTGGGAGGAGACATCGGCTAAACTTTCTGATGCTTGGCCAGCGCTCAGGCTAGTGGACGAATGAACTTGCCGATTAGAGATTGCACTTCTTGCCCTCGAATTAGGCAGTTTTGATGGACCTGGATGCGCTTGGCATAATTATGAAGAATTTTGAATATCTCTTTTATGAATATCACAGTTCTCCCAAACTCTCCAGTTGAAATATTATTAACTTAGGCACAGGGGTCTGGTGAGTGGATTTGACATTGACAAAGATGATGAATTGAATTCCTCAGGGGTCGCACAAGTCAGAAACATCCAAAAATGGTTCATCACTTCTACCCATATATTTTACTAATTGGATGAATGTTTTAATTTGATTTTTTTCCCTGAAATTCTATCATGTTACAAGTGATCGGGTGATGGCCCTCCTGACTCATCTGCCGTCTGCAGGGACCTCTGCAACCCTCCTCCCCCGACTCCAGGAAACACGCAGAGGCCGCCCAGCCGATAAGTGGGCTCCAGCCCTGTACAGGAAATGGGGAGGTTCCCCGGGAACCCGGGTCAGCAGTGCACCCAGGGAGGTCACTTCCTCAGAGCCGGGGTCCTTGGCATTTTCTTCCGCAGGGTCGTAGCTGACCTGTGACGTCATGCTGTCTGTCTGCGACTTTCTCAGGATAAGGTGTCAGATTCGGACTCAGGGCAATGACGGGAAGGCTTTTCATACACTCCCGGGTGTCAGAACAGTCATGGCCTTTGTGCACTTGGGTCATTGTGTCAGTGACAACTGACGTGCAGCCGCTCTCCCCACCTGGCCCCACAGGTGGCCTCCGGTAGGTACCAGGCAGGCCATCGGGGCCAGGGAGGGCCGGACATACAGCTGGAAAACGTGCCCACCTCTCGGCTAGTCCTCAGCCCAGCTCTGCAAGGGAGGCGACCTATCTGCTTCTCGATGAGACGACTGAAGAGCCCCCTTCCTGTGGATAATTTATGTTCCTTGTTGCCTCCTGTTTATAAAACCTGGCAAACAACTCTGAGATCTAGCCCCAGCTCTGAACGGACTAGGGTATTTTCTCAGGGAAGCAGGGAACCACACAAGTACCGCCTGTTATCCTGGGGTGGCTGCCGAAGGCTCAGAGCTAATTCATTGCCCTGTGACAGGGTAACAGATGTGACAAGCTAGGGTGTGCTGGGCAACAACAGCCCCAAGGTGTATTTCCTGCTCACACTTTGTCCCCACCCAAGGTGGCCAGGACCCAGGCTGAGCCCTCAGCTCTACTGGGGACGAGGTCTCCTCTCTCCCGGGGGGCGGGGAAGGAACGGGAGAAGGGTGCACTCATCTCTCCAGCTGTTGTCACCAGAGACACATCACTTCTGCTGGTATTTCCACAAGAGTCATGTGGCCACACTTAACTTCAGGGGGAGAAGACATGTGATCCTACTATGTGCTGGAGGGGGAGGCGGCAAGACTATTCGTGAGCAGCTGTGATGTCTATGAGGGCAGAAACTGCTCACCCCACCTCCCTGGTGTAACGATCTTTCCTCACTAAGCTTCTGATACCATGTTGATTTAAATCCCTTGTTGCTTATTTCATTTGATGTAACTGGTTGCTTTGAAATGTTGAAACTTTATACTGTACTAGTAATATTAGTAATGAGAACGACACATTAAACCATTCATTCCTTCGCTCATTCATTCATTCCAGTCTCACATCAGGACACCCCTTCCTGCATTTCTGTAAGTGACAGTCCCTTAATTTTTGTAGCTTAGCCCCAATTTTATCTCCCAATGCTGTTTTGGTTTGATTCGGGTTTTCTGGGCTGGGTAGGATGGAGGTCTTCCAGTCACATAGCTACTGACCACAGGAACCGAGGAGGGAGCGCTGCCCAGGGGGCGGCCTGGCACCTGCGCTGGGGGATAAGCGGGGGAGAGCTGGAGGACAGGTCACAGGTTAGGACCGGGGTGGGGTGTGTGGAGGGCTGGTTCTCGGGCCCTGATGGTGAATAGGTGCCTGACGACACTATTTCCCAAAGGTGCGGCCTCTGTTCATCTCCTCAAACCTCTGCACCGCGTCACTATTGAGGACGAGCCAGGGCGGCAGAAGACAGTAGGAGCTGGTGGGCCAGGGAGGGGGCTACTTTTTCTCTTTACACCATTTTCTTCCAGTAAGCCCCTCACACAACTTGGCAATGATATACTCGACACGGGAAAAACTGCGTGCTTTCTTTCTCTTTCATTTCCTTCCCCAGGCAGGTTATTAAGCACCCTGGAGGTGGAGACGCCGCCCTATCGCTGTCTTGTGAGTATACAGCAGGCTGCAGGGGGGCGACCTCGAACGCCTGTGCAGACCAGCTGCAGCACCTGGCAGACCCCGGGTATTTTCTTCCCACGAACTTGGGCCACACAGAGGGTTGTTCTAAGATTTTATTTATTTTCCAAGGTGGGGGGGAGGGAGAATGTGAGGGAGAGGAAACATCCATTGGTTGCCTGTCACACGTGCCCCGACCAGGGACCGGACCCACGCCGGCCTGTGCCCTGACCAGGGATTGAACTGGCGGCTTTTCGCTTTGCCGGGTAATGCCCAACCCTGTGAGCCACACCGGTCAGGGCCGAAGTGTCATTCTTCGGAAAGCTTCCAACTTTGTGTTTCCCAAGATTCCGTTTAGGCTAGGAGCACTTGGAAACTTGAAAACAAAGAATTGTCACAAAAATAAAAATTTTTTTTTTTTTTTCTGTATACAAGTAACCCATGTTCACTGTAAAACTTGTGAAAGTCAAAGAGAAGTCCTAACCCTGCCCTGGTTGGGTCACATCCTCCTGGTCTCTTTCCATCCATGGGTGTGGCCATTACCAACTTAGAGCTGTATTTTTGTTCTCTTCTGTAACCTAGGATTTGCACTTGACAATAGATTGTAACCATTTTCCCACATGAGGAAATATTCTTACCATGAATCCGAAAGACAGAATAGATGCTAGTCTAGCAGAGGCAGGAGACAAATTTCACTTAACCAGCCCCGATTGGACATTTAGGTGATTTAAAGATCTTTGGCATTACGCATGGTGTTATAATGAAGGGCAAGGCACGCCGTTATCTGCGACTGCCTTTGCATGTTCCCTTAGGAGGAATCTTAGACGCGGAATTCCCTGGTCAAAGTTGTGCCCAGCTGGAAACCTTCTGTAAAATTGCACTTCAGGAAGATCGCGTGTAAAATATCTCTGCCACCAGCAGTCCACGGAAGTAGCCGTGTCCTCCGATTATTAGCCTCACCGGGCATTCTGTGTTCTTCAAATTTTGCAGACTTGACGTCGAAGAAAGGGTACTTTGTTGTTATTTTAATTCGCTTTTCTTTAATTACAGAGGTAGAACTCTTTATTACCACACACTATTGGCTCCCTGGTGTTCTTCTGTGAATGGTTTGATTCTGGCCTTGGACCGCTTATTATTTTGTAGGAGTCTTTTATAGGTTAAGGGTATACTCTCATCAGAACTTGTGAGAGCTCTTCCTCTTGTTTATAATTCATTTCATCTCTTGTATATAAAATGTGTGTTTGAAACTAGGACCGTTTTCACGGTGTCCTTCGCTTACGTGTTCGTACACACTATGTCCCTCTCCCAAGTTCAGATATTACCTATGTCTTCCTTTTCTTCTGTGGTTTAATTTTTGTATTTTGCTTTAAAATTTATCACAGATTAATTGTAATGTTTTCAGAGAAAGAGGACTTGGTTGGATTTTTCTAGTCGTTTGAACTGAAGTCTTGTGTTGAATTAGACTTTATCCTCTGCTTTGAAATACGACCTTCGTCACGGGGAACCGCTGCACACACGGGCTGAGGTCCTCATTCTGTTCGTTGGCGGAACTGCTCCCGTGTCGGCGCCTCACTGGTTTAGTTACTGTAACTTTGTGCTTTAACAAGTCTGTCTCATTCGCTCTCAGCCAATTTATGGCTCTTCTTCCTTATGGATTTCCTAGATTAATTTTAGGATCTTTTTATGAGGGGCAAATATTCCATTTGGAGGGCAAACAGAATTCAATTGGTTTGCATTTATAACTTAGTTTGGTAAAGTTATACATATTCTCCTGCTTGTTACTAACTTTTCTATTAAAGGATATGATGAGACTCTCGACCTTGTTTGACCTTTAATAGATTTTGCAGTTGACCTCAAAGATTTTTGTTAAAATCATTCTTTGGTATTCTATACTTTGTGTTTCTATTATGAATGAACTTTTAAAAAATCATATTGCTATCTTTTTATTGCTCCTATGTAGGAAAACATATATTAATTTTTATACTTATTCCTGTCTCACCCTCCCTGACTTATCTAGTTAGTTGTAATAGTTATCATGCTGCTTATTACTTCGTCTCCTGGTACAGACTTATCCGCGAATGATAACATGTTTCCAACATTTCTCCCTGTTGTTTCTTGGACTCATTGAATTGGCTAGAAAGGTATCAATGTTGCTTATTTTTAAAAAATTTATATAATTTTATTATGAAGTATGATAATTATATTTTTCTTATATAAAGGAAATGTATGTTTTTCTGTTTATCTGTGCAATTTTGGAGCCATTTATTGAAATAAATACATAATTTTCACTTTTGCCCTATTGATGATTATATTTCCTTTGATTTCTGGAATTAAACCATCCTTGCCTTCCTGGAACAATTATTGTTCAATCATTTCTCAAGTGTGTTTATTTTTTATTTTACTTAAACTTTCAAAGCTATTGTTATAGGTTTCTACATGGAACAGTCTCTTACTGTTCTTGCATAGTTAATGGGCATTGTCTTCTCTCTCTTCCCAAAAGTGGAATACTTGTGTTTTCTCCATTTTATTGGTGCTTTATATTTTAATTTTTGTTATTAGAACAAGCGAGGCAGTCTAACATCATCAGGGAAGATGCTAGGGAAGAGTTAATAGTTGCCCCCAGTCCTTCCCCCATGTCCCACTCCTCCCCCTAGCTAATCAGACCACCGATGTCATTTCAGGGTGGTATGGTCTGAGTCCCACCCACTCCCCTACGTATCTCGCCACATGCCCATCATACCCATGTGTTTCCATCTTCACTTTAGTTGTGTTTTGTCTTGTAAAAGTGGGATCCTGCTGTACCTCATCATTTGCAAGACAAGGGCGCAGCACGAAGATCTCCCGGGCTAATCGATAATGGAAGACACGTTCCTTAAAGCAATCATTGGTGCTCTGTTCACTGACCGTGGAGCGGGTATTGAAGCAAGCCTCTCCCAACGGCACCGGGTTGCTTCCCGTTTTTTTCCTTGGTTCAGACAAAGCTGCACAGTTCCCAGATGGGTGTGAATGCCGGGATGCTTGCTTTATGGGTGAGTTTCCAGGAGTAAAAATGTCTGCTTACAAGAAAGTGTGAGTTAATGCATTGCAGGTCATGCGGCCTGCTGTTCTGAGAGTGTGTGATGACCACTCCCCCAGAGCATCGTGCGAATGTCCCTGCCCCATGTCTGTGCCGGCTCCAGATGTCACCATGATTCCCGATTTGTCCACCATCAGGGGGCAGGAAGGGATCGCGTCGTTGCTCCCAACCCCAGCCCCTTACGCGTGTTTCCTGGTACGTGAACTTTCTCCTCCGTTAAGTATTCACCCGAGTTTTGTCCTTTCCTCTGCCGGCTCTTCACTCTTCCACTTACACATTTGTGGGAGATTTTAGCATCTCAGGGGTACTGATATTTGTCTATCATGCGGGTGATCAGAGAGGTTAATCGTCCATAGTGTTCTTATTTTGTTTATTGTATCATCAGTCATGCCGTTTTTAAAAAGTACTACAAGGTAAACTGTCTCCCGTTTCCTGTGTTACTTCTGGATTTGTGGTCTTACTTGAGAAAATTTTTTCAACCTCAGTCATTCAAATACTCTCTTAAAATTTAGTGTAATATTTAATACATGGAATTATTTATTCATTCATTCAATATCAAATGTAATTGGCTAATCTGACCCACACACCTCATATCATTTTAAATTATATCTCAGATTACAATGAAAATAAATTGAATAGAGGTCTTAACAAAGATCTAGATTTTGGATTTATTGTGTCAATTATTGTTTTAATTCATTGATACCTGATCTATTTACTATAATAGGTATCTTCTCCTATTTCTTCTGGATTCTAAACTAAAACTTTAATTCACCAGTTTTTATGGATTTTGTTGAATAATTGAGTTAGTATGCTGTGACTAGCTCCTGGAATTGTTTCACAAATGAAGGGTGACCTGGGTGACCCACGTTCTGAGGTCAGACATGTTTTGTGTGCTGACATGTGTAGGTGCTGCCCCCGGACTGGCTCTGCGTGTTCCGTGGAGTGGGGTGGGGGTGCAAGGCCGCCGTTCATTGCTCTCTCGAGCAGATGAACTCAGGGTATTGTGTGGACAGCAGGGTGTGCTTTCTGTGTCTTCCCAGCAGTTTTCATCACTCTCGAGAGAACATCTATACACGTGCCTTTCATCTGTGGTTCTCCCGTGAGAAGCTGTGCACTTTCTCGATCAGCAACTCCAGGTCTGTTTGGTGTTGTGTTGTTTCCGTTCCGGAGAGGAACCTGGTTGCTCACTGCCTCTGTTCTTGGAGGGACGGGAGCCAGAGTCCTCCTCTAGGTTGACATTTCAGTGTGTTTTTCGATCACCTTAATTATAAGTGGCTTCACAAACATGAGTCATTTATTGAACGACAATTTTCTGGGAACTCATAATCTTTTTCAAGACAGGGTTAACTATGGGTTCAGGCTACATCATGGTTGCCACTTTGGTGCCGTTTAAGTGATAAGAATATAATAGTCGTGTATGTAAAACACCTGGAACATTCCTGACTTCTATAGTAGGTGCGACATACTCTTTTCTCCCCTCTGCCCCCGCACTCCCTCGGTGCGAGGTGAGGAAGGCGGGCTGCCTGCTTTGTGGGGCTCATCGCTGGGGAGCCAGAGGGAGTGCAGTGCCTGGGGGGCATCACCCCGGGGAATGTGGGGGTGTCCAGGGCTCACCCCTGGATTCCAACACTTGGTGATTCCATCAGATGCGGCCCCACTGAGTTGACCAATCCATCTGAAAAACTCATGAAAAAGTGACAAGGGTCTCATCACACTTCCAGGGAAAAGGGAGAGAATGAAGCAAACGCTTCCAGGTTTTCACTTCAGGAAGTTTCCCGACAGCAATTCGCAGAGTTAGTTTTGTGTGAATAACGAATGAGCGTGCGGCCGAGGGTGTGAGTCAGGTGACAGAACAGGAAGCGGGCAGGTTGTCAGCGGAGACACGATAAGGGAACCTGTGTGTTTAAAGATACAGCGTTGTAGTTCTCACAGGTACCAGCTAGATAAAGAAACAGGCAGGAGCTAGACCGGTCCCCTTCGGGATTCCCGATGACAATGTAACAGATGACTCCAGATGACAGGGAGAGAGGGGGATGGAAAGAAATCACATTAACAAACTGTTGTTGATGGTTATAATAAGATTTAGGCAACCAAATACCCGAACCTGAAAGACCAACATATTTTTCAAGATGATTTAGAAGGATGCTAACGCGAGGATGTCAGCACCGCGGTTGCATCTGGGCGCGTTCTGGGAGGGGGCCCCGCATCAGGCACGCCGGGTCCGTGGCCAAATTAGACTAAGCTCTTCAGAGGGCGTCCTCGTTTTATAATGGATTTCCTCTGCATCCCTATTACCAGTTCGGTTTAGATTGGCAAATGTTTTATCGTGGAGATTCGCAGTTTTTAAAAATAAATCCAGTATACTTAAAAGGAACTATTTTTAGAGAGCTTGAAATTGTCTTTTGACTAGATGTGTTTGTCACATCCAATAACACGTGTGAAAAAGAATATTTAGAAAGCTTAAGATATTGTAATCCTAGAGATTGAGATTCAGAGACAGAAATACCGAGTCCCACTTTCTGGCTGTTACATTTTAGTGCAAATGGCTGTAGACGGTTACAAAACCCAGAAAGCCAGGAAAGGTGCGCATCTCGTACTCTGTACGGATGTCGGCGATAGCTGGGAAAACTCTTTTCTTCTTACGTGGGGACTGTTGTCTTGCTTTCGCATTAATCTGTGTTGTCACCAGCCTTGACGTGACAGAAATTGTGAATGTGTAATACATTCTGAGCTTCATTAGACCGTTTTAATTTGTGAAATTAAATCTGTCTTAAATTCAATCTCGTGACCGCGGAGACGCTCTCGTCCCCAGCACCTGTGACATTTGACCGGTAGTTCTTTGTGGAGCAGTGTCCTGTGCAACGCGGGCTGGTGAGCAGCGTCCCCGGCCCCACGCCACGCCAGGAGCACCCTCTTCTCACGGCCCCCGCCCAAGTGTGACACCACAGATGTCACCAGACATTGCCAAATGTCCCCAGCAGGACAAAATCAGCCCGGTTGAGCACCACTGGGCGAAACTGCTGAGACGTCACCTGGGCTCTCCACTCCTGGGGAACAAGGAGCCCAGCACCTGCGCTGTTCTCCGCAGAGCTGGCGGCCCCCAGTCTGCCTGTGCTCCCAGCTCCCCTGACTGTCGGCCGACTCCACCCATCTCCCCCACTTTGTGATGACTTTTTGTAGCTTTTACTTGACATAATTTCCACTTTATAGAGGACCTGCAAAACCAGTACAGTGGACGACTCCCATATACCATTCACCCAGAGTTATTGATTGCTAACATTCTTGCCCATTTAAATGTGTGCGTGTCCCTTTCTCCCTCTCTGTGTGTATATGTACACACACATACACATACATGTATACACACATGTACCTACGCACACACACATCATTATTTTCTCCAAACGAATTGAGAGTAACTAGCAATAGTATGCTCTCCTCACTCCTAAATTTTAAAAGTCCGTCTCCTATGGGACTGGAACATCGATTCACACTGCATTTTTGAACTCCATCCGTTGCCTGGCTACTGTCCTTGCAGCCCCGTGCCATTTCTGAGCAGCAGGTCCAGTATCTTGACTTCAGCCTGGCTGATTCTTCAGACTTGCTTTGACTTGCTGACCTTGACATTTTTGAAGAGCAGAGGCCAGTTGTGTTGGTGAATGTCTCCCGCTGGGGGCTCACCTGATGCTCTCTGAGGCTTACCTCCAGAGTTCGCAGGAGCACCACAGAAATCGAGTCTCCTCCATCCATTCTGCCAGGAGAGAGAGAAGGTCACTTTGTGTCAATGCAGGCGGCAGCCTCACTGGCTTCGTTAGGGTGGTGCCTGCCGCATTTCTCTGTTGTAAACATACTGTCTCTCTGTCAGTGATAGGTGACCTGGGTGAAGATGCTTTGAGACGATGGCACTGTGATGTTCCTCGTCCAGACTTCATCCGTGAGCTTTGCATTCACTGCAGAGTCCATGCCTCGGCCCGCAGTATGGCGGAGGCTGCAAACAGATTTCCGACCTCAGCACCGCTGGTCCCAGGCGTTTGGGGGTGAGGACAAGCTGGCCTCTCCCTCCAGGTGTGTCTTCATTCATTTACATCAGCACCGACTTCCAGGTGCTCATTTTAAGCAATGGGTTTAATCTGGTCCTATCACTACTTATTCTGTGGCTCAAAATGTCCCGAGTTTGGCCACTGGGAGCCCATCCAAGCCACCTCTGGGTTGGATGGACACATCCGCTTCAATTTCCAAACACTTTCGGAGTCTGTGGCACAAAATTTGTTCCAAGCGAATCTCTCCTTGCTCTAGCCCTGGAATGAGCCATGTTTCCAAAGAACCCGGGTTCTTTTTAGTGGGGAGAGCATTTTTAACCCCCTGCCCCCACCCCCAGACTCTCAAGCCCAGTCTTGGGGATGACCTCAATGTTGTCCTCAGAAAGAAAGGAGACACAGGATTCAAGAAACGAAAAGGGGGAGGGTTTGGGAAGCTGGTCCTCTCTCAAACTGGCTTGCTGCCTTGCGAACGTATTCATCATCAGAGCTTCGCTGGCCAGTGCACACCTTCGGGAGATGTCGTCATGTCCTTTTTCTCTCAAGAGTTGACTTGGCCATAACTTGACCAGGGAGTTTTAGTCCCACGGTGTTTGGAAAAACCCCACCCTGGATCCACCTTCTGTGCTGCTGAAGGGAGGAGCCCAGCAGGGGTGGCAGAAATGACAAAGTGCAAGGACAACATGAGCCTCTGCTGCTAGGTGCCAGCGCCTTGGACTTGGCACAGCGACTGGCTTCTTGGGGGGCTCAGAGCTTGGTGAGCGGAGGGCTAGCCAGAGTTCGAGCCTCACTGATTGCATTACGATGGCACGAGATATGGCAAGGTTCACTGGGAACTCTTGGCTCCGGAAGATGGGCCGGGGAGCTCCAGGAGCAGCTGGCAGCAGGAGAGGTAGGAACGACGGTCATCGGAAGAGTCAGCACAGTGGTGAAGCCAACGCGTGTGAGCTCAGCCCTGTACTTGGACTCCAGGCAGAGGTGTATGCTCCATGGCAGAATCTCGCTGGGTAAACCATGGGCAGGTTCCAGCAGGCGTCTTCTCCTTCTTTTGTCTGCTCTTGACCGCAGTGGCTTAGGAAGCTGGCAAACAGTCTGGTTTTGTTCTGAGTGTATTGGCCAGGAGCCCGAGCCTTTGCTTTCTTTCTAAGCGATTTGAGCTTGGATCCATCAGCTCGTTCATCGAGATAATTTATCAAGCCAGCACCACAGTAAAAAATATGAAGTGTTCAAAGCTGGCTTTTGAACTGATTATTAGGCCAGCTATTACAAATGGCTAAGCTAGGAGGTAGGTGTCACATGGGACTTCCCTGGCCACCACACCTTCCTAGTTGTCTCAAACTGCACACACGCTGGTCCTTTCAACTGGCAGCCCTGGCCTTTCTAATAAAGAGTTTAATTCACTGTGACTAGTGACTGAGAGACTTTTGTCTAAGCTAGAGGACTTTTTCCGATGACATCTCTATGTCAGTCTACACAGGCAAACCCTCCTGGGCACTCGGGAGGAGGGCTCTGCTCTGGGGTGGATGCGGACGGCACTGTGTCAGCCCTTCCCACGGGCCCACGCTCTGCTGGAGGGCAGCCGCGACCTCTGGCTGAGCTCCAAGGACAAGTCCAGCACGGCTGGTCTTTTTAGATCCAAATGAACTTCTCATCTCGCTTGAACATGTGACACAGACCTTGAGAAATTGTTTGGATGCCAACGAATGGGCTTCGTGACTGTGATCAATTTAATAATGGAGCTAAGGTAGCCTAATATTTCAGACGTTGATTCTGTGATGAAAACCCAATACGGGGCCCATCCTGTGGAGAAGCTGAAGGAGCTAGGGTGGGCCCCTGACAACACGCTCCTATGACATCCGGGATGGACAGACACCCTGCGGTCTTGCCGCTGGGAGCCAGGCGTGCTCTTGTTGGCTTCACGTACACTTCAGGAGAGAGCGTAACAGTTCTGATGATTCTGAAAATGGGAAACAGCCGTTACGTTGGTAAACGCTCACAGAAACATGCACAGACACTTCATTGTTAATTTATTCACTTATTTAAAATATGTCATCAGAAAAAAAAATTTACATCCCACAGCGATGGCCCCGGGATAAAAAAGTAAAAGGATACAGATAGCAATACTCGGGGGTCCAAAGTGCCCACTGTGGGCGCGCACGTGGTGTCCACGTGAGCGTTCTCGGCGGCTCCGAGTTGCTGTTAACTCTTCGGCGAGTCACACCCAGCTCCGGCTGAGTTAGTGAGTTTTCCCGATGATCTATGCAGCAGGCAACCACGTCTCCAAAGAGACAAAACGCCGGCAAAATAATTGCCTAATGGCACTTTGTGTCAATTCTTTCATTTGTAGTTAATTAAAAGCAGTCAAAACAGTTGGCTGAAGTATAAAAATTCCCTCAGCTCTATAATTTTTAAATTGCCTTAAGAGTTTTTGTTGCTGGGTATATAGTTGGCCTTTTGAAATCATCTGGAATCTATTTCACAAGCTGACTCTTGTCAATAATGTTTCCGTTGCTGTGTTTCTTTGGGGAGACGACTTCAGAGACGAGTCAGTCTGATTCATTAACAGGGTGGTGTGATCAGCGTTGGAGTCAAGTTCTCGTGCAGCCAGCGGCCACGGGTGGGCTCTGTGCAGCACCGCAGGGTGGCGGCTGGCGGTGGGGCCGGGCCAGCGTGTTGGCATTTCTGAGAAGATGATAACTAGGGCAAACGAGGCCAGCGGGAAGTAGGGGAGGACGGGATGCGTCCTCTGTGCCACCACAGAAAGAGGACCAAAGGCCGGGAATGCCAGTCACTGGGATCATTTTTACCAGTGCGGGAGATGAATGCTTTTCTGTTTATTAAAAGTGATCCGTTATTGAAGCACCAAAGACTTCAGGTTGTTCCCACAGGCCTTGTCCCTTTTCTTCCTGCACCCCCCTTCTACACGAGGGACAGTTTCAGGCCAGTGGTGCCGTCAGGGGCTGAATGCTGGACACATTTCTTTCTGAAGTCTGTCTGGGGTACTTGGTCGCTTGTCCCAACAGCTTTCCCCACCAGCGATGATGAAGGGACCCCAGAGGTTTGACTCATGTCAATCCTTGGCGTCTCCCCTGACAGACGGGGCAAGAGTGGGAAGGACACATTGTGTTTTTAATGCCGCTGGTCCAGAGAGGACAAATGTCATTGATGCTCTGGCTCCATGGACCAGAACAAGGCACCAGGCTGTTCCAATTGCACGGCAAGCTCCGTCTTAGAGCAACATGTGGGTAGCGGCACCTGTCAATCACCATCTGCCCCGGTGGTCAACCAAAGTGATCACGGTCAGTCGGCAGGACCCCAGCTAGACAGCACGAAGCCTTCTAATCCGTGGGTGTGGGCCCTCCCATGCCTTTAGGTCTTTTAAAGATGTCCTTCAACATTGTTGTGCAGATTTCACTGTATATGTCCTGCATTTCTTTCAACTGGTCTCTACGCGTGTTGTTCCTTTTGATGCCGTTGTAATTGGAAAGACTCACTGAACTTCATTCTCCAGTCATTCAACGATACTACGTGGAAATACCACTGGTTTTTTACACCGACCTCGTATCCTGAACCTTAAGCCTTTTGCAGGATTGATTCACATTCTCAGTTATTGGGTGAAGCCAGCATGTGTCTCGTCATCCCAGAAAATTGTCCCTGTGGGGCCCTGTCACCAGCTGGCCCCTGTGGCTGCAGCCAGTACAGGCAGAGCCAGGGGGCACTGCCATCACAGGGACGCCTGTTACATGGACATTGGCAGTTAGAGCCCGCCCTCCAAAGTAGGGGAAGGGTCAGGTGCACAGAGCAACTCATCCTGAGGGTGAGAGTTCTAAACCCGGTCATGATGCCGTGTGTCCAAATCCCGTCTGTCCGATCCGGTGAGTCACGTGGTTGTCGGCCCGGCAAAAGGGCCCACAGAACAGGAAGAAGTGACTTCCTGTTAGAGGCGCGTCACCTCTACTTCTTAGGTGCTGGTGAGCAGTTCTTTTGGGGCGCCTGTCTCTTCTCTTCCCCTCGTGCTGTCTTTCAGGAAGTAGTTGTTTAATGTGTAAAAGACGATGTGAGCAGCTAGGGCTCCATCGGGCCCACTCACGTACTCAACCTCACCCCTAACGAGGGGCCCCAACATTAGTTACCTCAAACCCTCGGGCTTCCCGTGTGTGCCCTCACCCCACGCCCTGCGCCCCACTGCAGAAACCTGCTCCCCTAGACAGAGAGGAAGCGGGACCTAATGCACGGCCTGGCTGGGCGTGCACACGGCCGGGTGTGTCAGTGTGCTTAGTCCTTGAGTCCTCACAGATGGTGTCACTCTGCAGGCTGCCATCTGGGCCAGCCTTTCCCACTCCCTGCTTCCGCTCGAGGCCCACCCGTGGCGTTCCAGGAGCTGCAGCCCACGCATTCCGTTCCGGTACAGCATTCCGAGTGCGAATATGCATCCATTTCTGCCCTTTTCCTGGCCGGGATGTCAGGGGTCTCCGTCAGTCAGGATCAGTGCTGCTGCGAACGGGCCTCCGCTCACGGGTCACCATTTGTAGCCTGTTGTGGGCGCCCCTCGCACCTCCCAGGTGTAAGAAGAGTAAGTTCTGTTCTCTGTCGAGTGTGTTCAGCTGCAGAAGTGTAATTTTATTTTTTTCCCCAATGTCCTGTCCTTCCCAGTGTTTGACCACCCATTTCGAGGCCCCTGCTGGAGGAACAGCGGCTGTGGCTGGGCGCTGCTGGGCCGCCCGTCACTGCTGCGCCCGTCCCGGCCGCGCCCAGGTGACCACACCACACTCTACTTCTCTGCCCACGAGTCTCTTAGCAACAGTGTCTGTCTGTGCCTCCTGATTTTCAGTGCAGCTACTTCAAACCATCCTAATCTTTGCAAGCCATTTGTAATGTATTTCTAGGAAACCATCACTCCATAGCCTTCTGAATTTCCTGCTTAGGATGCAGTGGTGAAAGTCATTAAACATTAGCAGTAATAGTATTTGCACTGTAATAAAGTGTTAATTACTTTCACATGTTAATAGAGTGGGGGGAGGGAGTTTTTGCTATTGTTACTGTGTCTAAAATAATTTCCATGTGATAATTTTCCTGGATATCAAAAACCGAATAATTATGCACTAATTAGGAAAGTAGGGCCTGCTCTAGGAGTTAAGACTGCATTAATTTTAATGTTTTTACAGTCCTGTAATTGGGGAAAGGGCTGTAAATTGGGGGCCGCCGCACCGCGCCTCCTTCAGGAGCCCTGCCTCCGCAGCCCGCCTCCTCTCTGCGGCAACCCAAGGTCAGCCCAAGTTTGCAGAATCCCTCCGCTCTTCATACGAAATGTGCTGGTGGTGAAGCGTGCATCGATCACTCTGACAAGCATTTAACTCTCCAAGAGCACACGCTCCCACTTCGTAAATTATTAATTGCATTAAATATATTTTCATATTGTGGACGGTTGGCTACAAACCGCTCCCCGGTGGGGAGGGGCTGTCCCCCACCGTGGGGACCACTCACCTTGTGCTGCTGTGGAAGACTCAGGGGTGCGTGGGTTAAGCCCTCGGAGGGGCGCGCCTGTCAGCCCGGGTTGGCTGGGGGGACTGACCTTGGTGGCGGGGGCACTCTTTTCATCGTGTTTGGCGTCAGCGCTTCCTGGTCTTGTCCGTTTTCTCTTCCTTGGCTGCCCTGCTACCTGCAGGTCCGTCCTCAGGTGAGGAAGGCCGTGTCTCTCCCGTGGATTCTCCATGGGGACCTTCACTCCAGCTGCACGAGGAGCAGCTTGCGCCGCCCTGACCTTGAGGTCGAGAGAGTGGCAAAGAGCAGGGGGCGTCCCAAAGGGGGCCCGACTGGAGAACAAGACAGGATTCAGGGAGTCACACCGACTCTTCAGGAGCCCTCCGCGTGTCTTCATGCCGTCGCTTGTTTACTGAGAGGCTCTGCACTGGCCACCCGCACTGCTCGCTGTGGGTGCCGTTTCTGAGGGCCCTCAAGGGCTGTGGCCATCCGAGCACCTTGCTCTGGAGCGTTTGAAAATGAGTATCTGGGTGTGAAGGGAAACCTTTCTTCTAAAATTTGAATTTTGGGTGTAGATTAAGGCAAAAGTAGAAAATCGGGCTAAGCGGATAACTGTACAATCTGCCAAGTGGGCCGGATGGGAAGTCTCTCTGCCCGTTGATGGTTAATGTTGAATGCGGATGTGCTTTGAGCATCTGGTTCGTGGTGACCTTGCCAGCTCCTGCAGTGGTGTCCCCTGGTGATTGTCACCGGGGCTTGTTGCCTGGCGTGCTCATTCTGGTGCTTATAATCCACCTTCTAGATAACAAGTTCTTGGAAGGCGGATCCGGAGACATGAACCACTATTGTCTTGCTTCCAGCGTCTGGCTCCGCGCCCGGGGAAGAGTGTGTAATCAGCGGCTGGCGGTTGGGTAGATGCATGAGTAATGCAGCCGTAGACAGGTAGGTGAGGACTCTGAGCGTCCCCTCAGAAGAAGGAAGGCTGGCGTGTGCCTTTGTTATGCTTCGCAGGGAAGGCCGCCCAGAGCCCTGGGCTTCTTGTTGGTTTTAGAGTCAGTGGGAGGGCAGTACAGTGAACCCGTTAAAGGGAGGGTATGGTGTGGGGGTTGACGGTCTGGTCTTGAGTGGACAGCTGACCTGGAGGATCCGCTGTGGTGTAAAGCCCTGGATTTAGGAGAGGGACGGAGGTGTGACCATGTGACATACGTACTGAAGAGCAAACGGCGGTGACACCCAGGGCACCGCACCCCATCCAGGCTGGCCTGGTGAGAGTGTAGACGTGGCCCAGGGGCGCGGGGACGCGGGGCTGCTTCAGCAAAGCCCTTGGTTTTGACGCTCTCCTGACTGACCATCTGCAGCCCAGTTTTATATCTGCCTGTGGTAACAACAATGAACACCCATAACTGCCACCCCTGCCTCCAACTAGGGACCTGAAGCGCTGGACCAGTGACTATGGCTTTGTCCCTGAGTGCTTTCCCCTCCCTAGTGGGCTGCCCTGCTCACCCTGTGGTCCAGGCACATTTACTAACACTGTCCCTTTGGTCCCCCCAAGGGCCCAGTTGGCATGATGCAGCATTGACCAGTCAGCCGTCTGCTGTCCCCACCTCCCTCCTGGTGCACCTCCTTCCGGAATCACACCTTTACCTTCCTGTGCTTTTGAAAACATAATCTATTGGGCTGGCCAAAGAGCCTGCATGGTTTTTTCTGGAAAACAGAAGTCCCATTTTCCATTTTCACTAATAACTTCCTTGACTTGGATGTTCTGAGGGTGTCGGCTCTCTCCTGCGTGGTAGGATGTTGATTGTTCTCAATTAATGTCCCAACTGGATCGCCATCGACTTCAGCTACCCGACCGCGGAGCATCGTCCAGCGAGGAATCTCCAGCACAAAACGTCGCAAAGCACTTCTGACACGTTCGATCCGTCACAGCCCCTTCTCCACATGCTGCAGAAATCTTTTTTTCGTTTCAGTTGTGTTTTTGCCTTTCCTGGAGAGAAAATTATAAGAATTATAATTTTCCTGGAGAGAAATTATAAGGCATAATGTGCCGTAAATATTGCGTATTTTCTATTTCAATATTAAAATGGCTGCACAAAACTTCACCAATTTTGATGTTTTTTTTTAATGCACGCTGATATGACAGCTGTCACAACACAGTCAAACAAAATTGTTTCAAATGAAGGTAAAGACAACTAAGCACTACTAGAGCATCCTATGGGAAAAACAAACAAACTTTTTGGCCAACCCAGCATTTCAAGACCAAGTTTTCTAGCGTGCTCTGGGTTAGTAAGTTGGCACTTCCCAGGCAGTAGGGCAGGAGAACCCACGGTGAGCAGCAGAGGGTGTGTGCGGAAGTACAGAGGAGCCCCGAGGGGTGGCCTCAGAGAGCCTGCCGCATCACCGTCCGAAAGGAATGACCAACACCAGCTCCAAAGGAGGACCTGCCAGGGCAGACCTGGAGATGGGTCCGCTATGGGCTGCCACATGCTGGTACAGGGCCCGCCTTTGTCATTCTCTGGTGGCTTGACTCGTCAGCGCGGAAAGTCAGCGCTCCCTCCAGGAAAGATGAACCGGGCTTCAGGTGGTGGCAGCTGGCAGAGGGACAGAAGTCCGGCGGTGACTATTGAACAGCTGAGGAGAAGAGAGCAATTGAGACAGGGAGCGTGCAGGTCCCATGTCTTCCTCAGAGCAGGGCCAGGTGTTCACCAGGATACCTGCGTGCCCCCTAGTCAATACGTGATGTTCTCATTCTGGAAGCCCACATGGTAGTGTGGTTCCCAAGAAAATCCAAAAAGGAAGCAAGTGGAGCCGGACTGGCTTCTGAGTGGGAGGGCTGACCTTGAGCTTGGCAGAACCAAGAGGACCTGGGCCACCCAGGGCCACCCAGGGTACACTCCCTGTTGGCATGCGAGGGCGTGACAGCCACAAGGGACTGCCTTGTCCTGCTCACACTCCAGCTTGGCCTCTGGCTTCCGAGTTTTGTCGGCACGTTACCAGCACTGAGCAGGCAGTGGGACTGATTTCAGCCAGGGGGTGGGGTGAGGCGTTCTTTCTGAAATCTGAAAGGGTCCGCGTAAGTGTCTGAGAGCAGCACGTTCTGGAACTCTCAGATGGTCTTTGGTAAGTGTCCTTTGCTGCCTGTCATGCCAGTGAGGACAGAAAGGTCAATGCCAATGCTGAGAGGGCCCCGGAAATGTTTACGGAGTGCTACTAAGTGTGAGGCTCTAGGATTGAGTGCTGGCAAGACCCGTGCTGTCCCCAGCTCCCAGGTGGTGATGGGGACAGCTTCCTACACAGACAGGGACACGTGCTCACTGGGGCACAGCCACGGTGTCACCAGGATGCTGTAGGTCCACTCATTCTGTCTGGCACGCGAGATAAAGGGAGTCCCAGAAGGCATGGTGGTGGCACATTGCGGATTCCAGTGTTGGTAGAATGGCGGGCTTTGCTTCGCGGGGTCAGGGAGCGGCCACTGCTCCGCCGCAGACCTTGTGGTTGTGACCATCGGGTCTCAATGTCTCCGTCCTTCACGTGAAACACATGTACCTCACCATGTCCCCAAAGCAACAGAGGCAGCGTAGCTTGCTTCTAGGTGTAGCTTTCCATGCGTCTGTTTAGAGCCATAATTCACAGCCTCCCTGGCTTCTGAGAGCCCTAAAATGAAAGCGCGTTTGTCCCATGCTGGCCTCGTGGGCACAGCCCTGCCCCCTGCCTTTGCCTCGAATGCCTCCACGCCCGGAAACAGGTGGGATCGGGGGCCCCTGCAAAATACGGGCTGCGCCTTCCTTGGAAGAAAGTGCTAGCCTGCTTGGGATTCCGCGGGGGGCTGCAGACCCCCTCTCAGGGTCCAGAAATGGTCAGTGACTTTGATTCATGGCGCGAACCGGTCACCGTGGCTGGCGGCCAGTCAGGATCCTCAGGCTGCCGCCAACTTGAAGACGCCAGCAGGTCCCGGCACCGAAGGCGCCTTGGCTCCTTGCCCGCCCTGGTTAGTGAGCCCGGCCGGGAGCACCTGAGGCCCCGCCGGCAGGGCGCGGGGGTGCCTTTTTAAGAAGAGGCAGGCTGCCAACCACGATGAAATATGCAATTGTCCATCTGTTGCTCAAATTAAACATTTTTTCCCCATCCATTGCCAAAAATTTCTCTAACTACTGTCCAGTGGTCTAGCTTCCCTTTTCAAGGCGGAGGGGATTAAACAGGTTGTCATTGTTTTGAGGGAGCCCTGGGGCTCGGGGACAGGGACTCTGCCTGGTGCAGAGCAGAAAGAGGTAGGGCTCTCCATGAACACCAAGAAAAAGCACCACCCCCTTAAGAACAATGTGAGAACCTTACAAATCACCAACTGTTTCTTGTCAAAAATCAACCTGAGTCCTAAGAGGTCATTTTCCTCCTTTATTCCAGAAAGTTCCTGTTGTTTCTATAGACTTTTGGAGGGGCTGGGGCTAGGGTTTGCCCTTCATGACTTGCTTCATTAGTGAGAGTGTGTGTGCTGACTTCTGTATACGAGTTTTCTCTTTGCCACACCCCAAGCAAGATCAACACGTCCTGTTCTTACATCAGAGTTTACGTTTTGTCTTGTTGCCACCCCTCCGCGTTGTTGACAGCAGACGCTGCCCTTTGAGTCTGTTAGTTTCGTTCTTCTCCATGGGCAGGTATTTATGGAACCGAGTAATCTGGGATGTGGCAGGGGGAGGGAGGTCTGTCAAGCAGGGGGTCACGTCTCTGGGTGTTAATGACAGAAAGGCGTGGCTGGTTAGAGCAAGGGGAGGAGAGCGAGTTTCACAGAGCCATGCCCAGGCCTGGTGACGTGAGGGACGCTGTGGGCAGGGCGGCACCGAAGTGACTGTGGGGAGGGGTTCCAAGAAGAGCCGCCAGGTCTGCAGAGGGGCACCCAGAGGCTGAGTGCTTGGGGTGAGCCCCGAGTCAGGGACAAGGAAGTGCAGACAGACGGCCGGGACATCGTGGAGGCTGGGGATACCGACCAGGAGTCAGAGCCAAGTAAGGACCGGCACTCGAGTCTCACCACCCTCCCCCAGCGTGTCCCAGAGTCGTAACCCATGCACATCATCCCCTTTGTTCTTGGTTTTCTGTTGGCCCCTTTTCTTTGAGAAAAATACACAAGTGCAAATCTCTTCCCTTCTAAAGTTTTCTCTCAAGGGGCTACTCTGCATTGGGTAAAGATGTTCCCGTTCTCTTCTTCACAATTCGGCTCTTTGGAAATGTATGTGCGCTTTTGCTGTCTCCACTTTGCACCCCACCTTCCAGTCCCAAACCCACCATAATTTATCGGCTGTGATCTACAGCATGCGGCCGAAATTGCCAATCTGAGGGCTGCCCTGGAGGTGTCGTCCCTGACCTCTGTCAAGAATCTGACATGTTTTAACATTTACTTGATTTTTTTCAAAATTAAACAGCTATAATATTCTTCAGCATAAAAGTAATACATGCTTCTTTCAAAAAAGTTGAACATTTTGACCAAATAAAAAAATAAATAGCAATAGTTATCTTTTTATTTATTTCAGATTTTTTTTGCAGTGGTCATATAAAAGTTTTATATCAACACATTATATATGTATAAATGTAATATATATGTATATATACAAACATGAACATTTATTTTGCACTATGTATATGTGCTTATTGTATATTTCATCTCATATAGAGAGATGTTGAGAGAATACTATGGATACATTTTATGTCTTGTAAGTTATATTTGCTGTTTGCTAGTCTCAAAAACAAACGGGGGAATGTCTGCTTGCTTTGTCTTCTCTAGCGGAGTTTGTATGGAGTTGACATTATTTCTTTACGAAATGCTTGGAGGAACTCACCGATAAAGTCGTCTAGGTCCTGACTGAGTGTGCGGGAAGGTTTTTAGTGCAGAATTCAATTTTAGTGCCTGATATAGGGCTCTGCTGATTTTCTGTTTCTTCTTGTGTCAGTTTGGGAGGTTATATTTGGAAACGGTTGTTTTTGCAAGCTGTATTTTCTAATTCACTTCATCACTCTTCAGTCTTCTTTGTGAATTTTGCTTCATTGAGCTGACCCTAAATGTTGGTGATTTCTCAAAATCCTTTCTCGGACCTCTTTTCCTATTTAGCTCCCAGTGACTCCCAAGCAATCTGCCACAGCCCACAGACCTGCTCTCCTATGAACTTCTGTGTCTCCACGGAACTTTCATTATTGCAACAAATATGTTGTCACATGCCTATTACATACCATGGGCTTTTCTCATCGACTACCACGTACCCTGGTGTGTTTTATAGCCAAATTATAACCAATAGTCTCTGTCTCATAGATTAGAAATACAACTCCCTTTGAATGCCAGTCTGCACACCACGTATTTCCAGCTGCCTCGAGGACTTCTCTCTGAGTGTGCTCCCCGGGCAAACGAAAGTCTATGTCGTCACAACTTAACGACTTTCTCCTTCCTCCGACCCCGCCCTGGCCTCCCCCTCCGAGACTGTGGTGGCTGGTAAATGACGTCACTCTTCACCCAGTTGCCGGAGCTGGGAGCCTCACACTGAGGTTTGACTCTTCCTCACCACACAGAGATTTTGGGCCAAACGGCTAGCCGGTCTAACTGGGGTAATGACTGCACTCCGCCCCGTGCAGGCCTGGGCCCCTGAGGCTGATGTGGGCTTCCTGCTCCATCCATGTTTTTCTGTCCCAGGAGGAGAGCACGAACCTCTTTCTCCTGGCCCGTGAGGCTGCTCCTGATCACTCCGCGTGTGGCCACATGCGGGTCCTCTTGGTGTCAGGGGAGCAGGGAGCTCTCCCAGCCTCGCACCTTCACACCTCACACCCGCCCCCCCTGGTGTGCTCATCGCCGTGTCCAAGAATTAATGCCAGTTCCTTTTTTCTGGTCCCAGCTCCAGCCTTGCTCTTCCCTGAAGTCTCCAGACCTTGGCACAACAATGGGGGCGCCTGTTGTCGCGTGCGTGTGTCCCCACGCGGTGCGCCTGTTTCTCTGCGGTGGCACATGCAGACTGCAGCTGGAAAGATGGCCAACTGTGCCCCCCAGCCGCCCAGGGCCACGCTCTGTTTCTCAGGGTCCTCGCGTTCTCCGAGCACAGGTACCCGACGTCCGTCTGAGTACAGAAGGGACAAAAATGTGTCACCAAGTGCTACTGCTAGAGTTACTCGCTCCCAGTTTCTGTTGACAAACATCGGGAAACATTTTTTAAATCCTCACCTGAGGATATGATTTGGTTGATTTTAGAGAGAAAGGGGAGAGAGAGAGAAATACCAAACAGTTGCCTCCTTTACATGCCCCGACTGGGAATCAAACCCGCAACTTTTTGGTGTATGGGACGACATTCCAACCGACTGAGCCACTTGGCCGGGGTGGGACACATTTTGGATGACACATTGAAGACAGGCATTTCTGTGTCTCCAGGGAACTTTCATTATTTCAACAAATATTTTGTCGCACACCCATTACACACAATGGCTTTGTTCCTCCACCAACATGCGCCCCGGTGTGTTTTATAGCCATTTAATAACCAAGAGTCTCTATTTCGTAGATTAGAAAGGTAAGACCAATCATTGGTATTCAACCAAAGTCCTCAGCCAGGAAGCAGTAGACTTAAAAGCAGATCACCAGCTGTTTCTGCTTTCTCTGAGAATTTTTTCCCTTTCAGCAACCCTGTTTAGAAGTCTCAGTCCTGAAATCGATGACTTACAACAGTAGTGGAGCCCAGGCCAGCCCTGCGAGTTCCCTCCTGCTTGGTTTCCTGCCGGTCACGGAGTCCCACTGGGCAGGGGTCCCGGGGGCTGTTGAATGAGTGTCTGTCCCTGTGACCAGTATTTATACCTCCCTCTGCACGTCATCTCTGCCAGGGCTTGCCGTCACTGAAGAGTAGATATTTTTGTCCCTGATCCAACCACGAGGGGACGGAGACTATAAGAGGTTAGGGGAGGGGCCACAGGCTGCCTGGACTGGCAGGGACCCCGCAGGAGGTCACCCCTCCATCGGCTTTGCCCCAGAGCTGTGCTCTTTCCTCCGGTGACACCTCCCATTCAGTCATTCACTGCTGAGGGCAGACAGTCTCGTCTGTCCTCCATGCAGCAGTGGCCACCACCCACCCTGCACCTCCCAGGCAAGGTGCTCTGGGGACACAGCCTTGGGTTTTGTCCCGATGGTATTGGAGCCAGGAGGTCCAACCGGTGGTTCTGACTGTCCTGTCCCCGAGGCTCAGACATGGGTGTTGATTCTGCTGCCCCTCGGGCTGGGCTGGCGCCGGCCTGTCTGTCGGTGATGAGGTGTTATGGTCCCTGCTCCAAGGTTTACCTGGATGAATGATGTTCCTCTTCAATGGCTAAAGTAATTTCTCTCCAACAGAGACGACTTTTATTTTCAACAGGCAGTGGCTCTTTCTTCCTGAAGCAGCTTTGCTGGGGAGGGAACCAGGCCACACTCTGTCCCTTCCTCTGGGGAAAAGCCACCCCAGAGACGCGTGGAATGACGCTGCAGAGTCTCAGCCTCCCGATGCGGTGACACAGCATCACTGACACCCAGGGCCCGCAGAGACCTCGGGGTGCGTCTCATCTCTCTTGCCCTGTCAGGGACTGTCACAGGACTCAGGAGCGTGGCGTTTGGAGGAGGGGTCCCAGTGGTTGTCCTCAGATGCTTGTGTCACGCCCATTTCAGTGTCCTGGGGCTGCCCCAGCAACAGAAATTTGTCACCTCTCAGTCTTACAGGCCGTAAGGCCAAAGTCAAGGCCTCTGATTCCTTGAGCTTTAGAAGGAGGCCCAGCAGGCGTCTGTTTTCTCCAGTGTGAGGACGACTTCTGCCTCTTCCTCCTGCACTGGCCCGCCCACGTCTGCCGGCACTTCCTAGGTGCCAGCCTCCCTCCCAGGCGCTCAGGCCTCTTCAGCCCCATTACTGGCGTCACCCCTCACCCAGGTTGCTTTGCAAGTGAGGGCAGACCTCAGTAGCAGGTGAGACTCTGCAGACCTGTTTTCTGCAAGATATGATTTTTTTCATGTAAAAATAAGGATAGTGAGGTCAAATACATTTGGGCAATGATGAGTTAAATACCTCAAAAGAGGTTTTTTTTTCAACTGAAGAACGTCAGAACCTTCGCTATGTTAAGGGGCATTGTGTCTAAAGAAGAAAGATAATATGCTTTCCCAAAGTATTATTAGTATTTTTCCCTCTCTGACATCTCATGGAATGGCGTGCTGAGGCCCAGGGACCGCGAGCTGTGCTTTGCACTACCACGGCTTTGGTAAATCGGCCCTAATTCTGCCTCCGGAGCGGGCCTTCCCCTCTGTGTGCAGAGGGGTGATTTTGAACCCTGAAGGGACTGCCAGGGGCCCAGCCGAAGGGATGCTGAGACCTCGGTGATACCGAGCTTGTCCCACAGCTGTGGGTGGCTCCAGGCACTACCGCATGACCAGGTGGTTCTTTGTCTGCCCAAAGCTCACAGGAGCCTCCAAGTGCAGGTCTGAAGCTGGGATCCGCTCAGGTGTTCACTGCAAGTGGGCGGAGTCTCTTCCACACGGTGGTGGGTGGGGGTCGAAGTTCCTCCGGAAATGCCAGCTGGGTGTAACTCACCTTTCATTTCAGTGGGGCTGTTTCTCCTTGGTTGATGAGGAAGCAGCGCCCCCTTCGTTTCCCAAGGGTCTGAGCAAATAAAGCCCACCTCCCCGCCTGCTGCAGCGCCCAGCGTTGGGGGAAGCCCATCAACACACCCGCTGGTGGGCAGAACGGGAGCGAGGGGACCGAAGACAGATTGCTCAAGCCCGAATGGCATTTTTCAACTTTTCCTTCCTTTCTTTTTTTCCTGCTCCAATGTCTCTTTGCCGTGGCGTTAATTAGAAATTTAGGTAAATGACATAAGCGCCCCAATTTTTTATTTCTGCCAGGAGAACAATCAGGCCATTAGAAGTAACAAATGGTCCGGACTCGTGTTGCCTGTTGAAAATTTTCAAGCTACATTATTTCTGACAAGAAAAAAACAAATAATAGTTGTTTTGGCCAATTTTTACCATAAGCCGTGTCAGCGCGAGCAGATGCGGCGGGGCCCTGGCCTCCTCCCCGCTGTCGCGCCTCATTAAAGTGCGCCGACTCAGGTGGGCCCCCCAGTCCTTTAGGTAAACAGTTATTTACATGAACTGCGACATTTTTCTTTGGTGACAATTTCTAATTGTTCAGGCAACCAAGGGTGATATATTAAACACTTGGAAAAAGGCTTCACCTGTAAAACAAATTACTTTAAATTAACTACCCTTTCAAAAGAAAGGCAAAATTTCAAGATGGACAAATTAGACCCTTCTCAGGCACATATGGTAAGTGTTTCAAACACGGCCCCACTGGTCCGCACTCCAGAGGACCATTCTTCATGATGGAGTGGGGACTGGCTGGCTCACCAGGGGCTCCTTCCTCTGCCAGCGCTGGCCCGCGATGCGCGCGGAAGGGGTCCTGCGTGCCGGGCGTCCCTCGGCAGCTGGGGCTTCATGAACTCGCAGCCTTTGCTTTTGCAGTTTAACTCTTTCTGAGGCTCTCCCTGCAAAGCCTTCCACTCTTGGTGTCCTTTATACATGATTTCTGGCAAAGTAAGCGCTCACTGAGTGGGTGTTAAAGCCCGTCGATTAGCCACATGCACCTGCTTCCCATGCCGGCCAGGTTGACGTCCCCAGCCCAGGGCAGGGACAGCATAGGGTCCGGTGAAATCAGTCACCAACACATGATTATGGGAGGTCACTCTGCTCAGGGTACTGGGCTCCATGACTCGAGAGTAGCATGTTAAAAGTCAAGGTCAAATCCCTACTGCGTGGGGCTAGATCGTGTGCCCCCATATTTCATGTCCTACCTAGGACCTCAGAATGCAACCCTTATGTGGGAATAATGCCATTTCTGGTGTGATTAGTTAAGAGGAGACCATGACAGATTGGCCTCGGCTCTGAACCCCACAGGACTGGCATCAGTCACATGGAGAGACCCAAGGGGGGAGGGGAAGCTGTGAGAAGATGAAGACTGAGGTAGGGGTGATGGGTCCACAAGACAGGGGACCCCAAGGATGCCAGCAGCCACCACGAGTGGGGCGAGAGACCCCACCTACGCACACATGGGACACAGCGATGATAAAAGTACGTCTGAAGATCTTTGGTCAGCTTGATTTTACGGTGGGTTTCTGGGAACACACAAGTACGACTAGAATGGACCCAGAGAAGGAGAGAGAGAAGAGCTCGCACGGGCCGTGTCTCCCTGTGGAGCTAAAAACAGGTCAAAACCATTGACTCTCTGCCACCGAGGAGTGTGACCATCACCAATGGGTTCGAGTGTGGTTTCTACCTTTTTCCTGCTCGCAAGCTATAGTTACTTTCTACTTTATAGAAACTATTTCTGAGCACAGACAAGAAGGAAATCTTTTCAATTCATTTCCTGAACATGGAAGATTCTTGACATCCAAGCTTGATAAAGATATGTAAAGAAACCCGCAACTCAATTCCACCTGCGAAAGTGATGTCTCACGTATACTATCGCCAAACGGGAAGGAACGTATTCGAAACCGATGATCAGCTCTCACGCTTGCCAAGCACACACGTGTGGAAATTTCGTGTGTGAGTCTCACTTCCTCCTCACCGACGGCCTTTTAAGAAGACGAGGCTTGAAGAAGTTAAGTTGCTCGTTATCACACAGCCAAGAGTAGTGGAGGTGAGAGGTGAACTCAGGTTTCTCAGAGATTCCAGACTTTTGAGCATGGTGTGTGGTGACTTCACGGTGGTCCCTGGAAACACGAGTGAGTCACTGTGAGGAAACCTGTACCTGTCACACCAGTAGGGCACCAGACTGAACACGTGGCCGTCTTGTTTGACGCAGACAAGTGACTTGATCGAAGGTAACATTTCGTCTTGGTATTATGACAGGGAGAAAAGGGGAGGTTTCTTTCATGGAAGCAATATTTGCATAAGGTCATCAGTTCTCTGCCTTCCAGGCCGCATTTCGATCACCTTCTGCGCTAGGAGTGGCTCAGGGGGGTCGTTCTGATGCTCCTGGTTAACCTGCGAGATGTGAGGAAAAAGGACTGTTAGAAATAGGACACCTGATTACCAGAGGGAAGGTGATAAAATTAGCATTGTTTTCAGTTGATGCAACTGAAACTTAAAAGAATCAGCTGTAAACATATTACATCTATAAGAAAATTTTAGTTAATGCTTAACAATTTTAACTAAAACTTGACTTTTAACTAATGTGCATAAATGAGTAGACTTTTATTGAACACAGCACAAGCAAAAACATACAAAATATATATTCCAGGCCAAACAATATTTACAATAGCATGAGGAATACAAAATGTCGGAATAAAACTACGAAATGTCCTGGAAAAGTATTAAAAATTATAAACTTTGCCAAGGGACAAAAAAAAAGACTTAAATGCCTGTGAAGAATAATACCCCTGCACGCGGAGATGGAGCGCCTCAGCTGTCACCTCTCGCCGCGTTCGTCTGCAGGTTCAATGAATATCCAATTCTGGTCCCGGCGGGATGCGGGGAGGGACTTAACAAAATGTTGTTAAAGTTCATCTGGAAAAATAAATGGCTGAGCAGAGCCAAGGAAATTTTGAAAAGTAAGAATAATGAGAGAGGACTTGACCGACTAGATAATAAAATACTGGAGTGATTAGAACAGTGTGTTCTTGGTGCAGGGATAAGTGAATCAATTGAACAGGAAAGAAATTTCAGAAAGAGACATAAATAATTCAGACATAACAAAGATGACATTTTAGAATGGAAGAAAAGGATGGATTATTCAGTAAATAGTTTGGGGCATCTAGTTAAGCATTTGGGGAAAAAGTTAGATCCCTACTTTAAATTATACTAAAAATAAATACCAGAAAGATTAATATTTTAAGCTTAGGGATGGGTCTATAATTAGTACTAGAAAAAAAAATCTAGGTAAAAGTTTATCCCATCTTTCTGTGGCAAAGGCTTTGGGAAGAATGGAGAATCATACACAGAAACCAAGAAAGAAAAGCAGATGGACTTGAATGGATAAAAACGTACTTTCACATTTAAAAAATGACAGTGCAAACAACTTAGGGAGACATTCTGCAAGCTATATTCTAGCACACGTGTTAACATCTGTCGTGTAGGGACGAGTACAGCAGAAACCCCCCCGTTGAGGAGTGTATCGTCATACGGCATGCTCTCTCCTGCCGCCACCTCTCCGTCTCTGTCCACGCGTGTTCACAGACGTGTTTTTATGTTGGTGGTGTTAAAATGAAACCCAACCAAGGACAATCAATATCACCAATGTGTCCAGCATCGGGGGCCTGGCTAGGTAAGTTACGGGCTGCTAGGCAGTGGGATAAAGGACAGGGTGTGGACCACATGGGGAAACTCTAATCGGTCCTGGTGAACGTGTGTTCCAAATAAGGAAGTGTGTGTGTGTGTGGGGGGGGGGGGTGCACGGGGGGCATGTGTGCAGAGAGCTGAGGCTGGCGGCCGGGCGGGCAGGGGCAGTGCTGTGCGGTTTCCTAATCTGCATGTGCATTTAAAGTTGTTCAGCAGGAGTTATTGGACAGAGAGAGGAGAAAGAAGTTTGCGTTTCTTCTTTATGTTTCCCTGCCATGAAAAAGCTAACCCAAAGAGCTCATAAATATTAAGTTAAAAAGTATAGAAAAAATATGCGGGAGATTGAAAAGGGTGGGCAAGTGAAAGAAAAGAAAGATAAACGGCCAATAAGCTTAACATCTCTAAATCCGACTTGTAATGAAGTGCGAACAAAAATGAAATAGTGTTTTACTTATTAAGTTGCATATCGAACTTCTTACTTACGAACATGTTCTCGAGGTAACATCGGCCCTCAGGGGAGTGCAGACCAATAGGCCCAGGGAAGGGCAAGGTCTGTTGTATGGCCTGTCTGGTGAAAGACTTCACAGGATTTTGAAGTCTCCTTTAAGTTTTGTCCCATGGAAATGCGGTATTTACAGATGCGAATAGATGTTTGGCTTCAGGGGGTTTTCCGGCTGTGCGGGCGGTGACAGAAAGAAAGGCGGCCATCGGCTGTCTAGTCCTTACGATCACACCATGAGCGACCAGGCGACCACGCCGAACTGTGGGAGAGGCTGTGGGCCGTGGTTAGTGTGAGACATTCCGTGTGAACTGCAGCCGCTGCGACAGCCCCAGCGGGCAGGTGCCAGGCTTCCTTTCCGCCCTGTGGATCCTCGGGAGCAAGAAGGAGAAATGCTCCCCGAGTTGCCACGGACGTTCGTAGGGAGTGGGACTGTGGGAGATTTTTCTTTTCCTTCCATCTGCTCGTTCAGAGATGCCTGTGATGTTGATTCTGGGATGAGTTCCAGGGAGTGGGGCGCATCCTTCATTCTTGGATTTGGCAAAATGTACTGTGCATCTACTCTTCCCAGCGCCCCAGGAGCTCCCTCCAACCGGGAGGCACGTCCTGTGAGGACCTATACCTGGGGGCAGCAGGGCAGAGAGGGACACCCCGTGCTTGCCGCAGGCCACAGAAACATGGTGGCCTGGAAATCGGGCTGGCATCTCCCGAGCTCCTGCCTGCACCTTCCGAATATCCTCTGGTCCTATCAGATGCAAGCCCTGCAGGGCGGTGCGCCCAGTCTGAACGATTTCTCTCCCCCAACACGTTCCCTCTGGAGGACCATGCGGACCGTGTTCGCTGGCCAGTGTACAGCATCTCCCCCTACCCTCGGCCTCAAGAGCAGGGTGCACCCTAAGAGCAGGGCAAGTGTCCGCGGTGAGGTCCACAGGGAGGCTAGGGTGAAGATCAGACACCACAGGTGAGCCGGCCCCCCAGGGCGACAGTGGTGAGATGCAGCCATGCTCCGAGCCCCGGCTGATAACTCACTCTTTCCAGATTTCTGTGAAGGACAGTGCCGGTCTGACCAGATCTGCAGGAAATCTTTAGCAGGGAGAGAAGGCTAACAGTGCAGCTCCTTAGCACAGCACCCGGCACATGGCAGGCATCCTCTGCATGTGGACCAGAGGGGCTCACCCACATGGCCTCGGCCTCGGCCACTGTGCCTGCCCTCCTGGGTCAGACACCTTCTGCCCAGCCACAGCGGATGCCTCACCCTCCACAGAGAGCCTGGACTTCATGCCTGCACAGGCCCTACCTCGAGGAGTGGTCTCCCAGTGCTTGGTGAGGGCCTCTTGGATACAAACGCAATGCAGACACACACATACACACAGACTCCGCTCGCACACGTGCAGACATACACAGGCATGTGCACAGAAGACACGCAGATGCACACAGTGCAGGCACACACATGCAGGCATGCACACAGATACACGGATATGCACGTACTCACACGCCGATACACAGACACACATCTGCACACACATCCACACGCAGGCATGCACATCCAGTGTTTTACCCGTGTTGCAACTCAAGGGGTTCCCAAGACAAACCTTGCGGGAGACTGGACCTCGTGGTGAGACGTCCAGGAGTCTTTCCCATGGGAGGGTCCCTGCAGGGCCATCTCAGACGGGCCTTCTTGATGAGGCTCTCGGAGCGCCTGGTGGCTGGCTGGCTCGGCTCCCTGTTAGGAAAGCCGGTGCGTTTCACTGTCTGCATTCCCAGAGTCTAGGATCTCTCAGCATTTTACCCACACAGAGTTGCTGCTGGTTTGTGGAGGGCTGACTGGAAACGGGGTTGGGGGTGCTCCGGGGACAAAGATCTTATGTCGCAGAGCTGGTCAGCTTCTCCATCCCGTCTTCCCATGAATAACCGAGGGAGGCCTGTTTTAGCTTTTATGCTGTTGTTAATTTCATGCCTGACGCTAAGTCCACGCTGAGTCCTTAATCTTGTTAAGAAACACCCACAAAATATTTATTACTGGCAAACTTATTTCATAGGTAACTGCATTGTACTTTTTTATAAAAAAAAAAACTTTTATTTTATGCCTTTTTGTGAAATAATTAAAAACATCATTTTCTTTTTGATCTTTTGGGGATTAAAACTATATTTAATCATGCAATGTTTTTTTTATTATTTTTGTTCTCGTGTTGTGGCGAGTGTACCGTGGTTTTTATCTCCTCTTTGTACTTGCAATAACATATTATTTGACCATGAATCACTTTAATGGATTGAAACATAAGCATGTGAATTGAAAAATAGATACATTAGTCAAATCAATAAATAAATATGAAAATATATTTCTACAATGAAAAACCATCTTGGCTACTGTGTCCTCCAACTTGGACAGAGAGAGCTGAAATATACGGCCGTAAAATATAGCTTACCATGTCAACTAGCCAGTGCCTGCGGCCTAAAAGGGATTGTGAGCACTGGGGAAGTAGTATTTCATCAACAAAATCATAAAATAAAGACATTAAAATGAAGGGATGATGGAGTGTGGCAGGGCGTTTGTGAAATCACCCTTCAGTCGGAGGCTGGAGCAGTTCAGTGTTCAGACGTCGCGTGCTTTCATATAAATTTGCTTACAAAGAGCAGGCCTTAACAAGCAGGGGTGCCCGGCTGGCCCTGTAGCAAATGTATTTCTACGACTGTGGCTTAAACAAACTCTACTTGCTCCCCGTGGTCCAGCTGGACGAGAAATAAATAATTCATCTCGGTGCCCAAAAGTACAACTCCCCTGGTCTTCACCCACAGTATTTGTCTTTGTTAATTAACGACTGAACATTGCCCCCCGCCCCCCCCTTTAGCTATTCAAAAGTCGGCTGCGGGCTTCTAGAGACTTCTCCTCTTGTGCTGTCTTCTTTGGGTGAAATCCTCTATCAGTCATAATCACTGTTCAATCTCTAATTTCATAAGATAATAAAACGGGCTGCAAGGGTTATTAGGAGTTACATTGTGTGACTTATCAGTTATTTGTCAGAAGAACGTTGGAATGTAATTAACATACATTATTTTAACAAATACAACGGAGAAATAAGGACTTTAAAGGACTTGCCTTTCCCAGAAGCTAGGCACAGAGCACACCGTGAGGAGGCCGGCATTTGCACGCATTCACCTACCAGCGTAGCTTTCCTGTTGCACGCAGTATTTGTTCGTACCTGCGAAGCGCTGAAATTTGCTTGACTATACGTTCACGTGTTAATCAGACCAAGCAGCATTCTCTCAAACGTGCAGGTTCATGGGGCGGAGGAGCTCGGACAGCACAGATGTGCAGGTGGGTCGGAGAACCCCAGGTGTAGGGTGGGCGGTGCTCCACAGTTCTTATCATCCTGTCAGACTCCATTCATCCCTCCGTAAACCATCACCGACAGCTTGGCTCCTGCAGCCCCCACCCAAGGCAAGGGCGGTTGCCTCAGCCTCCCCCAGGCACTGCCTCTGGAGCACTATCCCCTGACTGGCCCCGGTCCCCGGTGAATCACAGTCCAAGGCAGAGCACAGCCACCGTGTTGAATCTTGCCCAGCAGGATGATGGGAAAGCAGGGTGGAGCCTTTTAGATGTCCTCTTCAGTTTCCAGCACTGCTGTTTTGCTGCCCTTGGTCCATTGAAACAGCCACTCACAGCCAGCCCAGGAACCCAGCAAGCCGCTCAACCCAGATGCTGATTCCTAATGTATAATTTATTCCCCTCCTCCCACAAGGCCTGCCCTGTGACCCGCCCCAGGACCTGGACTCTGGCAAATGGACGTTGGGAGTCGGAGCTCACGCGGGTACCCAGCCCAGCCCTCCCTGGGCTGTTGGGGCGGCCAGGGTGCCCTTCAGGGAGGAGCTGAGTCTCAGGTCCTGAGGTGGGACCCTTGGGTGCATCTCTGAGCCTGAGCTGGCTTCACTGCCGAGCCTTGGGGAACATGGCTCTGGAAGCCCCCCGGGGAGCCTTCGCACGGCCTCTGTCCTAATGCACATGGTCGGCGGCTAGAGGGAGGGCAGGAGTCCCCAAGGAGAGCCCGCCTGAGCTGCCCTCCTGCCCGTGCCCAGAGCCAGCCCCCGCCCCAGCAGTGGCGGGAGCCCCCGGCTCGCTCACCCGCCACCTGGTGACCAGCGCAGGAACGGTATGCTTTGGGGTCCTCTTACCACCCCAGAGGCAGCCGTGCCGGTTTCAGTGCGCGCTTTTTATGAAACATTTTATTCAGGGCAACTGAGTCTGCTCCCCTCCTTCCTTCCCTGTATTCTCTGGTTTATTCTCTCCCCAGTTGGTTTTGGCTATAATGCAGCCCACCCACATGCAGGTTGCAGAGATGGGCGAACCAAAGTCACAAACAATTCAGGGTAATGGTGGTGACGCCTTGGTACAGCATCTGCCAAGGCCAAATATACTGGCACACGACGTTTGGAATTACTAGTTTCAACTTTTTCTTTTCAATTGGTTTTTTGGGGGGCGGGGGGAGGGAGTATATAGGAATGTATCCAAATAAATATTATTTTTGAATCACAGATATGTTAGCGCTATTTAAGTGCCATTTGGGGAATGATGTATGCACATAAACATTTAACATAATGCCAGTAAAAATCGCAGCGCCTCGTGGTACAGACCACCCCGTGCCAGCAAGCGCGGGCTGACTTCGCGCACGCAGCTATTTCTGGACGCACGTGAGGCCGTATTTAATGTATCGACCTCCACATGCTGTTGTCATTAAAGTTACTAATAAAGGTGATTGGATTTTTGATGCAGTAAATTGTTTATTGTTCTGGTGCTGTGTTCTTCTCGGAGGCCCGCTGAGGGGCGTTTCCATACCGAGCTCCTTCCGTTGGCAGGAAAGCCAGACGTGAGCTTCAGCCGTATTTCTTGTGTCTGTGTCCTCGTGGCCTGAGTGTGAAAACTTTATTGCTCATTATCTGCTGGGCTGTGATGAAGTGACGGATGATTTATTGGGAGCCAAAAACTGTGTTTCGACAGCGAACATTTTGATCCTCGGCGCTGCGGCCCTGCCAGCCTCCTCCAACTGCCCCGGCCACAAACGAGGAGAGCTCACTGCTGGCGGGCCCGGCACGCTCCCTTGTAAAGGTCCCCCTTTCAGGTCGCGCTCTGTTCCTGATTTGATTCAATTCCCCTTTGTTGCTTAAAAATTCAATTTGTTTAATTGAGCTGTTTGACAATAAAATCTGAATTCCATGCATTTTAACCATTCATATTAAATTTCTCTCTGTATAGTACTTTTATTAATGTGCTTTACAGGCAGAGGCTTAATTTAAATTTGGTGACCTCACAAGCTTATAAAATGATCTGATTTTTTTTCTCCCTCCTCAAACCTAAATTAAAATGAATGCATGCAAACCGACGATGGAGCTGCGATTTCTTCGCTGAGTTTAATAAGTCGAGGGAAGGGAAGCGCGGGGCTGCGGGAATGCGAAGCCTGCAGATGGGTGTGTGTGTGTTCTCATATTTTAACGGATGACGTAATATTGTGGCAGAAACATGAGTCTAAATGCCCCGCCGTTGACAGTTCCGAAGGCACGCCTCCATCTCCTGTTAGAATGGGGGGCGAGGAGGCGCTGCGTGAGCGAGTGGGCACCTCCTCTGCTGTTTACAAGGTTCCGTAGTTATGGACATTGAAAAGGCTGAACATCTTTACCTCTAGGGTTCATCCGATGCTCAGAAGCCGGCATAAGATTTTTAAGGTTTACTAAACTTTAATCTGTAAAATGTTATTGCAATACCCGAGTCATTATGTGGGGGTAGAATGCCGCGTGACTTTACAAACACTTTTAAGCGATGAATTATGTTACAAGAATGGGTTGGCTGTGTATCATTATGTCCAGGTAAATGCCAGGACGACGACATAATTGGTGGTTGGGAGTAAAATACAACCCCTGTAAAATGTTACCAAGGTAAGCGTGGAAGGGCTGTAATTCATTACACGTAAACATGGCTCCTAGGCATTCATCATCTCGCGAAACACAGGCTAACTTGATCTCAGCAGGCATTGTTTCTCCTGCCTTTGTTACTTCATTCAGCAGCGTGACTGTGTCCTTTTTCAAAATTGCTCATTCCTTTGATTTCCACTTTTGCCAGGGTCCCCCAGTGAATTTTAATTCGAAGTCTCTTTTCATGCTCCAGAGACTAAGTGTCCTGTAAATGCTGCATCCGACCAACCGGCCTCTGTGAGCGTGAGAGCCCCGGTCCAGACAATGACAAATGTGTGGCGTCGGACGGGAGGTCAGATGGCTATTCCAGACATTAAAACGGCCCAATTTCATAATCGCCAGCACCTTCAGGAAAGGCATTTTCGCCCACCGTGCCCGTTAGTCCCGCCGAAGACGTAGTGTAATAGTGTGGAAGTCAGGAAGCCCATTTCCTACCTGGGCGGCCGGCGCTCTCTTAGCCCTAGGCGACTGTTTAACTTTTAACCCGCTTGTTCACGCAGCGTCCATGCAGAAAAGCGCCGCGCGGAGCATGTGGATGCGGGTCTGGCAACATTTGTTTTGTGCTGTTTCCTCTAAGACACATTACTCATGTGATCAGCCATGGTCCGCTGTCCTGAGTACGAAGTCATTTCCTCGAAATGGCCACCTTTGCTTTCAGTCGTCGGGCTTCAGGTCATGGCGGTCCCTCCACCCCTCTCAGGTCGCCGGCTCAGAGGGAGAGCCCAGCACCAAACGCAAAGGGCTCTTGTCTGGCCATTCTTTGGGGGTGCTGGATTTTCTAGTGTTTCACCAAGTCTGGACTTGGTGAGCAGCCCCTCCCCCTCCCCATGTACGAGGAGAGCTGCTTCATGACCACGAGGTGTCTCTGCCCTCGAGTGGCATCTCGAGTGCAGCCTGGGATCCGTCACCCTCACCATCGCCTGGTGTCTCCCTGCCTGCTCCTGGGCCTGGCAATGCCACTGAGAGGGTGTGGTGGGAAGGCATCTGATGGGACAGCTGGGCGGCACGTGGCAAGCCCTTGGTCTGCTGGTTAATTAATGATACCGGAGAATCGACAATGAAATGGCCTGGAATTAGCACACTTCCCGCGAATAGGACCAATCATTCCCAGCCTGGGTGGCCACCCTACAGAGACTGAAGGCGATGGGGAACGAGGGTTCGGGAGGAGGTCTGCAAACCCCAACACTGTCGGCTCCTCCAGGCGGAGGGGTGACATGTGTCCAGCAAGGGCTGGCCACAGGCCTTCTCTGTCCACGGAAGTAATAAGGAAGCATCAGCATGTCTAAACTCCCCGCGTACGTCACATGTAGGTAGCGTGTTTATCCCGTCCTCAGATTTTTCCCCATAGGCCACCATCCCGAACGAGTCTGTGACAAAGAATAGGGTTTAATGGCTGAGATTTTCTCCACCACTGTTCCTGAGTTGACAAAGGCACTTCCCATTGTCCTTGGACTGTAGCCGCTGGGGACCTGAGACCCCCATAAAGAAAGCCCTCATGCTTTCCGGAAGGGGGCCTGCTCTGTCGTTGGAAAAGAAGGAGCAAACAAAGCTTTCAGG
Source organism: Desmodus rotundus (assembly GCF_022682495.2). Taxonomy (NCBI): domain Eukaryota; kingdom Metazoa; phylum Chordata; class Mammalia; order Chiroptera; family Phyllostomidae; genus Desmodus; species Desmodus rotundus. Next base: position 1,797,965 of record NC_071390.1, on the reverse strand, counting down.
AGAGAGCGAAATGCGCTATGAAAGGGAAACCAAATAGTAAATGCTACTGAGTACAATTCTGGCTGAGCTGGCTGCTCTCTGTGTCTGCTCCCATCTGGACACGAAGCTGGGCGGTCCAAACGCTCAGGTGTAGCCAGGGAACGACAGTGAGGGGAGGGCTGAGTGGATGCAGGAAGGAGATGTGTCCTAAACCTCCCTGCAGCTCTTCCTCCAGAGCCTTTCTGGAGCAAAAATCGAAACAGAACGCTGCAGAGTCGATGCTTGGGAGCCTGTTTTTGTGTGGGAAGTAGACGATTAACTGTACAAAAGGGAAACATGTTTTGCGGGGGGACCCTCTTGTCCACCCGCTGCTGAATGAACAGGAGAGAAGCAAATTGAACCCTGAAAGTCAATGCTAGGTCTGCCACCTTCAAGGGGGGCATGAACTGATGGGGCCGGAAGCTCTGTCGGACCCTGGGTTTGCGGTTCCTGCCCCTGCCCCCGCTCCCGTCCACCAACTCTAGAAATAAGCTTGGGGGTAAAGTTGGGTTGTACTTTTGTGACCTGCCCACGATATTAGCTAAATGCTCCTCGCACGGTGGAAGAGTGGGGGAGTGTCTGATTTTTGCTTTGGAACTCAAAATTCTCCACGGAGACACAGTGGTCAAAGAAAAGTGAGAGAGTCTACTGGTAGAGCTGAGGTCAAAATAGAATGGGATTCCCGAATGGCTGAGTTCACTGGTTTGGGTTAGACAGAGTGGCAGCGCCTGTGGCTGTCTCAGCTGTAGGGAGACTGTCCTTGTAGGGGGTACTGAGCTGCGGAGCGTGGTCATTACTGGGGAGAGGTGGGAAGACGATGCACGAGTTGAGCTTAAACAGTGAGCGAGAGACACCTAAATCCACAAGACGGGGGTGAGAGACATTCCAGCCTGAGAGGCTAACCGAGTGAAGGATGCCCGCCGTGGGTCTTTCAGTCAGGAATACAGAAATGCTCTTCCTATGTAGGGAGAGACCCAGTCCCAATTTACAGGGAGGGCCCCTTGCGTGGAAGAGCTCACACGGGGGCCAGCGAGACCCATCCTAGCCACGTGCCCCAGTGACCTGCCCATGTGTCGCTCTCCTGACAAAGGAGACGCAAAGATGAGACCCACTTCCTGGGGGGTCACATGGGGACACAATGCAGAGTATTACCCAGCCTCCTTGTAGACGTGAGCACCCTGGCGTGCTCTCGGTCAGCCGCCACCCGGCCACCCCGGACATGGTGCATCCTGAGCACAACAGGAAAACGGGCTCAGGTGCCAAATAATGTGCAAAGCTGGAGCCAGCGCTGGGAGGGGAAATTCTTTCTCCTCTTTACTTTTCAAAGCAAATTATTTTATTGTTTTGTTAAAATGATGCACATTTTTCATAAAGGATTAAAGCGATGATAAGACTCGTCCACAGCGACCACCGACCACCTCCTCTCCCACCTGGTTTTAATATATATTTTTTATTATTTCCTTAGTGTTTACAGTTATGACATTTATATATTTATATGTACTTTTACATGTGTTACTTGATTTATCAGCTTTAAAAATGGCATCTTTGTTCCTCAGATGTAAAACATAAGAAAAATAGTGAATTTGGAGAGTGCTAAGCCCGTCTTCCTCTTCAGTATGCAATTGTCGAAGCTGTTTTTCTGTGGGTAGAGTTGTACGTATCTGTGCTTTGGTCATCTGTGAAACTCCTCAGGTGCCACCGTTCAACCCCCCGGATCCGTGGGTCTGACCCTGGTCGATGCTGACTACCGAAACTCTGCCAGCGACCACTTCACGACATTACTCTTGGTCCACGCTGTACTCTTTCAATCCGTAGATTCAAGTGGCCTTTTACTGATGGAGAGTTTCTTAAAGCGTGTAGCACAGTGCTCTCTGTTCTGTTCCGGTTTCTCAGCATGCTGCTCCAAAGGTACCACTTATGTATTCATTGGACATCTTGTTTCATCTGTCTGTCTGCCATGTCCCCACTCCCCTGTCACCAATCATCACTTCCACTTGATTCGCTCCGACCCGCCTTCTGCCCTGCTAGGGCCTGCGTGGCCTTCTTCTCTTTGGTGATCTGAGCTTCTCATCCACTTCCTTCTTTCCTTCTCCTTCGACGGTTGCCTCTCTCTCTCTCTGTCTGTTTTCTGAACTCCTGTGCCACTGCTCCAGACTTTGTATTAAAGGAGTAATTATCTCATCAAGGTTTAAAACAGGGGTGTCCATCCTGTGGCCTGCGGGCCGCATGCAGCCCAGGATGGCCGTGAATGCAGCCCAACCCCAAACTGTAAATTCACTCAAAACACGATGAGATTATTATCAGGATGACATGTCGCAATGTATTTAATGTGAGGCCCAAGAAAACTCTTATTCCAGCGTGGCGCAGAGACGCCAGAAGATGCCCTGGAAATGCCCACGGGGCTTGCTTGGTAACAGCCTCGCCGGCTCCGTGGACCCCTCTTTCTAGTGGGTGTTCTCTACTCACCACCTGCTTTCCTGTTCATTCCTCCCCTTTCCAGTGAAATCTTCAATGCGTTCTGCGCTTATTCATTTTCAAGAGTTATTACTCCTCCCAGAATGAGGTGACTTATCCATGGGCCAGCTTTCCGAAGACACTAATGTTGGCCAGGGTAGGGCCCATTTTCCTGGAGAGCTGACATCGCCCTGCTCACCGGGGATGCTTTTAAGGCAATAAACCGTCTCGGTGTCTACCGCTGCCTGAACGAAGAGATGCGCAGTGGGGAGACGGCCTCTTGTCCAGGCTTTCCCCCACTTTTCTCGCCAACAGAAGACTTTCTGCAAACACAGTGCCCTTCTGTTTTCTCACGCAGCCATGTCTCCCTCGCTCCTCCCTGGTGCCCAAGGGAAGCCTGGTGAGCATTCTCTGGGTGCTGGCATGCTCCAGTCCCATGGTTCCAAACCAGGGACCTTCAATTTTGCTCCTGTTGCCATGTTGCCTACTGTAAAGAATTGTGACCGGAAAGTTTTACTTGAATTCTGCAGCCACAGCCAAAGGTGTCCTTTGCAGGCTCTTCCTGCACTCCGCTATGCCCCTCTCCGTGAGGGGTGCTCCTTCAGACGGGCTGGTGCAGGTTACAGGGGAATTCTGGCTGCAATAAGAATAAAGTTTGCATTGCTTGGTTGCTCATTCTTGTCATTTCGGTGGGTGGGGTGGATTTCTCAATGCAGCTGCTTACCGTAATGCTAGTGTTTCAAACCGGTTGATAAACTTCATTAAGGTTCCCTGGTAATACATGAGGAATTAAAAAGCTACATTGTGTTAGTTACTTGACAAGAAACTAATAAACTTACAAAGTTTCCAAAGTGAGGATTTTTATTAGTTTAATTTAATACATGGTTTAGCAAGGAAGTATGCTTCATTTCATAAAAGGAATGAATTAATTCAGGGACTCGTTGAACACACACTTGGGTCAGGCACCATTGCAGGTGCAGGTGGTGAAGTATTTAGTAAAACAGACAAAACCCTACAATCTTGGGCTTACCACGTGGGGTGACAAAGGATGAGGGAATAACCCAACAGACACACAGCAATGTCACGCGGTGAGAAGTGCTCGAACGTAACGAAACAGAGAAGAGAGTGGGAAAGCCCTTCTCTTTGAGACACATCTGCCCAGGAAGGCCTCCCTGGGGCGACGACAGCAGAGGGGTGGTGTCTGATGTCTGAAGGGATAAGCAAGGAGAAAGGCATTTGGGGGCAGGTGACACTGTCTCTGCCAGGACTCGAGGTGGGAACATGACTGCCAGGTGTGACGCGTCATGGCCAGTGTCTCTCCGGCTCAGCCCTGGCACGCAGGCGTCTGGTCAAACCCTAGTCCTGACGTCCCAAGAAGGTGTATTTTAATGAGAACCACATCCAAGTCAGCAGACACTCTCCGCCGCGCGTGGGCCTTGCCCAGTCTGCTGGAGGCATTAAGAGAATGGGACTGGGGTTCCCCCAGCAAGCGGGAATTCTGCGTTTGCCCCTGAGCTGCAGCCTCAGCTCTGCCCTGGCTCCTAGCCTGAGACCTGCCTTGCGGGTTTCGGCCTTGCCAGCCTCCACAGTCACGTGAGCCAATCCCTTAGGACAAATCTCTCTCTGTACATACGCACCCCCAACTGGTTCTGTTCGTCCAGAAGACCGGCCTCCTCACACAGCAGGCCTGAGGCTCGTCCAGGATGCCAACATGCAGGAGTGCCCTGAACGAGGGGCGGGAGTGGTGGGACTCAGCACTGGAGACCCCCCAGGGCCCAATCACAGGGCCTTTGCCCACTGGGACCAGAGTCAAGTGTGTGTCTTCTTTCCCGTGTGACAGGGAGCAGGGTCACGCTAGGTGGTATGAGAAGCGTCTTCCATTCTGCCCTCCGTGAATTCACACCTTTGGGTGGTCCCCTCCCTCACTGCTTTGGGGTTGGCCATGCGACTTGATTTGGCCCAAGGGACAGTGGAAGAGAGTGTAGGGATGGTGCCCTGAACCGCCTGTCGAAGAAGCCCAGGCTGGCCGGCTGGAGGCCGTGTGACCCAGGGAGCGGGGCGGGACAACACCAGCTCTGGCCCCTGTCCCTTGAGGTCCAGTGGGGCAATTTCCATTCAGCTCAAGCCAAGCTCCCCAGCTGACCATCTGACTCGGAGAGACACCCAGATGACCCGCAGGGCGCTGAGCAATAACGAATGTGGGCCGGCACTATGAGAGGCGGGCTTCGTCGTGAGGGGAAGGCTGAATACGGGCAAGTACAGAGGGAAGAGGGGAAGCAAGGAAACGATGACCAGGTGGATTGACTGGGTGACAGAAGGTGTCTTGGGCCGAGGTGACAACAGTGAGAAGGGGAGACAGGACCCGATGAGTGTGAGGAGACACACGAGTCCAGAAAGACTTCCAGGGCGTCGGCTCGAGGAGCTGCGTGACCGCCTGCCCTGGAATCAAGTTGCCATGGCCAAGTGCGCTTGTGGAAACTCTGGAATGTGCAGGGCTGAGCCAGTCCTTCACGGAGGGGCCGTCTGCAGGTGCCTGAGGACAACGTGGGCCATGCGCCTCCAGGAGGGAGTCGAAAGTGCAGGGCTGCTCCAAGGTCATTGCCCCTGCCCACCCCGAAAGCCCCAGGAGCACAGCTGGGGTCAGCTGCAGCTCTGACGCTGGAGGTGGTGACGGGACGCCTCCCACTCACAGAAGCTGGTTCTCGGCCTTCCATGCCGTCTTCCAGAGCGCTGACTGATGGGAAGTGTGTCTCGGGGTGGATGCCTTGTTCAGGTCCCACGGCAGTCAGTGGCCGAGGAGACTCTCAGCTGACTCTGTCTGCGGCCCTAACCCCAGTCATCCCAGCGTCCACATGGCCTCTGCTGACAAAGACCGGGTCTCCCCGTGCTTTCCTGGATGTGCTAGACGGGGCTGTCTGAGCCGTGTCCGAGATCGGAGCTTGCAGGAGACAGCAGGAAACACAAAGACTTCCCACACGGTGCCATTCCGCCCGGACCAGGCCCCACAGACTGGTACAAGAAAGTTCTCCCTCCGTGGAAGGTGGGGGGTAACTGGGACGACAGCACCTCCCATGGCTCCAGGCTGTGGCAGGGCACAGGAAGAATTGACATCAGAAAGGAGAGGAAGTGGGAAAAGGTGGCATGTCCTTACTGTCACCTGCCACTCTGCCACTTCCACGAGCAAAGCCCTGAGATTCCCCCTTGTCCCAGCAATCACATCCAGATTCTTTGCGATGGTGTCCATGCCCCAGCTTGCTTCGCCAGCTTGTCACATTTTGTCTCCCCTTTCCCACCGAGACACACCAGTCCCTGTAGACGTCCTAAGCTTGAAGACTCTGTGTACGACCCTTTCTGACCTGCGTTACTTTGCACGTTACATCATTCCTTCTGTGTGGAAATCCCCCCTGAGCAGCTGGTGGAAAGGGAATTATTGTAAAATCCAAGTTAACAGGGACTGTCTCTATCGCCTTCCAGGCTCTGGAATCGGGTTTCCCGACTCCCTTCGCTGGGCTTTCCGCAGGATCTCCTCTGGGGGTGCATGGAGCGTTCTGCCGTTGCCCGTTCCCTCCCGTTGGTGCGGTGGACTGGAGACACCGGTCAAGGGGAGGGCGCGGATGCTTCGAAATCCGGTGGTGGGAGCGTGCCTGCAGGTCTCACTCGCCGACCGCGTGGCCTGGGTGTCACTCACTGTCTCCGAGCCTCAGTTTTCTCATTCCTCCAAAGGGGGTTAACATCAGACTGGACAGGGCAGCGCCTGCCCCTCTCTTGCAGTTGAAGGTAAGCCAGTCAGGGCGGCAGACGGGGCTTCTGGTTTAGTCCTCCGTCCCCAGCTCCTCGTACAAGGCCTGGGCAAATACCTGGTGGGGGTATGGATGCGTTTATTTATGAGATTGCTGTAATAAGCAATGACATCAGTGACGGACTCAGTGTGCCTGGCACACAGCAGGCCGGTTACATGGCGGCTGTTATGACTCAGCTGAACTTGGCTCTTCCTCCACCTCGGGAGGCCGGAAACTAAGTTTGTTCATTGTGTGTTCTTAGCTAGGCCCTCCCATGCGGCGAGCGCCTCGAGCTCCAGAATATAATTTCATTACCATTGCAGCTGGAAGCCCACCTCGGGCGGAAAACCAGACAGATGAGCTCTCTCCTCGCTCAGAGCCCATGGCGATCTGTGTCCGTGTTGTAATTCTGCGGGCCCAGTGGCCACTGAACATGTATATTTTATGGCGGAGTAAAGACAGACGAATAGCTCACGCGTATTGAGCAGTTACTGGGTGGTAGGCCCCGTGTTTATTTTTAATTTAGCTTATTTTAGGCTGTCTTTACGACAACCTATCAGGAAGTGGCTACTCCCGTCCTTGATGGACAGACAGGAAGTGAGAGCCAATCACGCGTCTGGGAAGGGTGGACCTGCGATGTGAACCCCGGGGGTGTGAGCTCCCCTGGCAGCGGGGCCACCTGCGGAGTCTGTGCCGGCACTGGAAGGGACCCACCCTGGGGTGATGGGGATGAGGTGGGGAGGGCCTGGGCTTTGGCCTCTGCTGCGTCCTCTCTGTTTGCATTATGGCCTACGGCAAGCCACTTCTCGCAGAGCTGGGTGTCCTATTTAACTAGCGAGGCTGGCACTGTATACTGAACAGGCTGGCGGTAACGAGTCCCGAGTGTGGTCATTGGAGAGAAGGCAGTTTGGGCCCAAGTAAGAAGTCAACAAAAGCTGGTTTCCTTCTCCCTGTGGGGTCACCCCCTACGGAGCCTCCTGTCCCCATGAAAGTGGTGTACCCCTCCTCGATGGGGCTCACGCTCACTTTCGGAGGGCTCTGCAAGATGCTGGATACAGGGGAAAATTACCCACAGGCTTGGTCTTAGGGTAGGCTTGGTCTTAGGGGCCTGCGCCCTCTCCAGACTTGTGGAGGACACCACGTGACCCTGGCGCTGAGGACACATCTCCAGCCTTTCTCTCCCCTGCCTGGACATTGGACCCCACCAAGGGGACCCGGCTCGGTGCAGCCCAGGGACCCGCCTCTGCTCAGGGAGGATGCACGTGAACTTCTCCTTGTTGATAAACATTTTCCTGCTTTTCTCAGGCTCTCTAGGGAATCAGATCTCAGAAGGTGTTTGCAAATATGAACCAACTGAGGCGCAGGTTGAATGCAGATTGTCAGATCTTGACCCCTAAATTCTGCATCAGCAGGTGTGGACGGAAGGTGTAGGCACCTGGGTTCTGATGGGCAGACAGCCTGACCCTCAGCCTTCGAGAAACACTGCTCCAGACCTGAGTGACAAACTCACCCCTGTCTGCCTGAAGCGCAGCGCTGCGTCCCGAAACCCTTCCGTCCTGGGAAACAGGGCGGGTGGTCACCCTAGAGAGATGTGAAATCAGTCTCTTGGGGACTCTTAGGGGCCACCCACCTGGGCTTGGAGTAGGGCTTTTCACTTCAGTCCACGCCTGCCCAAATTTTGTACAATCACTTGCCACCAAATGAGCAGGTGCCCAGCTCAACCCACGGTGGGAGACACGCAGGGACCGGTGGCTGGACCCTGCTGCTCCTTGCTTACTGGAATACAGCAGTGACAGCTCTGTCCTCTCCAGTCCCTATCTGCTGGCTTGGCTGCCCGTGGTCCCACAGCCAGCACTGTGCCCAGCTCCGCGGCACCTGTCCCACCACAGATCACAGATCGGATGTCTATAGCCCTTCCCGCCAGGCTGCCCGGCCCTCGGTCACATGAGAGGGCGTGACAATGTGACCTTCCCTGCGGAGCTGGAGTGAGCTGCCACGCCGGCACGGGTTTCCATTTGAGCCGTCGCTGAGCCTGTCATACGTCTCCCGTTTGTCGGAGGCGTCGCGGCCCTGCTGGTGTGTAAGCCATTGCTCGGGAAAGCAGTGTGAAATAGGGCACAGTGTGCACGGAAGGACGTACACGAAGCCGAGTCAAGTATGTTTTAGTGCAAGCGAACTCAGCCGGTCGCTCCCAAGAAAACCTGGTAATTAGGACTCTAACTCAGCTCGATGGCGTAATCTAGCCCAGAAAAGATGCTTATTATAGCCACGCTGATCCTGCCGGTGTCCTTGAGATCGAGGGCCGGTCGCACGGAAATGCTGGAGGGGTGTGAGCGCCGCTGAGGCACCGCGGCTGGACCGAGGCCGGGCTCCGCACCTCGGCCTCCACCTCCCCTGAAACAGCTTCACGGTTTCCTTTTCCTCCCACACCCTTTCTTTTTCTTCTCTTCTCTCTCTCCCTCTCTGCCATAAAGTTGGTTTTGCTTTTCTAATTTCAAGCACAAAAATAGATGTTCCTGCTTTTTGGTTCCCTGAAGTAAAAATGAGGTTCCTGGGATCAGCCCCCGTGCCCTGACCCAATCCACCGATGGGCGGCTCTGCAGAAGACACTGGTTGCCCAGGGTCCTGCCGGAGGGAAGGCCGGGAGCAAGGCGCCAGCGTGGTCCTGTTCTGGTGAGGAGCCTCTTTGTGGCTGGCAGATGGCTTTCTCCTCCCGGTGTCCTCGAACCGAGTGGGGGGTGGGGGTGGGTGCACAGAGAGCAAGCTCTTTGCTGTCTCTCCTTTTAAGGGCGCTAAGCCCATCCTGGGGCCCTACCCTTGACCTCATTATGCCCTGCTCGCCTCCCAGAGCCCGCAGCTCCAGGTGCGCTGTCACAGGGGAGTCTGGGGCGGGGCATACCTTCAGTCCCTGATGGCTGTGTTTTCGAAAGCATTTCCCCCAAATGTTCTAACTCACTCAGGGGAGGGCATGGCACGTCCAAGCCACATTTCGTGAAGATAATATAAAAACCACAGGCCAGCAGCACTCATCCAAAGGTCACAGTGCCCTTCATCACGCGGGGCGCTCAGGTGAGGGTCAGAGGCTGCCTGAGGGAGCGCTGTGCCCCCCAAGACCCCTGTTTTCTAAGCACTGGGGGTGCTTGTCATGCTGTGCTATGGGTACTGTCTAGATGTGTCCAATGCCAATGCTGCTGAAGGGGGTGGCCAGGCGAAGCACAGGGGACAGAGGGCCATGGCCATGACTTGCTGGCCACTAACTGGTTGTCACTTGCTGGGCACATGGGAGGTTCGGCCGTGCCATGTGGGTCCCTCTGAGTGGTGGGCCTCATTGGCCGAGGCCTCTCCACTTTCTGTATAGCGGCCCCAACCTCATGTCCATTCTGCCACATCGAAGCTGACTATGAGGATGGGCCCAAGGCTACGGCAGGCGTTTCACCATCCCCCCTCTGTGGGACCGATGCCTCCTTCCCTCCCCAGGCCATGGGCACGGGGACAACACAGAAAACCCACAGTGAAGTCGTCTTGGTCCCCAGACGAGCAGGAGATGGGAAATCCAGGGGTTACCAAGTCTGTGTTCTCGGGAGACGCAGGCCGTGGTGACAGAATTGCTGGCTCAGGCCCTGCTCGGAGGATGACTTCCTGGGACTGTCAGGAAGGGGACCCTGTGGGTCCCCATGAGTGCACCTGTGCACGGAAGGGGCCCACGTCTGGCAGGCAGAGGCCAGGTCCAGACAGTGTTCCCTGTGATGAGACACAGGTGTGGTCCCTTGCCAGGTGCGTTTTCCAGGAGGCATTCGGGCACCTGGTAGAAAGTACTGCCCTGTGGAAGCGGGGGGTGCCCTGGCAGGCGGGCAGGGCTGGGCCTACAGGACGCCACGTGTCCCACAGTCTGCACCAGGCCCTTTCGCCGGGAACGACGTTGTTCTCGTTGAGGAGCAGACCCGGCATGTCCTCAGCCACTAGTTACTGTACCTGAAAGTAGCTTTCCTGTTCTAGACGCAGGTGGGTTAGAGAATTCATGAACACTGGTCATCATGGACACACGTTTTAAAAATTCATCGACTGGGCGATGCCCAGAGAGCTGCGTGTCCAGGTCGGGGCGTGAATCGGGCTAAACTGCAGTGCCTTGGCTGGAGGCTGCGCGAAGGGCTGTGACGAGTCACTGCGCCTCCGAACGACTCTGTGTTGGTGCGCCTCTGTCCGACAGGCCCGCGGCCGTCCTGTAACGGAGTTTTCGGCTTGCCCTTGTGTGTGTTTGCTAACGACAGCTCCCTCACCTCGCAGTGGCAGATCGCCCAGGGAAAGCCGTGCGAACAAGGCCCTGTGGAAACGGCAGGGGTGCAGGACGGACGGCCTTCTGCAGGGAACTTGGCACTGGATCGCAAGGAGACAGGTGGCCGCTCCCCTTAGATGATGATGAAGGAGGGGTGGCTGGTGGCAGGGAGAGATGCAGGACAAGGAGGCGTCACACCGGGCAGGGAGGCGGGGCTGCCTTTGGTGGAGGAGACAGGTCGCCCGCTGACTCCTCGTCATCCCAGGGCCTCAGGCCGGACATGAGAACGCTGCTGGAACCCCTGTGAAGGGGTGCTGTGTCGCATTCATCTCGGGGGCCGGGGCCGCACTGTTGCTGTTGCCGGGAGGGTGGGGGGCGGGAGTGGTGAACAGCCCACTCAGGCTCCTGCGAGCTTCTGCGTCACCTCACGAGGAAGGGTTTCCCACCTGTGTGCCGATGGCTGTTGCAATGTTTGCAAAGGTCACTAATGTAACCCTTTGGGTTCCAGGCTGGGAGGTGGCCTTCAGGTGCTGGTTTTCCACGGCCAGCCATTCCGGACCTTTTCTTTCTTTTTCTGCTTGTTTCTCTGCCACGTCGCACATTTTTTTCTAGAAAAAGACAACCCCTCCCATCACTTTTGGGGGGTCTGTGCCTAAGCTGGATATGGGGAGGTTGGCCCTTTGGTTGACGGAAACTTTGCAGATCACCCTTTACATCCAGCAGCCCCTGTTCTTCCAGTGGCTGTAGAACGATTTCATTTTCCCCGTAATGCCAGAGCCGAGCTCCTGCTGGTCCTATTGAACCCCAAGAAGTGGGGGGACAGAGGAAGGGGAAACATTTATCCCCTACGGCTGCCAAAGCCAAGAGACGACTGGAGGTTTCTGTGCCGTCCATGAAGGCGCAAGACCCCTGACCCGGGGAGACACAGGAGGACAGAGAGGGGCCCCAGGGAGGCTTTAGGTGCAGGGGCACGCGGGCAGCCGGACTCCTTAGCAGAGGTGATAGGAAAATTGAAATTTCAGTTTTGCCGGTGGGTTTTTAACATTCAGGGGACAAGAGCCAAAGGAAAAAAAATCTATTACAGTTACCAGGTGACGTGAAGCCACCTCTCAGGGTTCCCCGTAGCACAAAACAGAAAACACCGGGGCGTGGCTGGGGGAGCAGGAAGGCGGCACCCTCCCTCCTCCGAGCCCCCCCACCGAAGCGCGGGGCTCCCCAGGAGGTGCCTCGTGGTTTTTGTCTGAGCCTGCAGATCAAGCCGAGCTCATGGAAGACTGATCAATTTCAGTTAATGTTAAAAATTAGTTCGAGACCATTTTGGAGAAAAAATAGTCCTTTTCTGCTATTTCCTATTAATGACCTGAAATATGAGCAGCGATCTCTCCCCCCACCCCCGCCTTGGACCCCTTGGCTTCGTGAGCAAGTCCCCTGATGGGCTAGAGCCAGCATTGTCGCCCTTGAAATTAAATGCCGCTGTTTAAAACTTCATTTTTATTAGAAGAACTTGACATCAATAATTTTATACCTTTGATTAAATAACTAAAAATACATTATTATTGGGTTAATAATTACTCTAGATATGTTCAGGTTTTTGACCATTTCGCTGCATTATTATGGCATGGAAGCAAAATTTCACTCATATATTTGACTTAAATGGCAGTCTTTAGGGATTTGAATCAGAAATTATAAGTTCTGCTGCAATTTACATGTTAAGTTCTGTAACCCCGTGATAGTTCAACCATTTGTTAAAAAAACAGTAGGCGGCCTGTGGTGTGATTTTCAATGAATAATTTTATTTTACATCCAGCACAAGGTCCAGCTGAATGTTTCATTACATTAAAATTTCACCAAGTGACATAAACCTTGTAATTAAAAAAGCGTTAACGTTTTACAGAGTGCCAGATAATTTTTAAAAACACTGATCTATTCCTTCAAGACGTGGCTGGGCTAGAACTAGAGACATTTTGTCCCATCACATCCTTAGACATGTTTTCATTTAAATTTTTTGAGCTGTGACTTTCCCCCTTTCCCCAACGAGGAATCTGAAGGAATTCAGTGGAAATGAGGAATTACGTGATTACTTAGCGCCTGACTTGGGGAAGGTACTCCAAACCCACTTCCACGTGGTTTCATGTTTCTGTCCTGTGATTCATTTCTTTTGGATGCTTTCTATTATTTTAAAATAGCACAATTTATTACGGTTGCCTTGTTCCTCTCCTGTTTCTTTAATTAGCAGGGCTTCTGCGGCGAGGCCTGGGACAGGGCAGAAGACGGCATTCTCAGAGCGGTAGCCTGTCTCCTGCCACAAGCCACAGAATTACCCATGCCATCTGAGATCCCAAAATACCCATCTTGCCTACGGGCACCCGTAGGGTCTGCCATGTACCGACATTATTCTTAGACACACTGCCTGGGACTTCGAGGAACGGTGTCCCGGCAACGACCAATCGGTATCCACCTATGATCCGGGGCCGCCCTAGACTTTGGGGTGGGGACGAGCACTTCTGGGAAGCATTGGGAGAAAATGCAGTGCCGGCTGGGTTCAAAGAGGCAGCCAACAACGCCACCTAGCCCTTCCCAGGTGGCGTGTGCTCCTGGAGCCTTGGAGAGGGGTATGCGGGCTCAGGGACCCTGCCTGTCAGGTGGAGCGGCCCTGCTTCGTGGGGCGAGGAAGCCCTGCTGTCCCCACCTGTGGGAGACAGACAGGGGGTGTTTCCTGGCGTGGAGAAGCCTGTGCCTTTCGTGTCCTGTAGCTTTCTGTGCATGTGGCTGGAGTTCTCGCTTTGTGTTTGCGTGTGCACCTGAGCTGTGAGAAAGATCTTTTTCCCCCCCTTAACACAATCTGAATCGTTAGTACATCTGGCCTGGGGCTTTTAAAAGGAAAAATAGGCGTACGCATTTAAATCTGTAGACAGGAGCCCAGAGGAACGCACGCCGGCTCTGGGCAGCCGTGCACCCCAAGCAGGCTCCTCTCCTCAGTTCACACCTGACCCCTGCCAGCTCCTCTGTGCCTCTGACCACGTGCTGTCCCCTGACTGCCACAAAAGGGCCACTGACTGGACGGTGCATTCACGGAGAAGTCGCACAGGTTAGAGAGTCACGGGTTTGCACGCCCAGAAGCGCCTGCAGAGGAAGACGGATGGAGAGGCCAGCCACACCGCCCTCTGGTACCAAAAGGCGAAAGGATGAAAGCGTCACGCACCGAGGGGCAGGAAGACGGAGAAAGAAAGGGACAAAGGTCTGATCGGGTGCCTCACCTCCTGCTTGCCCAGCCGCTCCTCACAGACCGCCCCTCCGTTTCCCTGGGGTGCTGGTGGTGAACCCCGAGCCCTTTGTGAGGGACACTGTCCCACTTGGGGCCGACCCCGGGGAAGAGCACTGCATGGTAACACACAGCAGGCAGTCTGCAAGCTCTTCGAAATGCCGTCTCCAGAGGACGGGCTTCAGGGAAAAGCCTCAAAAACACGGTTTTCTAAACACAGTAGAGTGAACAAAGGGGAACCCCTGTGTGAGGCGCCAAGTGTCCAAGCTCACAAGAAGCAAGGCATTGTCCCCAAAACAGTCATCGTGGACACCACCCGTGCCAGCCCCCGCGCATCACAGACGTCCCGACAACAGTGTCCTAGGCAGAGGGGCGGTGGCAGGTCTCTCCCGCTGAGGTCAACAGCCCGGACAGAGGGCGGCTTCCCAGGAAACCTCTCGGGTAGACGGTGGCCCCCAAATCCCACGCATGTCCCCGCCGTGCTGTCAGAGTGACGGGCGAGATGGGCAAGCGGCACTCAGGATGGAAGCAAACTTTTCCCTTCGAGCATTTTCTAATATATTTACGTTTCTCACAAAGCAACGTCTTCTCCATTCGAAAACTCTTTTTCTTCTTTTTTCTTGTTTTCTCCACATACAGTATTTTGGGTGGATTTCCAGGGAAAGGAGGAGTTCATGGTGTCACCTGAATTCACGCCTGACAGGGGTGGGGCAGCCAGTGCCTGATGTCAAGCCTGTGCCCAACATCCCACGGTCCTGGCCATCTGCCCTGGCAATGGGCTCTGTCCCTTAAGGGGTCTGGATGGGCCAAAAAAGCTTGAACCTTTTGACAAAATGCAGATTTGGTGACATCTTTCGGAACATCACCAAGGGGTTAGTCCTGCCTTCTGCACGGAGTCACGGAGACAGTCCGAGTGCGCGGGGTCTGTAGCCCGGGCTCTGTCCAAGGCTGCGGGTGGGCACTGGCTCCGGGCAGCCGTGGGCTTTCCTTCCCCGGTGCCGCCCCTGTCGCTGTCCTGAGCACCACTTCCGCCCACGCAGGGGCCGCGCCGGAGACAGAGGACAAGACATGACTTGGACTGCTCGCATGCTAGCTGACTCCGGGATATTTGGTGAGATTGCTCTTGATGATTAAAGAAAAAATTGTTGGCCGACAAGCCACAGTGATCGACAATAACACTGTAGCATCCTATCATCTCTATTAAACATGGATTCAGCCTGGGATGCGGGGTGTTCCTGGTGAGAACCTCCTTGTGGTCCACATTTTCCTATTTTTCTGCTCAGACTCATGCCCTGCCCCGACACGGGAAAGGAAACAAACCCAGCAGGCAGAGCTGCCCCCCGCCCTGCCCCCCACCCCGGCGAGCCAGCCACCCTTCCAGAGACACGTCATCGGCCTGCTCAGTTCCAGAAAAACCTCCAAAAATGTTTACATCTCATCTGACCTATTTTCCTGGTTCAGAATATGCAGAACATCTAGCTTTGGTGGTGGAAAGTCCCCAATAAATAAAACATACACAAATGATTGTCTCATACACACACACACACACCTGAGAGGCTTTTCCCTCGAACCACGGTGCCTGGTGTGGGCCCCCCTCCGGCTCCATTGAAAGGACAAGCGCATGGTCAAAAGGAAAAAGCGAGTTTGTTAAAAAAGCCACTGGCGCGGCTCTAGACGACACAGTCTCTCTGTTTCATCTGCACTTACACAGAGCACGGGCTGGGTCCCGAAGGCTTGGGAACGCGACGGTGATGGTGTCTGAGAGGGGAAATAACCCTCGAAATGCTGCATCCATTGTCAGAGCCCCCCCCCCCCCGCCCCCCCCGCCCCCCAGCCCCGGCTGAGATGGCCTGCCTCTGTGCAGAGACAGATTTCCGTCCAGTTTGGCCGGCTAGATGTTTTTAAAACAAAAGTATGTCTTTAGCTTCGTTGTACGTCTTTTCTGTGGAAACAAAAACCCTTCAGAGCAGAAGAGGTCTATCTGCCTGTGTTTTGAAACAGTTTTGGTTCCGCGGTTTTCTCAAGGCCGTTGCCCGGCCCAGCCCCCATCCCGTTTTCCCCGAGGCTAACAATTTTATATCCAAAGTAAATCTAGCTAAAATTAAGCAACAGAGCACACAGCTGCCCTGACTTGGGGCCCACAGATGTTACCAAAATCTGATTAAAAAGCCCTTAATCTCCTGCTGCACCTTTTCATTAGCGCGATAACCATTTTTGCCAAATATCTAGCAGAAGGGGGACAAGGAGCAGGAGAGGAGGGGGTTTGGAGTGTCGGGACAGCCGCGAGCGCCCGTGGACCCTGGTGGGGAAATTGAGGAGTTGAGGTAATCCATGTGCTGAAATATTTTTGCTTCTTTTTCTAGAAAATGTGCAATTTGGTCAGGCAGAAAAAATTGAACCGAGCCTTCCAAGCAATAAATCACCGCGTTGCCGGTGACATTCATACAATGCGGATATAGTGTTAACTGTACCAGTCAGACAGCCCCTCCTGCACCCAGCCTGTCCCTAGGAGGTGACCTTGTGGCGGTGCAGTAATCAATCATCCTGGCGTAGGACATACTGTTTTTGTTTAATATTACACTATTGGAATATACAGTAAACAAAGTGTAAAGGAAATTTGGAGAGCGAGCCCTGTGGAAGGGATGCACCCCGCACCCCACGCCCCGCACCCCGCACCCCGCCTGCACCCCAGGGCCGTGGCCCCGGACCCCAGCTCATCTGCATCTCCAAGCTGCCGCTCCTAGTCCAGAGCCCTGACATGTAGAGACGAGTTAAAATTTTAAGGGCCATATAAGCGGAAGTTTGCAGCCATCTGACACAGGCGACAACACAGCCCTCCACTGGCACAGAGCCTCGAGGCCCACGGCTTCCCCCCACCACCTTTACACTTCCCCCTGGCATTTTCCTCGCCAAAATGCTTGGAAAGGAGGGGATTTGGTGTCAGAAATGCACGTGCAGGCACAGCTCACGAGTCCACACGCCCTGAAGTGGTCTGGCCGGGAAATGAGAGTGTTCTGCATGTCCGCACAGCCCCGCTCCTCCAGGCCCCTGACCTAAAGTGGGCGACCAGCACAAAAGTGGGAACACGGGGCCGTGTTACCTGGCTGGGCTGTTACTTCCAGTGCAGCCCAGTCCGGGGCCAGGCTAATCCCAGCATTCATTGCTCCCCACGAGCCCACATTTTATTGAGGAGACTTTCAAAGAGAAAGAGGGTTAAGTAAATCACTAAAAGCCACGGGGCACCTTTTCTTCTCAGCCATGCGCTGTGTCCTCCAGGTGCGGAGCCCGTGCGGACAGGAAGCCGCAAAAGATATTTATTCCGTGTGCCAGGACCAGGCCAGCACACCGTGGCTGCTGTCCTGGAGCTGGCTCTGTTTGCGATGTAGCATCGGGGGGACTGCGAGCCCCAGAGGGGGAGAAGTGCACTCCGGGCGCGCATCAATGCCGGGCTTTCCACGGCCCGTTGCCGGGGTGCGTTTTAGTTCACGTCACATCCAGACGTTTTCTCCCCAACACGTTGGAGCCTTCCCTGTTTTTCATGGGAAATCAGCAAGTCAGAAACAGTCAGTTGGTTTCCACAATGTGAGTTCTGGGGCCTCTAAATGGACGCGATAGTCATACAAGCCACAGGGAAACGGTGGCAGAGTGTTTAAAATCAACATTGTGAAATGTATTCAGAAAGTCGATAGCCATGCTTCTCCCTCGTGGGCACTGGGCTCATTTCAGTTGCCGGGAATGAGGCGGGGGGACGACACGCCCAGGTCCTTCTTGGAGCAGGCACTGCCACTGCATCCTCCCCGCAGGTGGGGCAGGGGCCAGCAAGCCCCCTTCTGCACCAGACTTGACAGTGGAGGAGGTGACCGTCCGAGAGGCTGGTTCTGATGGAAACCGGGATGTGTGGGCTTTGCTGACATAGGTCTGGGAAGGAGGGGAAGGCAGAGGCCACTCCTGTCCCAGGAGAGGCTTGTCCACTGGACAGGGTTGGCTTGGTGAGGTGGACGCAGGTCCCATGTCGACTTGCACAAGTGGAGGTGGTCTGGTAGCTTTGGACAGCAAGTCACTTAAGACTGCGTGTGTGCAGCGAGCCTTTATCCAGCCGGAAGGGAGCTGCACCTCATTTTCTATCAAGCATCCTTGGACGAACAGCACGCAACACATCTGCCAGCCGGGGGGAGGGATGGAGGAACCAGCAACAGGGATAAATGATGCCTGTCTGGGACCAAAATTGCCTCCAGGAAGCAAGGACAGGGGCTGGGAGCAGAAGGAGACGTGTGAGGAGGAAAGGCACCCACGTGCACCGACACTCACACCCCACACCCACACCCACATGCACTCACACATGCTCACGCTCCCCCACATGCCTGTACACACGTGCACACACACACACACACACACACACCCCAAAGGTCGACCCCAGGTGGAGCAGCATTTCTGCAGCAGAGCACCCGGCGCTCGGCTGCAGGTTGCTCCTAGGTACAGGGGGAGTTGGGGCGCCTGGCCAGGGCTGGGAGAAGGCCCTGCAGACAGGAATAACTGCCCCTTTTCCTCCTTTTGAGGTGGTCCAGGAGCCCCAGTAGCAAAGCTGCTTGGCTTTGTTCATTGAAAACATAAAAACAACATCGAGGGTCCGTAAACGTGGCGTTCCAGACTCTTTGAGGAGAGAACCTGTAGCCCACGAGACATTACCAATTTCTCAACAGTCAACCCCCCTTGCAAAGCTCCATCGCTGGGAAGCAGCAGACTTGACTTCTTTCTCCTGTTGAAACGGGTGCCGCGTGCTGGTTGTCACGGCAGGGACAGGCGCTCGCCTGTCTGTGACTCCGCTCCGTGATGAGCGACGGCTGCTGAGGGTATGTTATCCTTCTGCCCTCAGCACTTCCTTCCCGTGGCTGCCAAGCCTCCCCGGCCAGAAGTTCTGGGTACCGGGGCTCAGGATACACTTCTGTTCTCCCAGAAATGCTACTGTGCCCAGAGCAGGGGCGAACGGAGAGCAAGTGGTCTTAATATGCAGCAAGAAGTCTACAGACAACCGAATCCAATTTGCATAGCTTTAGCTGTGCTACCATTCCCGTCTCTAAAGGCTAAATGCAAAAAAAAAAAAAAAAAAAAAAAAAAAAGAGCGGTCTATCTGTGTGTTTATCTGATTTTTAACTAGCTAAGTTATAACGGCTGCATTGAGCATTTAAAATATTTTGGGCAAAAGCAGTAAGCATTTCTCAAATTACTGATAAGAAAACTATTTGCGCACATTAATAAAAAACAGAAAAATAACGCCATAGAAATTAAATTTCGGGCATGGTTAAAATGAGAGGTGACATAAATTATCCGCTTGTTGTGATTCTGTTTAATCCACCAATAGTCCCACAAGTCCCATTCTTAATATGTTTATGTAGTTTTTAGGAACGGAAAGTTAAGGTATGAGGCAGGATATCATATTGTCTCATCAAAGAAGCATGCACTTACTTTACAGTTAAAACTGTACCGTATTCGGCTGAAAGGCTAACCTATTTAACAAGGAGCATCAAACTGTAAGATTCATTGTTTAGCCTGGATGCTCCCCACAAACAATAAGAAAGGAGTGTCTATAAAAAATGTATTGTTTTCAACCTTATGGGGAGAAACGAACGTTATTCTTCAAATTTGCTTTTGCTCTGAAAGTGCTGAAGGCCTGAGTGTGGGCAGCGTGGCGCTCCGGCAGCCACTTATTGATTTAAAATAATAGTAATGTGCACTTTAGAGTCTTACCTCCGGAGACCTTGACCATGAAATATTCCAAACAAAATATCAAGAGGAGAAATATCACTCAAAGCAATTTGAATGTGGATTTGCTTCCAGATTCAATTTGGGGTATGCATTCTGGGGCTCTCTCACAAATGTCTGTGCGAGAAGGATAATTCAGACTTTGGGCAATTATGTCTCAAAGAACACACGCAAATGAAGGGCTTGGTGCGGCAAGGCAGTGCCGGCTGTCTCGGGTCCCGGCAAAGAGACCCGACCCGGGCGCTTCAAGTGCCTTATCTTTTGTTTCACCAACTGTTGTGGCCCAGCCGGCGGTGGGGCGCCTGGAGAAAGAAGAAGTGAGGCCTGCCCAAGTACTGCATTTTGTAGGGGGAAATGATAATTTTAGCGGTATCCACGTTTTCGATGTTTTTTCTGAATGTCGGGGTGGGGGGGTTGCTTCGCTGTAGACAAGACCAGGTGAGAGAGAGGCCCGGGGACAGGCCACCTGGAACCGGCGGTACAGGTGCTGTCTGAGCCCTGGGGGCTCCTTGGCAGAATCACACCACATCCCCGTGGCAGGCTTCAAACCCGGCGGATTGCTCATTTTCGCTCCGGTACCCTCACCGGGCCCCACCTCCTGTAACAATAATGGGTGTCAGGCAGAGTTTGGGCAGAACGGGACTAAGCTATCACCCCCCCGCAGTGTGTGAATTTATTCCTTCGGACATTTTCATATCTGACTCATTCTCACCCACAGGCTGCTGTGCGCAGAGCCCGCGGTCTCTGCCAGGCCTGGCAGCCCTGGAGCGTGGGTGCCCGGCACTGCGAAACGGCTTTCCTCCCAGCGCCGCAGGTACGACCCCCAGGAGCACAGCTGTGCCGGCCGCGGGCGGGAATAGGACTCGGCTCCCTGCACACGCGCGTGGGCCAGGCAATATGTGAGGTGTGACAGGCCAGTCAGAAGATGGGCTTTTTAGTAAACAAGAAGGGAAATTGGGATGCTGCCGAGATCCGAGATCCCAGTGCTAGACGCCGTGAGGAAATGGTGTGATTTCCCCACGAAAAGACAGGGTCACGGCTGCTTGAAATTTACATCAAAAGTGCCTTCACCGGGGTTTTGTTTAGCGACTGTGTAGAACCTGCTGGGAAGGTGTTTGTTTGTGTTTGGGAATGGAGCCCCGTCCTCCCTCCGCCCCAGGTCTGCCCTGCAGGGTGGCAGGTAGACTTCAGGGTCCAGGGGAAGGACCTGGGGTGCGGAGAGGAGCCGCGTTTGGTTCTTCCCTCCCTCCCCCAATTCCGTAGGCTGTTCTTTCAAAGACGTGACTTAATTCAGGCAGTTAAAAGGGCGCGTGAAGGGGATGTGTGCAAACCAAGCAGTGGACCTTGAGTCCCTGAACCGGGGAAGCCTCAGACTGTCACTTGGGCCTGGTGGACCACAGAGGCACCTCCCACCCGGGGGCCTGCTTTTGCACACAGCCTCCCCTGGAAGGAAGTGAGCATCTGATGGGAGCCGCTGGGGAGGCTCCTGGGCCGGGAGAGGCTCTGCCTCCCCCTTGCTCGGCAGCAGGCAGCAGGCGGGCTGATGGCGCCTAAAATAAGCCCAGGGCCACGTTTCTCCTGCTGGCTCTCCGCTCCTCTCTCCCGAGCCTTACAGCTCACCGGGGAGACCAGCTTTAACATCCAGCCTGGTTTTCCATCGAAGGCCAAGGTTTAGAAAGCCCACAGATAACCAGAGCACGTTTTCCCTCGTGCTTCCTTCACTGAACAAGGGCAGACCCTCGTCATTCCAGGTGCCCTGGTGAGCACAGGACCGCCAGCACGAGGGCCTTCCTCCGCGGCACCCGCTTTTCCAAACAGGCTGATGCTTTATTAGCGCCACGCACCCCGCTGGCCATTTAGGGAATAATTGCTGAACCTCGAGGTGTCAGGGATGCAGAGGAGCCCGATCTCACATTGACGGCAGAAAGAAGCCGTGCACCGAGCCCCTGTTGGGGGGTTTCGGCGGCCGTGAAAATCGAAATGCTTGCGAATAAATGGACTGGCACGGGCTGGTGCCGACGCTGCAGACGCCGATGCACAGAAGAAGGTAGAGACCCTTCATGTCCACAGACCTGGAATCTGTAATGGACTACGCCTGACAGGAAGCGAGCTAGGTAGAAGTAAGCAGTCATTCAAGAACAAAATGCCGTCATTGATGTGAGGACCCGGACATACACTGTCGTGGGCGCCTGCAGGCTCAGGGCCCCCTAGGGAAGTCCTGCACTCAGCTTTCTAGAATTTCTACTCGGAGGGCGGGCTCAGGTGATTTGAACACTTAGCATTTGTGTTGATGACCGCTGTGCGGTACACCTGGTCTCTGACGTCAGCAACTGTGCAACGGGACAGGATCGCTCCACGGTTTGTTAACCGCACTAGGGAACACGCCGGTCTCCCTGTTTCTGAAATCCACAAATGGTCGACTTAACCTCAGAGGGACTCCACGCGTTTCCTCTGCTAAATCTTTGGCACCGCTGGTCCTGGCCCCGTGTCTTCGCCGTGGGAGCTGCGGTGTGCGGGGGCCACGTTTCATGTGCGTCCACGGAAGGGGGCTGTGAGGGAGCCGCTCCGGGAGACGGGCCACGACCACACAGCTCATCCAGACGCTTTTGGGGACTTGTTGTCAGGAAGTCTTAACATTTCCAAAAAGGCAACTCATATTTAAAGAGTTTTTTTTTTTAATCTTTAACGCCAGTTTTTCTTTTCCTGTTGAAGAATTGCTCCATAATAATCTCTCTTTTATTTTACAGCTGGGATAAAGGAAGCAAAAATAGCTCGCCTCTGTTTTTCAGCCCGGGTGCCCTCACCTTTCAAAATGTGATAAGCGGCCCCGTTTCAGCATTTGTAAAAGGACGGTTATGTTTATTTTTGGCCTTTTTGAAGGCGAATGGATCCGATGACTTGGAGGGGGGCCCGCGGGCCCCGTGTGTGTAGGCATCCATCTTCCTGGCCCCTCTCCCCCTCACGCAGGCTAATTAACAGCACGCCGTTCGCCGGCTATATTTTAGCTGCAACTTCGGGGCTCGCTGTGGTTTTCTGGGCGGTTGCTGCTGCTGAAGCCAACTGCCTGTGCATCTGGTGACAAGGAGGGGCACAGCACAGTGGGGACAGCCCGTTGTACCGCATGCGCCCACTGCGGGTTGGCCCTGGATGTTCCATTTCATATATTATTCCTAACTTGCCGTGCTGTTTCCTGAAGTCGAGTAAGCCTCTCCTCCACTCCATTATCACAAATCATTTTGTAATCCAGCTCCCTGAGTTCCAGGGACACGGGCAGAGCAATAGAAGTCACAGTGGTGGTGGAGTTTCCGGGAACACCCAGCGCTGGACTCCGAGAAATGCTGCCGCTCCCTACCTGGCTGTCACACGGACGCCACAGGCCACCTGGGCTGAGATGCCTTGTTAATTTTTCATTTCAACATGACTGGGGGAGGGGGGTTGGGCAACCTCTGCAGGGCTCTGGCTTGTCCCCTCCGGTCTGGGCTGTGGAGATCCACCTGCAAGGGAGCTTGAAGCCGGCTCGTTCTCAACCCCAGCGACGAAGGTCAGACCCTGGGAAGGCAGGTCAGGGGCCACGGCCAGCCCAGCGGACCCCTCCTACAGCGCTGCTGCTAACACTGACCCATCCTGGGAGCGCGCTCACCCCCACGGCTTGGGCTGTGAGAAATGGGGCCCCTGCGTCCCAGGGGAGGTGCTGTGTTGTGACTCTCAGTGGGCCACTGCCCCCCATCTCAGAGGCTGCATCTGGGTTACCTGAGTGAGCTCATGTCCTTGGGGCCAGGCGGCCATACCCGTGTGGGGTGGGAGGCTCTGGGGAAGGGTGGCTTCTCTGCTCCTGTCTGTATTTGTCATTTTGGGGACATAACTTTTCAAAGAGGCGCTGAAAGAAAGGCATAGCAGGGGAGAAAGAGACTTACCTTCCTCACCCAGTCACTTGGTTCACACGAATCTCTGTGAATGTACAAAGTCAGGTCGCCCACCCACAGCGGGGGGCAGGGGGATCACAGGGACTGAGGGCCTCAAACACCATGTGTTAACTCAGGGAAACCGGGCACAGAAACGTGCACACAAAGGTTCCGGTTTCCGTGCTGGAAGCAAACACAGAGAGCTAGAGTGGGTGTTAGAGTCTTTTCTCCCTCCTGTGCCATTTAGTACCTGGCCCTGGGGTCTGGGACACGGGCGGCATCCACACAGCATCGGCACGGCGGTCACCACCGGCCCTACCCCACGTCCTCGGGTTCCATGGACCTGGGGGTGGGGGCGATGCCCTCCCTTCTTCCAGTCTCCTCTAGAGAGTGAGTGAGATGGGAAGGGTTTTCATGCTGGCCCTGGTGTCTGTGTTTCCCAAATCTTCTCGAAGCGGTAGAGGCCACGTGACCGTCCCTTTTCTTGGGGACTTCAGAGCAGCCTTGCTGTGCTGGGATGACAAATAAGATAAGTGGCTGTCTCCATAATCTATTTTGCTAGTAACGGCAGGAATCTGCCCCTCCCTGCTTGTGGTGTGTGTCACCAGAGGGGAAGAAAAATGACTCCGCGGGGGAATCATTTGATCCAGAGACGGACACTCGGCACCAGGCCCAGCAAGCTGCCTTGTCGTTGCTTCCCGACACCCCCCAACTTGCCAGAGTCAGCGTCTGCCTTTTCTTGGGCAGAGAAACTGAGGCCCAGAGAGGTGGATGTGTTCCTTGCAGCCGAGGAAAACCAGGCAGGCTGTCCAGAGCGAGCCAGGATGCCGGCCAACCCGGGCTGAAGAGCTGCCTTCTCCTGCAGCCTGTTGGCCTTGAGTGGCATGAGCAGACCCTTCAGCCAGTGCCTGCTCCCACCTGGGCCACACTCTTCCCTCCATGGAGTCGGGGGTGGGGAGGGAGAGACAGAGACAGAGACAGACACAGTGCCACCAACGCCTCACATTCAAACCAGGGTTCTGGGTCTCAACTCCTATCCTGCTCCCTAAAAATCAGCATACTGTCAGAGTTGATGCTTTAGCTCTGCCCTCCCTCCCTCCCTCCCTTCCTCCCTCCTTCCCTTCCTTCCTTCCTCCCTCCCTCCCTCCCTCCTTCCTTCCTTCCTTCCTTCCTTCCTTCCTTCCCTTCCTCCCTCCCTCCCTCCCTTCCTTCCTTCTTTCCTCCCTCCCTCCCTTCCTCCCTTCCCATTGTCTTTATTTGGACAAGAAAAACACACTTATGTACATGCTGACATTTTCAAATAAATACAATGCAATTTATATCGAACCATTGCGAAACATCCTCAGTGTACATCACTGTAAAATGTGTTTAGTAATAGACAAAAAGTATCAAGACCTTATTTTTTAGAGTAGTTTTAGATTCACCGCCAAACCGAGGGGAAGGCACGGAGATTTCCCATAGACCCCGGCCCGACCCGCAGGCATGGCCGCCCCCCCAGCAGCTCCCCCACAGCTGTGTGTTACAGCTGCTGAGCCCACGCTGACTTGTCATCGTCCCCCACAGTCCACGGTCACATCGCGTTCACGCCTCGTGTGGCCCACTAGGTGGGACTGGACGACGCACAGCGGCACGTGTCCCCCACGACCGCGTCACACGCAGCAGTTTCACTGCCCTGAGAGCCCCCTGTGCCCGCCTGGTCATTCGTCCCCCCCACCCCTGGTCACCACGGGCCCTGCGCCGTCTCCACAGGGTCACCGTCCCCAGGATGTCCCTGAGTGGGACTCACGCAGTCGCAGCTTTCAGACCGGCTCCTGTCACCCAGCTGCGTGCACTGAAGTCCTCCGTGTCCTTTCCGGACTTGGCACCTCGTTTCTCCCCGTCTCTGAGTGATACTCCACCGCCTGGACGCGCCGCCCCGGTCTCTTCCCCACCCCCACAGGTGGCTCCGGGGGCTCCCGAGTTCCAGTGAATACGAACAGAGCTGTGCAAACACCCTGCACGGTTTCTGTGGGCGTAGCTTCCCACCCCTTTGGAGAGATGCCAAGGAGCACGCTGCTTGGGCTTTGGAGCCCAGATTTGAATAACGGTCCCCTAAACATGCCTGTGCCCTCGTCCTCGGAACCACGAATGCCGCCGCATGTGGCAGAAGGGACTTTGCGTACGTGTTGAAGTCACAGATGGGGAGATGGTCCTGGACTCTTGGGCCGGGTCTGGCATCACCACAAGGTCCCTGGAAATGGGCAGGAGGACGTGGGTGAGCAGTAGGACAGGTGGCAGGAGAGGTAAGAGGGAGGGGTCTTGAGCCGAGGGATGGGGCGTCTCTAGATGCTGGGAGGGGCAGGGGTTCCCCACGGAGCTTGCAAGAACAGTGGGGCCCTGACCTCAGGCTCCATCTGAGACCTCTTACCCCAGCACTGGAAGAGAAGCATTGTGGCTTTGAGCCACTCGGACGGTGGCGGCTGTGACAGGGCTGACAGAGAACTAAGCCCTGCGCAGTGTGGGCTCCTCCCGGGAACCCCTCCCTTCCGCCTCCCAGGAGCCCCAGGGTCCTCCTGGGCCCTGCTGTGAGACCTTCCTCCCACCCCAGGAAAAACCGATGGTGGTGGAGATGAGAGAGCGCTCACTCTGATCTCGGAGGAAGGCACGGCCAATCCCATCATTTCTGAGGCTCAAGAGAGAGGGGTTTTCAGTCTCGATGTTAAAAGTGTGTGTTTGTGCTCACGGGTGGGCTGCCCCCTTCGTGTTCCTGGCTGGGCTGGGACCCAGGAGGCTCTCAGGAGAAAGGCGATCATGTGAGACTGTCCAACGAACAGCATTTGGATAAATTCTGGGTAAACAACCAAGTTTTCAGATGCTCTTCCAACGCAAACGTGAGAGCTGTGTGAGATTCGCACATCATCCCTCAGCGGTCTGCGGACTGGCGTGGGTTGTGGAATGAGACCTAGGAGCGGCTTGGAGATCGACCGTCAGGACCCTGGGGCGAGGGAAATGCTTAACACCCTGGTGAATGCATCCCAGCCTCCGCAGAGCTGTGCCCAGGGAGCTGCCCCCCGCGGCTGCCCGCGCCCTGCACGGCCTGTGGTTTTCAGCAGAGCTCTTGCCCGTTTGGGGGGCGGGGTGGCCACGTGGCCCAGATGAAACCCCCTCACAGCCCCAAGCCGCCCCTGGGAAGTGTCACCACTTTTAATAACCCATTTCCTGAGTTTGAGGCTTCCCAACATTGGCCAAACGGACCTTCTCATGAGATTCTTCAGCCCCAGGGGTCTGGATGCGCTCCCATTTTCTGGGGTTCACACACTTCTGATGCATGCATGCTCTGCCCAGCTCCCCGTCGACCTTTCCCAGCCAGGCTCTCAAGTTCTGCTGAACTCCGTGTGCCCTCAGAGGGTCCCAGACTGTGGGCCACAAGCCCATCCTTATATTTTGCCTTACTAATAAAAGTTGTATGGACATCATTCATATTGTTCCAATTTTTGGCAAGCCGGTTAGTTCAAGAGTAAATAAAACACTAAGTAACGGTACAACTCCTTTATGGGCTGTGCTTTATGAAACACACATACACTCACACTCTCACAGGCACTCACAGATGAGGCTGGTCTCTATTTACCTTGGAAACAGCTTTTTCTGCCTCGGCAGAAATTACATGAATCGTGGCAGGAAGGCGAAGTCAAAAGGAAAGTGTGCTAAAAGTAAAGACCCAATTCCGATCGATGGAGCACCATGTCGCACCCCCTGGGCCGGGTCCCCCGCGTGCTGCTGGGATTCGCCGTCAGAGGGACAGGGAGGAGGATCGGACTGGGACTACAGTTCTGACTCATGCTCGAAATGCTTGCTGCCACTTCAGCATGACATAAAGCCCCAACTCAGTGACATGAAGGTACACAGCAGGATCCCCACGGGTTTTCCACAGGGGTGTTTGGGAACCAGGCTCGGCCATGTGCCCCGCTCCCAGTTAGGGCGCAGACCGACGTCAGGAGCCCGCGGTGGATGGAGCAGAAACTTTCTGCAGCCTGGGGACGGCCACAAATGCCACGGAGTGCTGTGAGAGACTTCTGAAAAACAAGGAGCCCCTAAAACACTGAAAGAAGAAGCAAGCAGGATAGCGGATCAGAAATTCGCAGGGAGCTCTAAGAAATAGAAAGAGATGAGTAACAACTTATATAAGTTCCCCCCTCACCCAAATATTCTGTCCCATTCTTCGCTGTGACGGACACTGTTTTGCACATATTGTGTGACGTTGTTTTGGCAGCAATGGCACCACACAGACATCTAAGACTAGCTGAGGTTAGTGATTATTGGGCCATTTTTACTGGGAACCTCAGGTGCTCTGCAAATCTTCGCATCTGCCTATGCTTTCTGAGGGGATAGGCAAGCCGTGGGAAACTTCTGTTCACCTGCACGGTATTCTTATTATAAAAATGTTCATTTGGTTTTCTGAAGAGCTGATTTGAAGCTGACTAATGATGGAGAATCGATCTTCTAGTAAGTGCTGACATCCCAGAAGTGATGGCCATTTCACGTGTAGCTGGCTACCGTGGGTGAGGATGAACCCCAAAACTCAGTGACCAGAAAGAACGGGAACTGCTTTTCTGTGGTGGTGGGGGTGATGGGGGTGGGGGTGGTGATGGGGGTTTCGATAAAAGCTTTAATTCAATATTAAAAGAAAAAAGTGGTGCAACTTCTATGGCACGCAAGGTGGGAGTTCCTCAGGTCGTTAAACGCACAGCTCCCACGAGGCCCAGCAATTCCGCTCTTGGGTGTATACCCCCAAAACTGAAAGAAGGGACTTGAGTAGTGTTTGTACAGCCGTGTTCCTAGCAGCGTTATTTGCAACATTGAACAGGTGGGAACAACCCAAGGATCCATTAGCAGATGAATAAATAAACCAAATGGTATGCATATAAACAAATATTAAAATAATACTCAATCTTAGAAAGGAAGTAAGTTCAGACATACGCCACAGCACAGCAAAGGTTGAGGACATTGTGGTAAGTGAAATAAGCGATCACAAAGGACAAACACTGGCAATTCCACTTACAGGAGGCCGCCAGCCAGAGCAGCTGAATGTGGGAGGCAGGCGAGCCCCGTGTAAGGGGGTTTTCAGTTTTGTTCGGGGAAAAGCATTCAGGAGATGGATGGAGGAAAATGCACAACAACCTAAATGTCTTCCGTGCCACCGAACTATGCCCTTAAAAATGGTTAAAATGGTAATTTTATGCTATATGTGTTACTGCAATTAAAATAATTAAGGACAAAGAGGAGAAAAAATACACTTGAATCAGCGCAATGCCACTTCAGGTCCGGGCACAGGCACACTTTTGGCAGCACGCACTGTATGTCGCAGAACGCGCGGGAAAGGGCGAGGCGGAGAACCGTGGTGGGCTCCGTGGGCTGTGAGCTTGCCCCCAGGGCAGCTGGGCGGTCCCCGCCCCCGTCGCCCCGCCCCCGTCGCCCCGCCCCGTCGCCCCGCCCCCCGTCGCCCCGCCCCCCGTCACCCCGCCCCCCGTCACCCCGCCCCGCCCCTTCCCCTGCTACAGGCACCTGGCCCGCGGGGGAGGCGCGCTGCCAGGGAGATGACGCATGCTCCCTAGGGGCGGCCTGCCGTCTTCCACGATGGGTGTTTCTTCACTCAAATTGTGATTTTCATGCATGTTTTCCATGTAGCTCCAGAATACGGCGTTCATTTTCAACGCTGTATGTAATATTCCTTTGAGTAAATATATCCGCATTTATCCATCCATATCCTGTCCATGGACTTTTGAATTGCTTGGGGGTTTCTTCCTTTCCCGAGGCTGGAGAAATGAAACGGTTGTGAGCGTTCGTGTACAAATGTGCAAGGACTTCAGAAGCGTGTTCTCCTGACACCGCAGCTGCTGGCCTGCAGGCCACGCGGCGTGTGCTTGTCCGAGGTACTGCCACGGTTTTACCGAAGTTGCACCCAGGGATGCTCCTACCAGCAACAGACAGCGTCTTTTTCGCACCCGACACTTCCCTAAATTAGGTGTTATGGGACTTCAAATGGTTGCCAGTTCAGTGGTGAAGTCTGTACCTCCTTGTAGTCTCGGCCATGCTGCCTGCTAGTGAGACTGAGCCCCTCTCCATTTTCATGGCTTGTTTACATTTCTGCAGAAGATCGGTATTTTTGCCTAGCTATAATTGCTCTTACGCAAAGCTGTGGTGTCCACTGTGTGAACCTAGCTATGTTTGCTTTATTTTACAAAGCTGTAGAGTCCGTGGAATAAACGTTCCACCATTCTTTTCCTCATACAGCTCTATAAGCTTTTGGTTTTCGGAGACAATACTACTATGAACGTGTGAGCCGGGGGACAAGCCTGTCCGTGGGGGAGGCGCCAGAGTAAACGGTTGGGTCACAGTGCACATGCATCTGTTTAGTTAGGGGACAGTGCCAGACAGTTCTCCAGAGCAATCCAGTCCATTGGCTCTTCCACCACCCACGTGTCGGGGTCCCATCGAAGCTTGATGTTGTCCCTCTCTTACGTTTCGCCGTTTTTGTTGACTGCTCATGTTATTTATTATCGGGTTCTAATTTCATTTCCACTTCCATTATCACTGGTGAGGCTGAGACCCTTTCCCTAAGTGCACTGGCTACTTGGAGGTGCTGGTCTGTAAAATGCCCCTTCCTGTCCCTCACTCACATTTCTGCTTCTTATTGACCCACAGAATTCTTCGTGTATTCTAGACAGGAAAACTTTCGACTGATACGTTGTCAGTTGGAAGTATTTTAATTCTGTCCTTGTTTAATCCCACATATTGGACATTATAATGATTTTTTTCTGTTTTATTAAGTATATTTTATGGATTATGCTAGTACAGTTGTCCCATTTTTTCTCCCCTTTATTTCCCTCTGCCCTGTACCCCCCCACCCACATTCCCCCACCTTAGTTCATGTCCATGGGTTGTACATATAAGTTCTTTGGCTTCTCCATTTCCTGTACTATTCTTGACCTCCCCCTGTCTATTCTCTACCTACCAATTATGCTTCTTATTCCCTGTACCTTTCCCCCATTCTCTCCCCTCCACCCCCACCAATAACCCTCTATGTGATCTGCATTTCTGTGATTCTGTTCCTGTCCTAGTTGTTTGCTTAGTTTGTTTTGTTTTTTTTTTTAGGTTCAGTTGTTGATAGTTGTGAGTTTGTTGTCATTTTACTGTTCGTATTTTTAATCTTCTTTTTCTTAGATAAGTCCCTTTAATAACATTTCATATAATAAGGGCTTGGTGATGATGAACTCCTTTAACTTGACCTTATCTGAGAAGCACTTTATTTGCCCTTCCATTCTAAATGAAAGCTTTGCTGGATAGAGCAGTCTTGGATGTAGGTCCTTGCCTTTCATGACTTGGAATACTTCTTTCCAGCCCCTTCTTGCCTGCAAGGTTTCTTTTGAGAAATCAGCTGATAGTCTTACGGGAACTCCTTTGTAGGTAACCGTCTCCTTGTCTTTTGCTGCTTTTAAGATTCTCTCCTCTTTAATCTTGGGTAATGTAATTATGATGTGCCTTGGTGTGTGCTTCCTTGGGTTCAACTTTTTTGGGACTCCCTGAGCTTCCTGGACTTCCTGGAAGTCTATTTCCTTTACCAGACTGGGGAAGTTCTCCTTCATTATTTTTTTCAAATAAGTTTTCAATCTCTTGCTCTTCCTCTTCTCCTTCTGGCACCCCTATGATTCAAATGTTGGAATGTTTAAAGTTGTCTCAGAGGTTCCTGAGCCTCTCCTCATGTTTTTGAATTCTTGTTTCTTCATTCTGTTTCTTTCTAGTTGAATGTTTCTTTCTTCCTTCAGGTCCAAACCATTGATCTGAGCCCCGGTTTCCTTCCCTGTTGGTTCCCTGTGCATTTTCCTTTAATTTATTTTTTATAGCCTTCACTCTTTCCTCTATTTTGTGACCATACTCAACCATTTCTGTGAGCTTCCTGATTACCAGGGTTTTGAACTCTGCAACTGATAAGTTAGCTATCTCTTCATTACTTAGTTGTATTTTTTCTGGGGCTTTGATCTATTCTTTCATTTGGGCCATAATTTTTGTCTCAGCACACCTGTAACATATTAGGGGTGGAGCCTCAGGTATTCACCAGGGCCAGGCAACCCAGGTTGCTGTGCTGGCTGTGGGGGAGGGTCTGAGGGAACAGTGCTGCTTGCTCCACTCTCTGCCAGTTTTCAGTCACTCCTCCCGCTACCCACAAGCAAAGTGGGCCCTTCTGGTGCTGATTTCCAGGTGGTGGGTTTGTGTACGTTCCAGGACCCCGTGGGTCTCTCCAATGGGATCTCCTGTGAGGCTGGGAGTTTCACCCACTGCTGCAAACCCCACAGGTGTTTTCAGTCAGAGGTTTGAGGCTTTATTTCCCTGTACTGGAACCCTGGGTTGTGGGTCTGTCTTGCTCCCCAGTTGTTCCTCCCGGTTTATGTGCACACAAATGTGGGATTGTCTGGTCCACCAGCTGCCACTTTGCCATGAGTCTTCTCCGCCTGGCTGCCCGTCTCCACCCCTCCTACTGGTCTGGGTGAGTGTTTCTTCTTTAACTCCTTGGTTGTCGGACTTCCGTACCATTTGATTTTCTGCCAGTTCTGGTTATTTTTTGTTTTTAAATTTGTTGTTGTCCTTCTTTTGGTTGTGCGAGGAGGCACAGTGTGTCTACTATGCCTCTATCTTGGCTGGAAGTTGACATTATAATGATTGTTAATTCCCATAACAAATGTTTAGATTTTCCTTCTGTTTGCTTCTCATTCTTTCTTGTATCTCACACTTTTTTCCTAGGAAAAATGTTTGTTCTACTAGGTTTTTTTAGCCTGAAAAATGTGTTTATTTTTATCGTCCCTCCTAAAAAGAAAGATAGATGTTTCTGATAGGTTTTAGTTCTCCCTTAGCATGCGTGTGATACTAACCCACGGACCAGGGGCTCTCACTGTAGCTGCCGAGAAGTCTGCTGTCAGCCCAATAGGTGGCCCTTCGTAGGGATCTGCTCCGAGCTCCTGTCGCTTACAGAATGTCTCTGGGTTCAAACCTGGTGTTTTTCTGCTGAGTCTCCCACATGGTGTCTCATTGCCTTGAGTGCTCGGACCATCTTCGACAGTCGACTTGCATGTGCCAGAGGTTACTCGCTGAAAATCCCGGCAGCCCAGTTGACTATGTTTCTCTTCTTAGAAGATACTCCCTTGCTTTCATTTGGGCTGGGAGCCAGGAGTCACCACTGACATAAACTGGTGTCAGTCTGATTCTGGAGCAGGGGTGTCACTCATTGTCACCAGGGGCCACATCAGCCTCACACTTGCCTTCAAAGGGCCGAATGTAGTTTTAGGGCTGTATAAATGTAATTACTCCTTAACAGTTAAGCGAGAGCTTGGCACTGCCGCTGGGTAGAAACAAGGTGCCGGGCGGATTCGGCCCATGGGCCTTGTGGGTGCCGCCTGTGTCCTAGTGTCTCAGCCGGACTCTGTGTGACAGTTGCAGCTCCTCTGTCCCCTGGAGGCCCGACCTCTTGTCCCCAACGTGCGCAGCTGACTTCAGCGTGCTGTCTGCCCTGCTGGCCCACCCAGTGCGATCCCTCCCTGCGTTCCACCCCCCACTCTGACTGCTCTGAGTTCAGCTCACATCTGGGGGCCTTTGGCCACCTGCTTTCCTTCCGGCGAGCCCAGCGAACCATTTGCAGCTCCATCTGATGAGGATCTAGCTCTCCCAGAAGGAGGGCACTTGTGCGCGTCTAGTCCGGCGTCCTGCCTGAAACGGAAGCGGTGGCGGTCCCGAGGTGCGCTCACGTCTGCTCTAGCCTGACATCACTGTTCCCATTTTAACTGCCCTGTGTGGAAGCTGAGATGCACTATTTCCAGTTATTTGCTCACAAACCAAGAGAGAAGCAGGATGCTCAACCCCCTGCATATATTTGTGAATTTGGGAAGCTTCTGCTCCGTGAATTTTT
The DNA here is from genome assembly GCF_022682495.2 of Desmodus rotundus. Taxonomy (NCBI): domain Eukaryota; kingdom Metazoa; phylum Chordata; class Mammalia; order Chiroptera; family Phyllostomidae; genus Desmodus; species Desmodus rotundus. The sequence continues at coordinate 1,764,583 of NC_071390.1, read as the reverse complement.
CAAACCCCAGTGCAGACGCTTTACCTGGCCCTCGCTCCTAATTTCCGGGGCACGTTGTGAGGTTTTGGCAAGTGCTCAGCACATGCTCGCTCTTTGGCCGAGTGCAATATCCCACTTTGTCTTCTAATCAGAATCTCCGATAGATTTACTTTTGGTTGCCGAAGAAAAGCAGATAACAAAACTTTCTAAATCATGCAGACTAGGATTTTATATGCGTGGGGAAGGTATGCTAGTGTGAAAATCTGAATCCATGATGCTACAGGAAGAAGTGGTTTATTAACCTCTATGGATTTTTAAAAATTTTTGTTTTTGAATTTGGGGGGAATTCAATGCTATCATAGGAAGTTGTGGTCAAAATTGGCCCCACCTGCTCCACCTGCCCTACTAAACACTGATGGATGCAAGGAAGGGGTGGGACAGACCAAGGCGTCCCCCCACTTTGTGGGGTTCCCACCCCTAGCACGAGGGTGAGGCCTGCTCGTGCTGCTACCGGAAGAATACAGCGGAGGTGATGGAAAGTGCGCGATCGTGTGAATGTGAATTTATTACATACGGCTATAACCATGCCTGGCGGAGACGTTTACAGAAGCAAGCTGCCATATGTGAAGGTCACATGGGCGAAGCCTGTGTCCTTCAGCCCCAAGGAAATGCTTGCTGCTGACCAGCACGTGCGATCAAAAGTGGACTCTTCCCGTCCCCCCTCCGGACTCGAGCCCAGCTCCGGCCAGCCCTCGGTGGCCGCCCTGTAGAGGGCCCCGCTGAGCTGTGCCCCTGGGAACTGTGAAATAACAATGTGTGAAGCCACGGCCTTTGCGGTGTTTGTCGTCTTAGTAACCAGCTACATAATAATAGATAGGTGATAACTAGCTATCAGGTAACAGGTAGCAGAAGGGCCTTCCGATCCCCTCTGCAGGGTAAGCCTCCGGGAAGACAGTCCTCTCCTCCTCGTTTGGCTGTGGGCTCTCAGTCAGAGAGATGTCTCTCTCAAGTTATGGAAGGACTGGAAATGAGTGGCGAATGCTACACCCAGAGTGCGGGCTCAGGGCTTTGGCGGAACTCTGGATCCTGCACAGGGCGCTCCGCCAGGTTGCACCCAAATGCCTCACACGTGCAGAGAAGAAACACGCAGCTCAGGGTGGACTGAGCCATGCGTGACCTTCACATGCTTATGTAGTCGCTGAGATCACAGCACCTCGTGCCCCGGGTCTCCGAGAGGGAATAACACATCCGTCTGAATGCCAGAGCGATAAGATCATCAAAATAAAGATATTTGCAGGTTCCATGCCAGAACACCTTGGCACCTGCTTATTTAATGTAATGTAGTCATTATGGCAATAAGTGTTTCTAATAAAGGATGAAAATGGATTGTGTGCTTTGCTGCTTGTAGGAACTCCCCTTTCTCGTTTTACGATGTCGAAGCTGACATTTGCTTACCCTTTATCTGTGGAATATTTAATCAAGTCCAATCTGTAAGAAACAAGAGGAATTTTTATTTTATTGAAAGCCTGTGCCCCACGTAACAGGCCTGGGATCTAGGACAAGGTCCACAGAAGAAATGGGGCAGTAGGGTCACCAGGATAAACCTGGAGGGTGTCTCGGAAGGCAGGGGCCACTGCGACTCTGTGGTCAGCAGTGGGCGGTAATGCTGAGGTAGGTGGCAGTTTTAATCGATGCCCGTGACACATGGCTTAGGAATGCACAGACACCTCCGTGAGCAAGGGTGCCTTCTTTTTTTTTTTTTTTTTGTAGCTGAATTGTCTCTAAAGTTTGTGCATGTCTTTGGTCTTCAGATGAAATTGGTTGGTGCCATTCCCTACTGCGAAACCCTCAATGGCTGGCAGGGGCAGTGGGATTAAATCCAATCTCTAATCTGTAATCCACAGGGAATTCCCCTCCCTCCTACCCTCCCTCCTGCCCTCCCTCCAGCGACCCCAGCCTGGGCACACCCCCTGGTGGCCCCGGGCGCTTTGGTTGCCTCTGTCAGACCCCCGCAGGTTTGCGCCTGCTGCTCTCTAGTTCCTCAAATGTCCTTCCTCTCACTTCACGCCGGCACATCTCCTCTTGTTCCACGGTCGGATGCAAATGTCGCTTCTTCCCAGAAATGTTCCTTAACACCGGGCCTGTCACTCCATAGCTGTGTGTGTGCCACTGTGTGTTCACACTCTTGTCCCTGCCTTGACATAATTTGCTTCTGTTCGCTTCTTCCAGAGTAGGGGCGATGCCATGTTCATGCCTCAACCCCAGCGCATAATGGTGCCTCTCACATAGTAGGTGCTTTAAAAATGTTCGTTGGATGGCGCAGTAGTTCAATAGACGGGGGAGCGCACTGGGGACTCTGTTCTCTGACTGTCGTTTAGTCAGGTGTCCGATGTGAAGGGTTGCAGAGTCCCCCTGAGATCCCCTGAGTTCCCCTGAGTTCTTCAAACAGTTGATTTCATCCATGTAACTGCATTCATTCACTCACTCACTCACTCACTCACTCACTCAGAGAGCGGATACCTTGGTTTTGTCAGTTGGCACTTCAGCATTGCAAGGTGTGAGGAAAGGATGCTGGGAGCTGGGGGGCTGGTCTCATGGTGTTGATGTTTTGCTCCCATCCGAGGGGTGGCCCACTGTTCCTCTCCTGGCAGGGCTAGACCTCAGTCTCAGATGCCCTGACGGCACAGCCTGGCTGCTGGGGGCCCACACGTTCGATCAGAGCTGTGATTTACGCTGCTGCTCTCCCACCAGCCTCATGGAAACAGCTTCCAAATGGGCCCCCTCTTCTCAAATAGCGAATGCAGCCAACAGCGTGACTGTGCTCACCTGGCCAGCAGGTGAGGGGCATCCATCACCCAGAGGCAGCTTTGCCCGGGCTGCTGGCATTGCTGGGTTCTCCTTGTGTCCGTGCTAATGTCAGGGACACCCCCTGCCCTGGGCTGGTGCAGAGCCCGGAAGCCCCCCGCGGTGGGCTGGGCAGGAGGCCATCGAGGTAAGAAAGAGTCCCCTGCCACCTGGCCAGGAACCTTTATGAAATGGGAAGCATGTGAAGGGCGAGGGTCTCTCAGCCTTGGGGACAGTGCCACGTGGCAGAAAGGTCCCCATCACATCAAATGCCATCGCATGTCGCAGGTCAGCTGTTCACCCTCACGAGGTCTCTGGCCAGCGCGTGTCTGCTGCCTTCCCCACACGGGGTTGGCCCCCGAGACCTCTCCAGGTCCCGTCTTCACACGAACCGACCCACCCCTGCACAGCCGTTCAGTTGCCATGGGTCTCGACTCTCGCTGGCTTGGTGACCTGCTCAGAACGCAGCCCACAGAGTTAACGTCCCTCTGAGCAGGGGTGCTCATAGTGGAACCTCCAGCTGCAGCATCCCTGTCCCTCCGTCTGGAAGCTGGATGCAGCCGGAAGAGCCACCGCGTCACTCTGTGCCCATGGGTCCTCCTGCTTTTTTCATGCCAGCATTTGTAAACCCACGTCCCTCCCACCTCGTGCTTGTGTAATGGATCTTTTAAAACCCGAAGACAGAGCTCCCGGGGCTCCCGTTGCACTGGATCTGGTTTGTGCCATTCAGCCAGGCCTGCTCTTCCCGAGCCCGGCTCCACCTCGGGCTTGGTGGCGACACTTGCCTCCCGCGCTATCTGGCCACAGGTCTGACATCTTGAGTGTGTGGAGATGATGTGTGAGGCCAGAAGAAGTGCAGAGCTTTGCGGCTGCCATGCACCAGGGCTCCCTCCTGGGCGGATGTTAAATCACCAAACAGGGCGCCCAGCCGATCACGAGCCCACCCCACTACACGGGGCCCTGGCTCGTCTCCCCGTGTTGCTCAAACGTCCGACAGTCGGTTCTCCCTTGAACCCTTCACGCGCATCATGACGTGGAAGGAGCGGAGACAGTGATTCCGATTTTGTTAATGAGGGGACGAAAGCCCTTCTGTTGGACCCAGACTTACATCCATTTGAATTTGGGTAAACGGCTGGCTTCCATTCTCTGACTTTGCCTCCTCACCTGGCAAGCAGGGGTGATAATTGCCATGAGTTTTTCCTCTGTCCTTGGCCCTTTAAAGCAAGGCCGACTCCCCCCGCCCCCATCGGCATGCTGGAGGGGACGCACAAATGCTGCTTTCTGCCGAGGCCCGCCTCTCAAGGCTTCTCCCAGGTGCTCAGCGGACACGGGAGGCCCTGGCCCCTCTCCCAGGCCCTTGGGTGCCCAGGCCAGGCCTCTATTTCTCTTCTGGTTTGCTAGCCCATGCTGGACCTACATCGTTGGTTGGTGGTCATCATTCCACCTCAATTTCATCACTTTTGGCAGCAAGGTCAAGGCCTTGGACTGTCTGACGCTCATCGTTCAGACGTAGGACGTCAGAGAGGGCAATACCTGTGGGGCAGAACTGCAGAAAGAGGGCTGTGGCGCAGGTCCCGGGGCTGAGGCTCCCATGCTGACTGTGTGCTATTTTCTTCGCGCGGTTTCCTTTCACTTTGCCCGCATCCCGAATGGGTGAGAGTCACCCAGTTTCTGGGCAATGCAGCAGAGTGCCCCTCACAGCCACCCCAGTCCCCGGCCGCTGCTGCAGACCGCCCTCCAGAGGCAAATCAAGGTCACTAGAGGTAGGGACATTGTCACCCAGGGAAACAGGTGCCTGCGGAGGGTGGTGGGCACCCTGACCTGCGGGCCCCATGAGGGTGCTGGCGATCACCACTCCCCCGTCCTGTGTGGTCTGGGTTCTGCCTCCCCACCTGTCAGGAGTTCGGCTCAGCCTCCACACTGTATCCCAGCCACCTGTGATTGGCAGGACGGGGTCTGGTTCCTGGAGAAGGGCTGGCAATTCCCCTGTATCAGGCGTGTCTCCTGTTGTCTATTATTTCTAAAAGTGCACCCTCAGCCACTCTGGGTCCGCGCTGATGGGTCCATCACCGGGTGACGGGAGTCTGGACTCGGCGCGGGTGAGGAGGGCTCGTGTGCCTCCTGTGCCCTCCCTGTCTTGGGTGGCACTGATGGCCACGGGGCATGTGGCTGGGGTGCCTCTAGAGCTCTGAAGTGTCTGTCCTCCTGCCCTCCACTTGGCCCTGCCCATCGAGACCCCCATTTGTCCTACATCCCAGCGGGCGACGTGCACCCCGGCACAAGGCCTCTTCCCCAGCTCCACAACCCTCACGGGGAAACTGGCAGCGAGAAGGTGGGTACCGCCCGCCACCACCAACCTGGCTGGAGCCACAGCCTGTGACTTGGGACAAGTCACCTCAAAGGTCCCCAACTTTCACAGAGATGTGATGGGAACCACCCCAGAGGCTGTGTCCTTGGCACAGTGGGGGAGTTCTGCCTGTGCCGGGTCCTCTGCTTCCCTCCGAGGGTCACCATTGGAGTCCTGGACTCCAGGACAGGGCAAGTCCCCGCGGGCTCAAGGGGTCTTCTTGGAGGGATGCTCCTGGCACCTCCTCGAAAATTTTCATTCAAATACAAACCAAAAAAATAACATCAGAAGGGAGCTTGCTTCTGGGAGCACCACAGCGCCTCCACAGCCAACCCGAGGTGATTTGGGGGTGATAGCATGTGAGGTTCCTGCCCTGTCTCAATCCCATCGTTCTGAGATGGTGCAGGGGGCCAGTCCCGCTTCCGCTCTACCCCCTGTTCCCCTCCTCCCGCCGCTCACGGATGAGTGCCGTTCCCACATCGGGGGAGCAGATCCAATTCTGCTTCCCAGAGTACGAGGAAATGCTTCCAACTGCCACTGCTCCAAAACATATCCTGGCAGAGAGCAGGGGCCCCGTGTTCGTTTCCAAAACGCTTGCAGTTGAGGCTGGGGTCAGCTCCGATCTGCCCACCTGCCACCCAGTGGGGGACACACTTGGCCCCCCGAGCCTCCTGGAGGGTGCGCCAGAGCGTCTTGGCCCCGGGGTCACACAGTCACGACGACCTTTGAAAGACTCTCCCAGAGCCCAGCAATAATTTAAACAGTATCCCTCTCTAATTGGCTTTTCACGATCTGCACGCCTCGCCGCCCGATTTATAAAGTCCAAGTCCAAGGGATGAGACTGCAGCTCGCTCGCTGGCTTTGGTCGTTAACCGTGAACTTTGCCACTTCGGGTGTGGCTGCTAACACATGGTAGTAATTTACTCCCCGCCTTTATATCTTCTGAAACTTGGCACGGTCTCCCCCGCCCCCTTTCCCGTGGAAGGGAGGCCACCACGCCACGCTGAGAGTCGGGAGGCAAGGCCAGCCCTCGGATGAGACGAGTAGCTAGAATAATAAGCCGCCGCTTCTGCACTTTGCTGGTGGGAAACCCTTGGCTGCTGGGGAAGTCCATTCCCTGGAGGGAAGGAGGGTTTGTTCCAATGGGTGGTGTGAGCCCCATCCCCTCCTCCAGGTGGCCGTGCGTGTGAGGCTGGTGGCTGATGGCAGGGGCCTTCCTCCTGTGACCCTTCAGGTACATGGAGGGACCCATACGGAGTGAGAGGCACAGTTGTATGAATGCCATGAAGGGGAAGGGTCAAGTCAAGGAACATGTATAAAGGACCCATGGACAAGGACAGCCGGGGGGGAAGATTGAATGTGGTGGGAGGCAGGACAGGGGAGAGTAGTGGGGAAAAATGGGGACACCTGTAATTGAACAACAAGTACAGAAGAACCCAGTGAAGCTCCCACGTCCCGAAGGGCCCTGTCAGACTTCCTCCTGGGTTTCGGGTTCCGGAGCACGATGGACAGGGACGCTAAGCTGGCCAAGGGCCACCTCTCTGTGGCCCCAGCTTCCGTGTGTCTGAAATATTGGGGGGAGACTTGGTTTCTGAGTCTCCCCTACCTCTGCAGCCCTCTGTGGGCCCAGCCGGCTCCTTCCAAACTGCAGGGCAGGACCCGGCAGGGCTCAGAGCCCTACCTCCCGGCTGGGGCTCAGAAAGCCACCACTGCCCGCACCTAGTCCCCAGTGCCGACTCTGGCCAGCATGTCAGGCTGGCCTCGTCCGGCGTGCTGTACTGGGCTGGGCCCCCACAGTTCCACATCAGCATTTCAGCACCAGAAGAGGAGCCCGCCAGGGAGACCCCCACCAGCTCAGGTTGTCCATTTCTTCCCGCTCTTGCTTTCTAAAGGTTTCAGAGGCGCAGGCGTGAATGCTCACCCGCTCTGTTACCGGAGACAGCCAAATCTGAATGGTGCTGCAAGTGCTGGTGGCCTTGACAGATGGGTGGGAGCCTGGGAGCCTCTCGTGCAGGGGTGCAGGCCTGTGCAGGCCGGCACTCTCCTTGAGGGACTGTCATCGCCCTTATGTGGCCAGGGGCTCTCTCCTCCCCTTGGCCTTCTCCCCTCAGCCAGCCACCTTCCCGGAGTCCTGGGCCGCCCTCCCATCCCCCCCACCTCTGCTTGGCGGTGGCCTCTGCGGCCACCCTGTGGGCCTGTGCTGACTCCAGAGTCAGTCCTCCCGTGCGAGCCGGCCGGCCACCATGCACACCGTCCCTGGAGAGGCGCAGAGGGTGGCTGTGTGATGGAGAACGTGCGAACGCCAGATGGACAGCCGGTGGCTGGACCCCCTACTGCCACCACAGGGGCCACCTGTGGTCAGATGGAGGTGGGTGACCGGTTACTGCTGGCAGAACCCAAGGGCAGCAGAGGTGGGGCAAGGTGTGACGAGGGCCACACCAGGGAGAGATAAAGATGGTGTCCCTCCCGACAGGCTGTTGGGGGAGACTCTGGGCACATCATGGGGCGCAGAGAGGATGGTGACAGCAGCCGACGCTGGGCTCTGGAAACCTACAGCCCCGTTGGCAGTGATGGTGGCTCGGTGCATCTGCCAGCACGGCGCCCAGGCGTGGGTCGGACTGTCAGATCGGTGTTGCATTGAAGGTCATGCAGAGATGACCCCGTAGTTCAAGTAAAGAAGGCTATGCCAGAACCTTCCGGGCAAAGCCTGCGGTTTCCCCAGGAGAAGCGATTCTGCATCAAGACCGACAGAAGCCTGGGTTCAGTCTCCAGACTCAGCCTGGCTGGTGGACATCAGACTTGCCGGCTCTCAGCTGTGTGAGCCGGTCCCTTACAATGAACTCTTTCTACACATGCACATGCACGCATGCACATACATGCACACACATACATGCTTCCCATCCATCCTGTTGCTCCGCAGAACCTTCACCAACATGTCAGGGATGCCACGGTCAGACGGCACACGCTGGCTGGTGGGTCGGCCAGCGCCACCTCCTTCTCAGTTCTGCCCTGGATGGCGTCCTCTCTCACGCACCGCCAGCAGGGGAGGCTTCGGCGCCGCTTCTCGCTGCCCCGCCGCCTTCCCCCAAACGCACAGACCCACCCTACCCTCTGGAGAGCTGTGGACCAGACCCCAAGCTGCGGACCTCCAAAGAGAACTGAGCAATTATCCCTGCGGATTATGGAATGTCTTTGAAAACCAGCCTCTCTTCTGTGACCCTTGCCCAGTCTCCACAAGGATTATATTAATACTGGAGCATCCCAGAGAAGAGCCGTTCGCATGAGACGCTGGCGCAGTGACAAAGCAGGGCGCTTCTTTGAAGAGCTCCTCTCGCCTAACACAACCTGTCATGGGGCCTTCCGCTAAAAGGAGGCGCGTCCCCGACTGTCATGTGGAAGAGATTCCAAGCTCCGAGGTTACCAGCTAAGCCCCGTCTTCAGAGAGGCCTGGCTCTTCGCTCTGACAGGCAGAGAGGCGGAATTTCGATGCGGCCACACAGCAGTGAAGACGCACACAGCAGTGGTGGTGTGTAATCATCACGGGGGTCCCGAGAGAGCCACAGCAGACCCCCAGAATGTCTCAGAAAGTGCCATTCCGACTCCAGCCAAGGGAGGTTGGGGTACTGGTCTCCAAATCTCCCACCATCTGGAGACGATTTCCCAGTCATGGTGCAGGCGGCAGCGTGAGTGGGTGGGAGGGCGTGGGCGTGCGGCTTGGGTAGCATGCGGGCTCTGCCGTTCGGCCCGGCCCATCGACTCAAAACCCCTGCTGACCAGATAAGGGACTTGGTGACCGAATCAGGCAGCGTGGACAGAGGTGACGGGCCCGCTGTGTCTTAACTAGGTAGGGGTGCTTTGCTGATGTGGGTAGAGATGATTGTCTGAAGCAAGTGAACTGTAATCCTGCAGTTATTAAAATTTTAAAAACAATCTTAGCTCCAGCGAGCTCGTGAATGGCAGAAATCGCGATGTAACCCTTTCAGACCTGCTTCCATTGCCACGCTAGCCACGAGGGCAGAGCACGCTCACCATGCCAGCCAGGGACAGAGCCAACACTTCTCCCCTCCGGGCTACAAAGTTTCTCCGGTTCCGTCAGTCAGTCTGTCTCATCACCCACTGCAGGACCACGCTTCCTGAAGGTGCAGACACAACCTGAGGGCACGTGACTATTAGTTAATGGCCTCTAGGGCTTAGGGACTCTAGCCTGGACGGTGAGAAGAGAGGGTACGAGGCTGCATCAGTGACCCCCCAAAGTGGCAGGTGCACAGGGAAAGACAGAGGAGGCAGCTTAGTCAGACAGAGTCCCAGGCTGGTGAGGGGGTGAGAATTTCCAGCTCTCGTGTCTGGAGGGGAGACATTGGCTCCAGATGGCGTTAGCCCATTCTCACCCACACCCCTTATCTGTAGCCACAAACGATCCTGTCTACATCCCCACCCCCACAGACACGCTGATCCCCATCCCACCTGTGTCTATGTCCACAGCCATGTCTGTGTCCCCATCCTCACTGCCGTTCCCACCCCTTCCCATCCACGCCTCCATCCACACCCACACCCGATGCCACACCCCCATTTTCATCGCTTCTTCATCACACTCATCATCACCTCCCCATCCGCATCTATGCCCATCAACACGCCCACCTACCACAGCCACACCCACGGCCATGGCCTGCATGCTTCCCCATCCCCGTACTCGGGGCGCTGCAGCCATTGGCACGCGTCCCCCCCAGCGGCACCGGTGCCTTGGGGAGTCGGCCGTCAGGCTGCGAGGTGAGCCTGCGATGCCTTGTCACCGTGAGGCTTTCTGACTGGTCCCTGGAGCAAACCTGGAGGTTCCTGTTTCATGAACTCCCTAGGTCTGCCAGATGGAGACGGTCTTCATTTCACCATCACAAATAGCCCCCCTCCCATGTCAGGGGCCAGCTGGGCGGCACACCAGTGTCAGGGCCGGCAAAGTCTAAACGGCAGAAAGCACATGTGAATTCTCAAAGCGCGTCCCTGCTACCTCGGTGCTTCCCTCCAGCATTCGGTTGGCTCGGCTCACTCTGCCGACGCCATGGTTCCTTGGTGCCAGTCCTGGCCCTCGGGCAGGCCTGTCCCAGAGTGCTTTGGAGGCGTGTGCTGCCCTTCATTTCCACCCGGCAGAATATTAACCACCACAAGCGTCCTGGTATAATTGGCTGGCAGCGTTACCTAGTCTCCAAAAGTTAATATTTTTCCTAAACACTGATTGGAACTTTAGCGAACTTTGGAAATGCCTGACCCGTTCATTTATTGCTGAATACATGTGGAATCTACTCAACTAAGAGAGTTCAGTGTTTTATCATCAAAAATAAAATTAATGAAGGGGTTTACATTTTTTTTTTCTACTTGTAATGATGGCCTTGGTGGATCTTTTTATTCTGGGTCAATTAATGATTATGGTCTAACTTAAATCTCTTAGGAGGGAGAAGCAATTATTAATTTAAAAAGAGCTTAATTTCTGTCCCTCTAAATAAGTAGACATGTTGAACAAATCCATAAATGGTTTGCTGTTGACTGTACTTTGTCCAAGCCCCTGTATCTCGGTCAGTTACGCACACCCCATATCTCCCAGCAGATCACTGGGTATTGGCTCGTCCTGCTGATGTTGATGGGGAAATGCAGCGCAAAGTCCGCAGCAGGTTGGTTGGGATCCACAGACCTCTCTCTGTCTGCCTGGCAGTGACTTGTTCTGAAAACTACGCATGTTGTGGAGTTTTCCACGGCTGGCGGTGTAAAAACCAAATGAGTATGCCTGTCAGAGCAGCTATTCCGTGTGCCTGAGGTTAGCATTGTCATGGGAAAAGGTTCGAATTGGTTCTGCCCCCGTGGCTGGCCGGCCGGTCACTGCAGACATTCAGCAGGGTCTGCTTCTGAGATTGGAGGTCACTCTGGGGCGTCTCCGCAGCCCTGCCTGTTTCTCAAGTCGTCTTCTGGCGCCCCAGGCCTGGGGCGGGCTGCTGGGATTGCTGTTGGCCTTGATGGTGGGAGGCTGGCTGCCCTGGGAGGCCACCAGGGAACCGAAGAATGCGTCCCCTGCAAGGGACGCAGTTGGCTTGTTTGCCCGAGATAAATTTGTGTGCATTGAGGTAAATCTTAACCAAGGAATTTCTCTTCTTCGTATTTGTGGGCAGTCGCGGGAAGGGCCAGAGCGAGCCACCGAATGCCAGGACTGTTTGGCTCCTAAAATACCGTGGCTTTTCTGGGAGGGAAAGTTCAGCAGGGAGTCATTTAGTAAGAGACTGTTCATTAAAACGGTCCTTACTCAGTGTTATTTTTCTCCTTTGCAAGATACAGTTTTCCCTGGACGTTTCCACAAATATGTAAAATATGTTGCCAAAGAAAAAAAAACAGAAACACTCAAATATTTATCTTGTATTTAACAACATCAAGAGTCACTGGAGTCTTTTTGTTATTTTAATTTTCAGGCCACGGCCTGTTATTTCATGTGAGTGAGAGAGAAAGATCTTTCTGTGGTTTGACGGCAGGACGTTTTAGGAATTACGAAGTTGAAAGAAAAACAAATAATAAACTTCAGCGTAAACAGTCACGATTCCTGAACCTCTTCTTGTTCCTGTACTTAAAAGTCACACCCAAATCTTCGGGACTCGCAGGTCCACTGGCACACGGGCGCCGAGGAGATGTACCCGACTGGGAAGGCCAAGGTGACAGGTCAAGGGGGACATGTCCCCGGATCCCCGATGAGCTGGGTCTTGGAAAGGCCCCCGGCGAAGACCCAGACTGGGAGGGAGATGGGTCCTAATGTTGGGGGAGAAGATGTCGGAGCGGCCGCGGGTCACTGTGGAAAACGGAGCGGGAAGAGCAAAGTGCCCGAGGGAGTGGCCGCTCCACGGGGAGTTCAGTGTGACCAGGACTGGGCCTTCTCTCAGTGCGCCCCCAAACACACTCAGGATGGGGGGCCAGGACTGGGGCCGAGAAGTACCCTCAGCTCCCAGCCCTTCAGGCCCCACAGGCCACTGAGGAGCCCTCTGTGCTGTAACTGGGCTCCGTCTGTGTCCACCACAGTGTGGGGGATGGTGTGTCCCCTCTGAGTCATGAATTGGAGAGGCAGGCCCAGGTCCAGGTTGGAGGTCATAAATAAGGGCCCTTCATTTCCCCTTGCTGGTCCCTGAAGGAGTCGCTTATCTTGCAGCAAGAAATCCCCTTTCGGTGGGAAGGGAAGACGTATTTGAGGCTGCCCGCCTGCAGCACACACACACACGCACCATACGCACAGGCACACACGTGTGCACGACGTAACACCCATGCACCCATGCGCATGCACACCTGTGCACACACACATCTCTGAAAGGCGGGTGTGGGGCTGAGTGCCGGCCGCCCCTCTGAGGTGGGCGAGGACAGGCCTTCAGCACAGACCCCACGCCGCCGCCTGGACGTTGCCCCAGCGGCTGCCACAGGCCCAGCTTTCCTTGCAAAACTTGGGGTCCACTCCGCCTGGGGGACCCCAGGATGACCTTACAGCACCACACGCGGGCTGCTGTGCAGTCTGCAGGGAGACATTTCCCTCCAGGCTGGCTTTGAGCTGAATGAGACAGCAAGGCCGCCGTCTGCCCGGCCCCTGGCCCTGGCCGAGTGCCTGCTCTGAGCAGCAAGCAGTCAGGGGGCTGCGGCTGCTCCATCCAACCCGCCATGGGCCTGAGCCTTGGAGCAGGTGAAAACTCGGGGTTCACAGGTTCCCACGCTGGCTGTGGGCCGATGAGCCGCAGCAGCTCCTCAGTGAGAGGGGCGGGCGTTTCCTTTCATCACCAGCGAATGTGAAGTGTTTCAGTGAAAGCAAAATCCTGGCTGGTTCTCGTTCCCTGGCGTTTGGTGAAGCACGAAGGACAGACACACATCTGCTGAGCCGGAGTCGACAAGGCCCAGCACTTGCGCTTTGGCTGGAACAGACCTATCGGTTAAAAGTCTAGGCCACGGCCAGGTAGCTCAGTTGCTTCGCGCTTCCTGCCGACGCGCCAAGTTTGCGGGTCCCATCCCCGGTCAGGGCGCGGGCAGGAATTAACCGATGGATGCGTCAGTAAGTGGAACGACAAATCAATGTTTCTTTCTCCCTTCCCCTCTCTCTCAAATCACTAAAAAAATACAGTAAAATTCCAACAATGCCAACAACAGCAGCAGGTTTGTTGAGGTCTCAGGCACCCATTGCACATGCATTTGGCACACTTGTGTCTGCTACACGTGCCCCTGTGTAGGTGGCATCGTCGGGAATCCACAGAGTAGAAGGAAACCCTGGCCATCAAAGGCACAGACGCCTTTCGCTCGTGGGCGTCCGTGGGCCTCAGTCCTGCAGTGCTCCTCCTGCTGGACCACGAGCTATGAGCGGGCCGCCCAGGGCTGCCCGACAGTCCTTTGTCTGGCTGTGTCTGGAGTGAGCCCAAGTGTCCCCGTGCCACAGGGAAGCTGACGTGACTGAGCTCCTCTGGCTCTCTGGAACCCAGGGAATCCTCGTCACTCCTGGAATGGCCGCCCCCTGGGCATCAGAAGGGGGACAGGCCGGCCTCCGGCCCTGCAGCTAGAGCCCGCCCTCCTCGTCGAAGATGCAGAGGCTGTTTGGAAAAGTGTGTGAACAGAGTCCTAAGTGTAGTGGGCTGAACCGGTACAAACGAAACAACATTCAGCTCAGCACTTTGGCAAAGATTCGGGTGAGGAGGCAGAGCCGTTTGTTTACCTGCCGCGCCAGAGCAGACCCAGGGAGGTAGGCAGCCAAGAAGAGCAGGGTGTGTGCGGGGGACAGGGAACAGGCCTTGGCTCCGCTTCTATTGATTTTGGCAAAAACGCCACGTGAAAAATTATGCCTCGGATAAAAATAAATTATAATCTGCAAGTATTTGAATGAGAAGGGTTCCCTGTGAAAACTTAATAAATGAATGCTAATTCGGTTACCAATTTGTAGCCATGGAGCACAGCCCACAGCGCTGTTCTGTGAGGCTTGTTTTGGAAAAGATTGCAGAACCCACGAAGCAATTCTTCACAAACTGCATAAAAGCGTCAGCTTATGTATAATTTATACAGCGAATGTTAGTTATGGTCTGTTTAATAGTATTTAATGCTGTCAGATGACATCATTCTTTCATTTACCAATTGAAAAATATAAAAAGGCCAATCAAAACCATTTTACAGAGGGAGAAATATGCTCCTTGAATTGGGTAAGAATTGAAGACGGTAAACAGATACACTGGGGGAGGTATCTTTAAAGATCTTTGGAGAGAGTTATGGTGGCAGGGTGTGTTCCGTGCTTGCTCTATAGTTATTTTAATCACAATTTACTTACTGTGCCTGTGTTAGCTACCGGGCTGCCCACGTGCCTGGAGCTACTCGTTCTGCCGACAGCACAGTGAGTTACCCCGTGGCCCTTGATCAGCAGAAACAATTAGACCCAATTGTAGTTGGACTTCCCCAAGCTTCCCCACCGCGTACAGGCCGTCCCTATGAGGCCAAAGGGGTTTCCTCTTCTGCTATTATCTCTCCATCTTTCCCCCCAAACCCATTGGTAGCTCTGGCCTGTGTGGCTCATTTGGTTGGGTGTCGCCCCGCAAGCTGAAAGGTCATGGTTCGATTCCCAGTCGGGGCACACACCTGGGTTGCAGGCCAGATCCCCGGTTGGGGCGCGTGTGGGAGGCAACCACACGTCACTGCTTCTCTCCCTTTCCTTCTCCCTCCCTCTCCCTCTCTCTAAAAGTAAATAAATAATTTTTTAAAAAACCATGTGGGCATTTTCAGCAGGATATACCCCACTCTGAAGGACTTTTCTGGTGCTGTTTGAGAAGACAGGTGAAAATGTTGAAGATTGTTGTATGGAATCAAGTAGGACCCGTGCCCTGCCCGCATGCAGACAAAGTGCTGACCGTAAGAAAGTCCCCCCTTTCCTCTGTGTGTGTGTGTGTGCATGTGTGTGCTGAATCCCATGAGAAACCCAGGGCCGACTTCAGGTGTCATGGGACCAGAACACACTCGCACGGTAAGTCTGTGAGTGAATTCTCACATGGGGGAGGTGCTGGATTCTTTAACGCTGCAACGTGAGTCGGGCACAATGTGTGTGAAGTGCATTACAGAAAACACCGCTGCGGACTCTGTGCTGTGGACCCAGGGCCATGTGTCTGGGTTCTACCTGGTAGGGACCTGTGTGGGTGCCCGCCCGGTGTCCAGTCTCTGAGTCCACACACTGGACCTGGGCGGTGTGTCTTGGAGCCTCGTGTCATTTCCAAATGGATTTCATGGTCTCTGAGTTTGGGTGTGACCAGGGTGGGGGTTCCTCACCTAGTCTGCGGGGAACATCTGCAAGTTTTCCCGGAGGGCCCTAGGAGGGGTCCCGCAGAGAGCCAAGGCCTCAGACCGAATCCTGTCCTGCTGCCCACAGGAAGGTGCTCAGTCCCTGCGCCGGGCGGCTCAGGTGCCTGGGGAAGAGGAGGGTTGACTTCCTCAGCCCAAATTTTAACTCCCCTCCCTGGGCTTGCATTGTTGCTGCTTGAACGGCTGTCAGCAAACGCCCTCAGGGGTGTCTCGGGGTAGCTCTTGGGGACTGGCACCTTAGGGTTTTCTAGAGGGTTTTTCACTACCTTCCTTTGCTCAGGTGCCACGGTGTCCTCTGCACTGGGGCGAAAGGACAGACACCGAGCTGCTGAGCTATGACCTGGGTCACATCCAGTCTGGTGTCCTGCTGTGGCGCCGTGTCCCGGGGTGGTAGAGAGGGTGCTGTGTGTGCGCCCACGGAGTCTGGGCACCACCTGCCATCCCGTCCAGGTCCAGCTACTCTGCACCTGTGACGGGCCTCTCACGTCCTGGGGAGGAGGTCCCCCCTGCTCTGCTTCTCACCAAGATTCCCCTTCCCTTCCCCCCTCCCTCCCTCCCCTCTGATCCAGATGTTCCAGCACTAAATGGAATTCCTTTTGGGTCCTGCTGAGTGCGAATTTGGAAATGTGGGCTAATGGGGACCCTGCGTTAATGGGCCCCCCTCCCCGCCCCACTTCTCAGAACGGTTCCGACACGCCAGTTTAGCCGAAAGCCGGGAACGGGGGTGGGGGTTTCTTGTTCGGTGTCAGGCCTGGAGTGAAAAAGACATTTAGGACAAGGAGAACTTTTAGTGCCTTTAAACTCAAATGTTATAGGGGCCACCCATGTGCACCACCAGGCCAGCGAGGAGAGCGCACCCTTCCGTCCCCTCAGCACCCCCACTTCCTCTTTGACGTCACCTCTAGCTCGGTGGACGCCTGCCTTTGGGCAAGTGGAGCTGAGAAGGCTCTGGACGAGTGTTCCGGGGCTGAGGCTGACCCGCCCCTGGGCCCGCCTGGTTCTGTCTCCTGGCCGGTGGGGCAGCGGAGGTTGTGCCGGCTCCCCGGGGAGCGGTGGGCGAAGCGGGCCTGTGGCGCGGCGTGCCCCGGACTACAGACGGCAACACGGATGTGTGATGTTGCTAGGCAGCCCGATTCCTCGGGAGATCCAGGAGCCAGAAAATCCAGGCAGAGCCCTAGAAGATGTTCTCTTGCTGTCGTCTAAAATGTCATGAAATGTGAGCTTTGGTTTTGGGTGGGTGGCAGGCTGCTCTGGCTGGGAGGAAGTGACAGGGACTGAGAGGAAAGCCAGCACTGGCGAGATGTCAGATGCAGAGATATGAAGGCCCCTCGCTGTCTGGGTTGTGCAGGTGGGGCTGGGGACCGCCTGCCTCTGAACCTCCCACTTCTGGGCAGCAAGGCCTGCGAGCTGCCGTCTGTGCAAAGCCAAGGCAGAGCCTCTCTGGGGCCTGGGAGCCCCCAGAGACCATGGAGTTCTTTAGGGTGAATTACTCAGAGAATTACCACATGCATCTGAGAATGTTAGAGCGAGTCTAGAAGCCACTGTCCCCCAGGCCCCCCAACACCTATTTGACAGTGGAAGGGCAAAAGCATCTTCGAGTTACAGGAAATGCAGGTTGCGTGCAAAACCCAAAATGCAAGTCTGCGTCTGTCGTGTCCCGGCTCTCCGTCCTAACACCAAAGCGCCGTCCTCTGCAGCGATGACTCGGCTAATTGCGTGGTTATAGCTCAGACCCAATTAATAGTTAAATGACTTTTACTGTTAAAATTAGACCTTCTCCAGGAGTGGAGAGGAACAATGGCCAGCTGAGTCTGGCTGCTCTAATATTGATATCCTTCATGAATAGTAAAAAGATTGCTTCTTCTTCTTCTTTTTTTTAACCTTCCTTGGTTAAATTGATCTCTTCTCTGCAGGGACCTAGAGAAATGGGCAGCCTATGAGAACGGCCTACCCGGCAGCTGCTGGGCATGAAATCGGCGCGGAAATAGGTAATTCCTCCTGAGGACCTGCGGAGGAGCGGGAAGGGCCCTGCCCGGTGGGGCTCACAGGCGCCACACCTGCTCTGCCGCCTGGCCACCTGGCCTTTGGCATTAAAACCATGGTGGGGCCGTTTTTCCTGCTCACGTATTTTTTTAGGTCCCCCCCCAAAAGCACAGGGTGTATTTGGATGAGGCCCTTCTGCCGTCGGATGTTTAATTTCACAATGTTCATTCACCATTGTCCCTATTACCACCTTCCCAACGCGGCAGTTCATCAGCAATGAGCCTGGTTTCTCACCCCAGCTCCCCCGCCGGCCTGGTGGGCAGACCCGCCGTGTGCTTCCACAAGGAAAAAGGACACCGACATCACCTTTGGTGCCACGAGACGTTGGCGTCACTTTGGATAACAGTCTGCAAAGTGCATTTACCCAGGAAAAGGAAAAACAAAAGGCATCTTGTTTCCAAATGTTGAAAGGTAGACAACTAACAGCGCATTTTTAATTACCTGAATGCTCTAGCAAGGGGAGTAGTCGGTTTATAGGTGCCTTTGCTACGTAGACTACAAATTATTAGTGCATGAAAATGGCGTGCGAGCTCTGTGGCTGGCTCTAGTAATTTTGGATATTTTCCACGCTATTACTGCCTGCTCCATATACCTTTACTGGTTCTTTTTGAAATTAAGTTAATGGCACTCTGCAGAAATGGACTGCCTACTGCGAGGGAGCGCTCGCCTGCGAGGACGGACCGAGGTCCCACTGAGAGGCACTGATTCGGCACGAGCGGAGACAGGCTTCAGCATCGATTCACTTGAGTATCAAATTATTCAACATAAATAATTAAAGGCTTTTCAGGAGTCGGCGTCAATATTTGCTTTCGATATTCTGGATCTGTGAACAGTCATCCGGGCGGGGAAGGGCCGGGCCCTGCCAAGTTCCGCCCCCACCTCGGTGCCTCCCGGAGCTTGTCACATGGTTCCCTCCAGGCACCAAATGCCATTTGCCTGTCCCTGGAATCGCTCTGCAGCCCCCTTCCTGCTTACCCAGGGAGCCCATCAGCCCCGCCCGGCTCCTGTGCTCTAGCAGTGTCTGAGGCCCTTCTCACTAGCCTGGAGCCCGCGGCCCCCCTCCCTGCGGCGTGTCTGCGTGGGGACAGGGTCCTGGGGGAGACACAGAGGTGGAAGCCAGAGGCCTGTGGGACCCCCGGGAGACTGGAACCAGGGCAAGGCCATGCTGGGGATAGTGCCCCTACAGGCCAGTCCTGGAGCTGCAGTTGGACCTGGTGGTTGATCAAATCCACAGGACCTGCATGACTCCTGACCTGCTCTTGGGCGGGGCGCCCCTCCCTCAAAGGCCACAGGTTCTGGGCTTGAACATTTACCTGTTGTCTGCAGCATGGGGAACACACAGTATCCCAAGCAACAGTGTTGGAGGCCGTGGAGGGGGTCTGGCCCGTGGCCCCTCAACGTGTGTGTGCTCACATTCACGTGTGTGTCCTTGCCCTACACGGCCTGGGGATGACACGCAAGGACGTCCTCTTCCTACGTTGGTATCTGGGGGACACGATGGCGGAACCCAGCCCTCGGAGACAGAGTGGTCCCCGGGTATCCGTGGTTAACCTGTTTTTACACGGGACGAGGGAGCAGAGCCACCTGAAAGCCCCTTTAATCTCCCTCGCTCCTGAAGCACGCCAGGACCCAAGGAGTCGCGGGGAGGAGAGAGGAGTGTGAATTCCACCAAGGGCTCTCCAGCCACCGCTGCGAAGGCAGGACGATTTCCATTTGAAAGGGACCACTGTTAATGAGCTCTGTCCTCCTAGCCTGTCACCCCACAAGCAGAGGGGCTGCTTTGAAGTCAACACGGTCTATTATGGATGAAATAAACCCCTCGGAACAAAGGGCAGTTCAAGTACAGACTCGCAGACGCTAATGGCTGGCGCTCAACCTCACTTCCCCTCCGCCAGCGCTGCCATCTGACAGGGCCACCGAGGCCAGGACAGGCCTTGCGCTGCCCCGGCCCCTTGGGAGCCCTCGCCGCCCTGGTGTCTCCACTCCTTTGGGGTACAGGGCCCCCCAGTGGGGGCTACTCGTTGGTGAAAAAGTCCATCCTTCCCTTTCTTTAGGTTTTAGAGAGCTGAGGGTAAGGACTTTTTAAAGATGTACCCACTTGTTTTTTCCTTTCCCAGGTAACTTTCTTCCTGGGGAAAAGAGCGCAGTTACAAATGTGGGAGACTAGCCTTGTGGGCTGCGTCTGAAACGAATCTTTCCTGCCTATAATTTCAGCAAATAGCACTGAGCAGCAGTAATTGGAGAACACGGTCTCCATTCCCCCCTCTTCTCTGAGCAGGAGGAATTTGGCCTCAGATGTTAATCATCTTAGGCATGGATTTCATTTCTCTGACACCGTGGTGTCAGGCAGCTCTCTAAGCTGAGAAACGACAATGCCATTTCCACGGGTAAAGACGACGGGGGTGAGGGGAGCCTGGCCACGAACTGGGGTCGCGGGGCTGAGTCCACTGTGCTCACTCTGCTCAAACATGGCAACCTGGCCCCTCCTTGCTGCCAACAGGACCGTGGGGGCACACGCCGTGCGTGTGCAAATGCGTGTGAACACAACTTGTGACACACTCCCGTCGCTCCTATTTCTGGTGCACTAAGACCGTCCTCCACGAGACAGACCAGCTCTGCGGACCAAGTCGGTGCGAGCCTGGAAACACACTGAGTGTGGCATCTTGTAATTAGCAATGAGACATGGGGCCCACGGTGTTGTCGGTTACACACCTCTACGTAACACATGGAAGGGGGACGGGGGTAGCTCTGCAGATGCTGGGAGGAGCGGGTAACTCATTCGGAGAACAGCATGTGTCTGATCTAGGAGGCGGAGCAAATGAGGAATGCCGGGAACACTGGCTTTTGTGAGCTCCCCATTTATAGCACGAAAAACATTGATCTTTGTAAAATCACTTTTTTAAAGCCAAACTGGAGGCAAGTCATGGCTTAGCAACAATTCAGAAGGAGCAGCTCCTCGTATTATTCTATCACCAAGGGATTTCTGTCCTAATATATCTGATGATACACTGCAGACGCACCTGCTTACAAAGCTTACCTGCTGTTACAGGGCCCCCCGCCCCTGTTTTCCAGGACTACGTCCCATTGCGGCAGCACCTGGTTCCCCGCCAAAACTTTAAGGAGAATGAGACTGTCCGGGAGGTCTCCGTGCCTCTGTCTCTTGCGCTCGTACCACTGCTCACAGTCTGTGGTGGATTTCTCCTGCTTCCTGTGATCACCACGCCTCTCCGCTCAGCCTGAACAGGTGGGCTGACTCTCTGAGGCCCCGGACACCAGCATCGCCCGTCCTGGCGCACACACCACTTAGCACACTGCATCTTTCCTTGTTAAGACATAGGCTCCTACCAGATACAGAAGCCTGCCTCAGGCTCCCGTCTAGCCCCCGCCCTGCTGATGGTGAACGCCATTCTGACATCGATCACCACAGGTTAGTTTTACCTGTTTTAAAACTTTCTGTGTATGAAAATCGGGGGCCTCCTCTTTTGTCTCGCTAGCACTTCCTCGAGATTCACCCATGCTGCTGTAGATGGTGACACACTATCTTGTTCACGGCTGCGTAGTATTCTGCCGAATAGAGGCAGCGCAATATAGTCGTGTCCTCCTGTTAATGGAGATCCGTGGGTCCCCCCGGGTGTTTCGCTATTGCACACAGCACCGCGGGGAACATTTTTGCACCTGTCCTTTGCTGAACATATGGATCTGGGTCTGCTGACTACAGGTCTGGGGATGTGACGGCCCAGTCAGGGACTTTGGGGATGACCAGGCTTAGAGGAGACGGTCAAGCAGATTTCCAAGTGCAGGTGTCGGCTTGCGCTCTTGCCAGCGGCTGGTAAGAGTTTCTGTCGCTTCGCATCTTGTCAGCAGTTGGGACTGGCCGTTGCTCCTCCATCCGGGGACTAAGCCGTGGTATCTCTTCACAGGTTTGCATCGCAGTTCTCCGGTGACTGATGCCGAAACACTGTTTACTATGCTCATTAGCCTCTGTTAAAACTTTTAATCCATTGCACATCGGCTCTATGACTGTCGCGTCGTTTTGTGCATTTTTCACAACTGTTATTGATTGAACTTTTCGATTTGAGGCAACCGTAGATTCACAGGCAGTGGAAGAAGTAATACCGAGAACTTCTTTATACCATTTACCCAGAATCCCCCAGGGGTCGCATCCTACCTTGTACGTATGGGATGGGCTCGCAACCAGGATGCCGACACCGACACAGTGAACACACAGCACACGTCCGTCCCCCAAACGTGCCTCGTGCTCCCCCAGGCCACACCCTTCCCCCCACCCCCGGTTCCTAGTAACCACAATCTGTTCTCCATTTGCATAGTTCTGTCATTTCAAAATATTATGTAAGTAGACTCTGCACAGCACGTGGCCTTTGGGGGTTGACTCTTTTTTCACTCAGCGTGATTCCTTTGAGATTCCTCCAGGCCGTGGTGTTTATCGATGGCTCTGTGGTGCTCCGTGGTACGGACGCACCACGGCACAGTTCTTCACTCGGCTGCTGACAGGCACATGCCATGAACATTCACGTATGTGATTTTGTGCAAACATGTCTTCATTGATCCAAGCTAGTATCCAAGAGTTCAATTGTTGGGCCCCATGGGCAATGTATCAGTGACCAGTTGCTTTGCATTCTTGTCAACATTTGCTGTTGCCATGACTTTATTTTAGTCATTCTGGTTGACGTGGGTGGCACCCCATTGTGATTTGAAATTGCCTTTTCCCAAAGGCAAATGGTGTCGAACACCCCTTGTGCCCCCACGCCATCTGCACGCCCCCTTTGGTGCGAGGTCGCGTCGTGTCTCGTGCGCTATGCTATCGCGTCGTCGGATTTGCTGCAATGAATTTTAAAGTCTTTACGTGTTCTAGATGCTATTCCTTGGTCAGACGCACGATTTGCAGACATCTCCTCCCAGGCTCCAGCTTGTTCCTTCATCCTCTTAACAGGGTCTGCCCCAGACAAATGTTTTTAATGCTGGTAAAATCCCAAATTGATCAATTTGCCCCTTGTGAATTACACTTTTGACTATTTTTTAAAAGACTGAGTTGTCTGCTTTTTATTTAAATGTAGGGGTCCCTTTCACACTTAGGGTCAAGTTCTCTGCTGCACCTGTGTGCTGGAAATAGCTCTCCCACGGGGTGCTTCGCTTTCATTCTTTTAATAAATAAAAATTTCATATTAAGTTCGATGAATCATCTTTTCCTTCACGGCTAACGCTTTTTCTTTTCTATTTAAGAAATCTTTCCCCACCCAAAGCTCAGGATGATATTCTCCTAGGTTAGCCTCTGGAAACCTGTTTTGATTCCACGTACATTTGGGTCTATGACCCACCTGGCACTGAGTGGTTGTGTAGGGAGCGGGTCGGCATCCAGGCTCACTCTCCACATGGACGTCTGAGCACCGCAGCACAGTTGTGGGAAAAGACCGTCCTTACCCCACTGGGCAACAGAGGCACCTCCAGCACAGATTCAATAAACCAGCATGTACAAACATGGATGGACACACATGCAGAACACATTTTTACAAGGACATGCACGTATACACCTACATAGGTCATGTAATTGGATGTGTTTGTGTTTCGGGGTCTTTCATTCTAACCTGGTATCGCATATTTTAGGTATCGATTCAGGTAGTACACCTTTATCTTATTAAAGTGTAATCAACTTTCAACTGCGTGAGTGTCGATTGCATTTCTACGGTAATTGTAAAAGGCGATTGTCACCTGCACACACACACACCCACTCTCGGGATCCGAAGCCTGGGATTTTATCGACTGTCTGGGGAACTGACAGGGCTGCCCTACTGAGTCGGCTAACTGATGCTCCTGGTGCGTGCTTCCCCGTTTCACTGAGCACATTTCTCCCGGCGGTGTCCTGCTTTCTGCGCAAAGACTGCACGTCCTTCGGTAGCCTCGCTCCTCGGTACGAGCCTTTCACACTGTCATCACTGATGTCAGCGATGAGGGTCATTCTCCAGTGTATAGAAACGAAAGTCTGATTTCTGTGCATTGACCTTGACTCCAGATCCAGTGGCACCTTGGCACTCGTCGTTAATTTATTCTGGAACTTGTGACGAGTGCCGAGACCGATGAGAACCAGATGAGTCTTTCAAGCAATGGGTGATGAAGCATTTTCTCTCGCAGGGACACGGGTGACTCACACAAGTTCTGGCAAGTATGATGAGTGCCGAGCAAGCCCGAGTGCCGAAACGCTTTTATTCTCGTCAGAACGCAGCGAGTGCGGGGTTCGATGGGTCTGAAGTTGACAGGTACTGAGGGGTGACTGTAATTTGACACAGTCACTCACTGAGCCTAATAATCCACCTGTAAAACATAACCACGCCCCCTGAAAATACTGTGTTTTGGTTCTTTCTTCCCAGCACTTACGCTTTTATACTTCTGGCCTCATTACCCTACTTAGGGCGCCTAGTGCAATGTTCTGATGACAGGAAAAATAACAGCAAACACTCGGTCTTCCTCCCCATTTCAGGGGGGGTTTCAGCGTTTCCTCAGTCATTGTGATCTTTGCTGGTGTGTGTGTGTGTGTGTGTGTGTGGCCTTTATCCAAGTAAGCAAGCTCTCATCTTGATCTAATTTGTTAATTTTTAAATCATGAGTGAATTCTTAATTTTATTCAATTTATTTTTGCATCTGCTACAGTGATTGAGGTTTTTCTTTTATTTTGTTAATGTATCCAATTACACGGGCTGGTTTTTAAATGCTGTGTCAAGACGGCCTTCCTAAAACGACCCCGTTGGAGGTGTGATGCGTTTGCCTTTTTCTCTGACACCAGATTGGGTTTGCTGGTATTTTATTTGGTATATTTGCATCTAGGTTAACAAGAGACAAGCCTATGAATTTTTCTTTCCACAATGTCCTTATCAGACTTTGCCATCAAGATTATATTGGCTCCACAAAACAAACTGAGAGAGTGGTTTCTCTTGGTCGTCTCTGAAAAAGTTTGCATAGGATTGGCACCACGTCTTAATTAAACACAGACGGATTCACCAGGAAGGTCACCTGGAGAGAGCGCGTTCCCGGTGGGACATCCATGAGCTGCGTGCCTAACTTCTGTATTACACATGGAATTATTTGGATTTTCTATTTCAGCCCGAGTCAGTCTGGTCCATTTCAGTGATTGCCCATTTTACCTAAATTCTCCAAGTGTATTTATTGACAGGACGTTGTTCCAAACACCCTTTTTTGTGCCTGAAATACCGATAGGGATAGACTTCGGGCTTCAGCCCCGGTCTTACTGTTGCTGCCCCTCCTTCTCTCGCTGAGTCTCCCTGAACCGGGAACATATTCTGTTAGACTTCAAAAAGCCTGCTTCAGCCTGTGTTTATATTCTACAAATTTGCTTCTAATTTTGCTTGTTTTTGATCTTACTTTTATTCCTCTTTTTTCTGCTGCTGTCTCAAATTTGTTATTGAATCCATCTATTAAAGTCTTCAGTTCTGCTTTATTTCTTTGAGACCAATTTGCTTTTTATTTTGGGGTTCTCGACATGGGTCTCCAGGACATCATTCCTCAAAGTGTCTTCTGTGAGCCTTGGTGGGACCTGGGACACTGAAGGGCTTCACAATGTCAAAAATAATTTCCTAATAATACTAAGACAGCTGTGTACAATATTTATTCCCTTTTCTGCTGTGTCATCATTTGCACTGATGGTGTAAAAGCAACGGTGAGTGGGACTGTGGCCCTGGCTCGAATTAGCACAGTAGCTAGTACTCATCCCATTTTCTAATGCCCCCAACTTGCAAACAAAATGCTAGTTTCCCTTAAAAATATTTGATGAGTGGTGAAAAACATTAATTTTGCTTCTAACCTTCTGTGTGGCAGGATGTGAGGGGAGCATAAACCCTCCTGCTGAACACGGAGCCCAGAGACGGACTCAGGTGAAGGCGCTTCTGTGATCGAGGTGAAGGGGACCAGTCGCTTTTTCATGGGTTAAGACTGCTACTTGAAAAAATGACTGACACACGAGTTAAGGAGATTCCAACGTGGGTATCTAGCAGGCATTTTTAAAAAGAGGAGTCAGCTGCGCCTGTCATTTTATGAGCAATAACTGAGAGTATTTATTGCCAATGCTAAAATTCAAGCTTTTGAGCAAAACGGAGACTTTGGGAAGCCTTGCATTCACCCACTATTGACCCGCCATGCAGTGTGCCTGGGGGGATGGGGACCCCTGGGTGGCAGGAATCGGGGTGGGGATACCGGGACAGACCGGGGAGAACTGGGAAGGTTGGCTGCACTGATGGTGAACCGGATAGCTTTCCAGCACTTCGGCGCTTTCACGATGAGATCCGTAGAGATGTTACTACATCTATTTGTATAGAGATGTGTCAGTACTTGGAGGGTTTTCATAGCGCAGTAAGCCCATACTTTCCAAATGACCATTGCATCATGAAATCATGTGGGAGTGAACGGTCCATTCGACGTGGAAGACAGGCCCCGGGGCTTTAAAGGGGCAGAGCAGGGAAAACGCTTTCACACAGATTCTGATTTCACATCACAGTTAGTCTGCAAGAAACCACGCCTGCAGATTTGGTGTCGTCTCAAAGAAAAGCACACACAATTACCTAACAAGGCTATTAGAGGACTCCTCCCTCGTTAGCTCCGTATCTGTGTGAAGTGAAACCTTTTTTATAGACTCCAAGCAACACAAAATATCACAACAAATTGAATGCAGCTGCAAATATGAGCATCCAGCTGTCTTTCATTAAGCTAGACGTTACAGGAATTTTCACAAATGCAAAGCAATGCCAGCCCTTTGCTACATACTTTGCTTTGGAAAAAATATTTTTTCCTAAAATAATGTTATCTATGTTAACATGGATTAAATGTATGAGTTTTATTTTAAAATCCGTTAATATTTTTAAATGTCTGTTTTAATTTAGAATATGGTGAATGTCAATGAATATTACCCACGTAAACAAAAGTTCTTTGGGATCTGCCATAATTTTTAAGACTAAAAGACAACCCGAGACTAAAAAGTTTAGGTGCCTTTGACCTAAATCATAACTCTTCAGACTTTGCATATTTAGAATATATGCATTTCAAGTTACATTGTTCTAGACAACTGCTTTATTTGTAAATTTTGGTAAATCTTGTTTCATTATTATTCAATCCAAAATATTTTCCAATTTTTATTATGGCTTCTTCTTTGCTCACGTATTATTTAGAATTGTATTGATGAATTTCCAAATAATTAGGAAGGAATTTCTGTTTGTCTCGTTGTTACTGATTTGTAGCTTAATTCTACTCTGATCATAGAACACAGTCTGTAAAATTCAGTCCTTTGAAACTCGTTGAGATCTGCTCTGTGGTCCAGCAGGCATCCCAGTTTAAAGCTGTTCTCTATGGGCTCGTGCAGAACGTGCCCCTACAGTCAGTGGGCGCGGCGTTCTGTGTCAAGCAGGTCAGATTTGTCCTTTGTGGTTCTTAAATTCTCTGTAAAGTAATTGATTTTTTTTTTTTTTTTTGCGTATTCTACCTTCCACTGAGAGACATGTGTTAAAAGCCCTAACTAAACGTGCACATGTCTGTGATTCTTCTACTTCAGTCTGGTTCGCCCTTCTCTTCCATGGGATAAATCGAGAACCATTCCCCCTTCCTGTTGTGCCTCTTTAGTCTTCATGCTGCCGCTCTCTCCGGCTCTAACAACACGCCTTCTCCTACGGTCCGAGCTGGAAACAGGTAAATGAAGTCTCGGGGACCAGTGCTTGCATGGGGTCTCTTTTCGCCCTTCTACCTTCGACGTGGCTGTGTTCTTACGTATAAAATGAGCAGCATCTCTGCCTTTGTATCCGCATGCAGTTAGGACACAACTGTATTCGAATATTAGTAAAAATGATTAAGAAGTTCATTCCACATGTAATATTAGTCTTTTATTGGTATAGTTACTGTTTACATTGAATATAAACTTCAGTGTGTAGGGGTTATATTTGCCCTCTTATGCTTTGGCCTTTGTTTCTTTCCTCTATTTTTTCCCTATCCTGATGTCCATTGATTTAAGGACGGATTGTTTATTTTTGACTTTTTACCTTCTGTTAGCTTGTGAGTTCTACTTCCCTAGTGATGGTTTCTCTAGGGATGATGGGTGGGCCTGGGCGGGGTGCACAGCCCTCACTTAGGAGAGTCACGTCCAGGCAGGCCTCACCCCACTTCTCTGACAACTCGAGGGCCTCCTCATGTTCTGCTCCATTCGCACCCCGCCCTCTTCTGCGCCCTTGCTTTGTGTTCAATTCTCCATGTGCCTAGAACCCGTGCAGCCGTGGTTACTGCTGCTTTCAACGACCCCTATTCCTCAGATTTACCTCCTTATTTCTGCTGTTGGAGGATTTTTTCTTCCTGTGCTATTGTAAATCAGCTTAGGACCTTTTTCATTTTGTCTGAATAATTTGCTTTAATATTTCTTTACTGTGGCATCATAGTGGGAATGCATGTGCTCTCATTTTTCAAACCTCACGCTGTCTTCATGTTCAAGGGATACTTCAATGAGCATACATTGCTAAATTAGCTTATTTAGCATTTTCAAGATTTCTCTCCATTGTCTTTTGGTTTCTTTTATTCCTTAGGAAAAGATAGCTGTTTATCTTACTGTTTTTCCTTTGGCTGCGTCTACTCTTAAGATTTCATTCTGTCTTAATTTTCAGTTTTAGTCTGAAGTGGTTTTTGTGTTTATCCTTTGGGGGTTTGTAGAACATTTTGAAATTCTTTAGTCAAAAGAGTTGGAAAACTCTCACCCCAAATCTCTTCAAAAGATGCTTTATCCTCATTTTCCAGTCGCCATACGCAAGACGCCTGTTCCTTGTCCACACAGCTGTGCTGCTGCCGACTGTTCTCCGTGTTTACCTCTCTGTGCCAGTTCCGGATGCTTCATGTTGACCTGTCTTCCGGTTCATCGATCCTCTCATCTGCTGTGACTGATCTTCAGCTAAATCAGTTGACTTAGTTCTTAAGTCCTCTTGTTGTATTTTTCACTGACACTTCCTTATGGATTCCAGTTCTTTGATGCAATTCTCCATTTTTCACTTGTTTTATTATATATGCTCATTATAATTCAAGTTCATGTCTGACTACCCAATACCTAGATCCCCCGAGAGCATGTTCCTATTATTATTTTCCCTTGATTTTTGATGACTTATTTCTATTGCATGTCTTGCCTGATAATTTTTAAATTGAATTCCAAAACTTTATGTAAAAATGCTAAAGGCCTCATTTCCTTCCTGAGGGAGGGAGGCTATAGGAAGGTGACCTTAACCCTGCTGATCTGGGCGGGGTTTCCATCTCTGGAAGGGGTGACCTGTTTGTGGTTTGTCCTCATTCCGGGGCTTTAGGCCTTCAACAACTGCAGCCAAGAACCCTCAGAGCTTACCAGGCCCCCCCTCCTCAGCGGGCTCTGAACTTCAGCCTCTGTCTCTGCAGGACCATGGTTGGGCCCAAATCCCAGATTAGCTTGTAAGCCTCTTAGTAGCTGCTTCCCTCTGAGCTTCTCCCTCTTTGCCCTGTGTCTGCTTTCATTGCTCAGTACTGGGGGAATTGGGTGCAGAATCTCAGGCTTGCTTCTCAGGGCTTCCCTTCCCATGAGGCTCCTGGCCTCTTGTTTCCTCCAGTGCTGTACTCCAGCGGTTGTCTCCACACCCTGCCGAAACTCTTCGGGGTGCCGCTTCCCTCCTGTCTCTACTTTCTATGCTGTGTGTTGGCAAATAGCCCAGTGGGTAAAAGCGATCAGGGAGCTCACCCCCATGCCTTTCCCTTCCCTCCGAGATCTCATATCCTTAAGCCCTAGCTGTCTTGATCAGTTTCCAATGTTTTCAAACAGATTGTTTTTTCTATCTAGCCTTTATCCAACCTCGATGTCAAATTCACATAAGTCTGCGATACGCAACCCTGTTTTAGCCGGAAATGTTTACTTCTTTATAAGAGCTTCCCTAAAATTCCTTTAGCTTTTTGCCTTGGACCCAATCCTAGGGGCTACCCCAGGACATGGATGTTGCTGGGGGAGGAGCAGCTCCATTGGCTCTGGGGCTTGACATTTGAGCGAGGGTTATAATGTCCTGTTTGCCTTTCTGTGGATTTTGTTTTACTGATTGAGATATTTCTTGACACCCTCAAAATACAAAGGTAGGGGCTACATTCATTCCCAAACAGGGGCCAGATGGCAGGGTGTCACAGGCTCTGTGCCAGATGGAGAAGGGCTAGTGGCAACCATTTCCTCTTGTGAGAGTTGGTTTTAGAGCCACTGGGACCCCAGCTCTGCTTCGGGCTTAGGTGTCCATGTGGCAGGGTTGCCAACCAAAAAGTGCTGGCCTTGGCAGCGACCCAGTGGCCTCGTCTTTTCCTCCGATCGGCCAACCTCTTTTCTGGCCTGTTTCTTGGATAAGGCCCTGCGCAGAATGGGGCCCACATGGGAGAAAAGGAGAGGGCCGTCGCCTTGGGCCTCTGGCGCCTTTGGTCCCAGGCTCTGAGAGAGCCCAGATCGGTTTGAACTATGCAGCATGTCAGCTCTCTGCCCGGGGTGTTCACTTCCCGAACTAGCCAGTTCTGGGTCGTTACCCCCGGTGCCAGCCAGAATCATGATCTTGGCAGATTGTCCACATATCTCTGGCTCCCAAACAAATGGGCCCCGGATCTTTGCTTCTGTGTGACCCTGAGCAGCCTAGAGCCTGCGTTCACTCACAGCAGCCAAAGTTACCACCACAACAAAGCCCTTTGCTTGGTTTCCAGCTCTGGGTCTTCTTTCTGCCGGCTCCGAGGCTGGGTTGTGGTTGGCTGGGTTCCACGCGGCTGCCTTTCATCTCGCATTCCTGGCACCGAGGCCTGGAGCCGCGTCGACGTTGCCACTTCCATGTAGGAAGTTAGGAGGGACAGAATGACCACGGTTCCCTTGGAAAGCGTCTATTTTGCCTAGTTTACGACCTGAAACGCCCGACTCCCGGGGCCCTACGCTCACAGCACCCCAGGGCAGGACCTCTGACACTTTCTGTGCGTGGTCACCTTTGACCTTTGCTGTGGCCTCAGGATCCCTTTTCAGAGAGATTTAAAAGCTATTACATAAAGCCAAGTATTAAAATACAGTGATGGGACTTTGAAAAAATCAGACTGATGGACAGACAACATAGAAAACGCGAGATCGGCACTTGCAATGCGTCAGGGAGCCAGCGCAGCGGGTGGGAACGACGCCTCCCCAAGGGACCCGAGAACCACCGCTCCCTCCTGTCACACCGTGGCTGTCACCAGCCTCCCGAAGCAGCTCTCGGTCTCCGTCCCACGGCCGATGCCACGGTGGGTCGCTGCCCACACTCAGCGTTACGGGCAGCATGCAGCTCAGTGCCTTCTCCAGGCAAGTGCCCGATGCCCCCAGTTCTCGGCGGGGGCCCCTGAGCTGGGACGACTGTCTGCTTGCGGAGCATCAGCGCATATGTTGAAAAATAAGCGCATATGTTGAAAAGTGCTGTTTGTGGGAATAAAAAATAATGAAACCTCCACACCAACACAAAAAGAACCGATGTCCTCCTCCCCCAAACCTGTCCCAGCCATCATGGGGTCCGGATCGAGGGTCCTGTGGACGCCACATGCCGTGTCAGTCAATGTAGAAGGGCTGTCAATCAAGCAAGCCCAACCGTGGGACAAGTTCCATCTGTCCTCTGGGCCCGAGTGTGGCCGCGTGCTCCCTGGAGGCCAGGCCAGAACCCGAGTGAGGCGTTAGCCGTCTGGGCAGGCAGGCGCTGTGCAGACCCCACTCACCATCCGCAGTTCCCCCTGGGCCACGCTCTGCCTCTGAGCGGACAGGCCTTCAACAGAGAAGGCCACAGAGGCAATGGGCTTGAGCCCCAGTGGCAGACAGTCCCGGGTCAGGCGGGGGCATCTGTCCCCATCTCGTCGTTGTGTTGCCCCGACCCCCCGGTCCCGCTCCACACGCATGGGTACGAACAAGGTTGAAACTGGTGAGCGTGCCACGTGGATTACTTTCTCACTTTCCGTCGCAACCCAAATCCTTTCCTGTAGCTACACAGCCTTCATAGTTAAGATACTTTGTTTTATTGTCCCAGAAATACATAATCGTTGTGGATAAATAGGAAAATGCAGAAAATTGTGACTAAAAAGATTACCGTATATTCCCAGAACCCATACGCAGATGCTATTAACACTTTGTGTTTCTTTTCAGAATGTTTATGACACAATCTCACATATATTTTTCTTTTCAAAAGTGGGATTTCCCTGTAATTGTTGTTATGCAGCTTGCCTTCCCCACATTCACTGTTTCTCAAATTTCCCAGGCGAATGCAAGTATTTCTCCAAGACTTCAGTGGCACCCACGACGTCACGGTCGGGCTCGGCGGCCATGACCATGATGACGTTGGCCGCGCCCACGAGCTCTGGGCGGGGCTGAGGGCACATCTTGTCCCCTGGCCCCCACGCCCCCACATGTCTGAGAGGGATACATCGCTTCTCTCATTTTTGGGGTGCTCAGGGACCTGTGGCCTCCTACTCAAGTCACTTCTAAATTTCCGACTTTATAAATAATACCGTGTTGAACTGTATTAGTACATAATTTTTGAACCTGTCATAGTTTCCCTTCAGAGAAATTCCTAGAAATGGAATGGCAGGGTCAAAAACTGCACATTTGAACTAAAGTTTGTACGCGTTGCCAGAGTTCCCTCTTGCACGCTTCTCCCAAGCTAACTTTTCACCCGGAGACACAAGAGTGTGCCTGTCCCTTCCACCGGGTGAGTGAGGACCCTGTTGCTATTGAAAAGGAAAGCAAACCAACCAGCGGGCCCTGACAGAACGACGAGAAGGACCCTGGGGAGCCCTGGTATTGCGTGCCCGTGACCCTGGAGGGGGGGCGTGCTGGCTCCCGAGTGCGCGGCCGGTCAGTCTCCTCGTTTGTGGATTGCTGTGTCACCTGCCCTCTCCCACGCTGGCATCCACTCCTTTCTTATTGGTTTGCGGGCGCCCTTTTTATCTCCAGGATGGTAACCATCGGCTAGAGACGGAGTTGGCAAACGTTTCCTGTCCCTGGTTTTTCACTTTACCTTTGTGTGGGGCCTTCCTCCTTTCATTTGCTTTTCGTTTTTGTTCAGGCAGATCTCCAGTAATTTCTCTGGTTTTCTTATTTAGGCCCCGTGCTTGGAAAGGCTTTTCTCGCACTAACTGTGTGTGTTTGTTACTTGTCCTTAGATATTATTTCTTAGCTGGTTACTTATTTCATTTGGAATTTATTTATTGTGAGAGATAAGGATCTAGCTTTATTTTTTCGACATAGTTAACCAATGATGTAGTACCAGATATCGAAAGAAATCTATCCCTCCTATGTATCCTTGAAATCACAGCATCGTTTCCCTAATTATCGCAGGGCTGGCATTTCTAGTCTGTTCTCTGTCACCTGGGTCTTCTGGAGTCACGGGGTTTGCTGCTGGGGACCTGCACGGTGGCCTGTGTGAAAGTGAAAACTCGTCCCCGTGGCTCTTAGCTTTGTTTTCTTGCATTTTTTTTCCCGAAAGATGAAATACAGCACATCCTTTATCAACTCCATGCTACTTCTTCATCAGTGCATCGGATGTCGAAATACAAATCCTAATAGTAGCTTTAGCTTCTCTAGCTGTTTCCAGAAGGAAGATAAATAGAGAGCTTTTGTTTTTGTTGAATTGCACTGACAATAGATCCTGGGTTTACTATTTGGGAAATACGCTCATGCGTTCCTTCGCATTAAGTTGTGAGGCTAAGACTATCCCCTCTGGCCCGTCCCTGGAAACACCTTGGCCTTCCTTGCTGCCATCCCGGCCCTTGCCGCCTGAGGCGTGGACTTCCTGTTCCCCTCCCAGCTTTCAGTCCTCGGGAACCCCGCGGAGGGCCAGGTTCTGCGGAGCATGGTGGCCTGGCCGGGCCTGTGGTGTGTTACCTGTTTAGATGTGCACACCTTTGCTGCATGGGAGACGCCCGGCTGGCCCTGCTATGTCACGTTCTGCAGAGCCACACTGCCGTGGGGTCTTCCCAGCTTTCGTGCCCTCTCAGGAAAACCGTATTTAGACTCACTGACAGCGAGAGGCAGAGAAAGGGGAAGCACAGAGGAGGTGGGGGTTCCAGCCGCCTTTGGGCCCAACCTCGGGGCCTGCCGTCCCTGATCTCTATTAGCCTAGCCACACGCAGGACATAAACTTCATACCTGAACGCTTGGGGCAGTGAGGGGAGATGGCAAAGTCTAGCATCAGAGCGAACCACAGTCCGGTGCTGTGATAACCAAGTGCCCTGTGCCCTCACGGTGTGGGCTCCCATCTCCTGGACTTGGAAGGGCTCCCTCAGTCCCCCCACTGTCCTTTTTAACCGCCACTGCCTCAGCTTGCCTGGCTTCCAGGGCAGATGCAGACAAGGCCAGAGTCCCCCCACTTGGTCCCTGAGTGGCCAGGATTACACAAGGTGTGGCTTGCTGCCAGCTGACCCCATTGTGACTTCATCGGGAGCCACACCCTCAGGACGGAGTGGCCCTGGTCCCACAGCCACGAAGTGCTGAGTCTTCCGGTCCTGGGGACTTCAGGCCATCACTGTGCCCCAGGTGCCAGATCCCACCGCAGCGTGCCCGGTGTTGGCTGGTTTCAGAGAAGAATTGCCGTTTTCCTACTGTTTTGAAAATGCAAGAAGATGGCTGGAAATTTCGGTCACCACGTGAGTCCTTTTATTACCATTGAAACATAGGAAGGGGTCTCTTCGGTTCAAGCAAACAGCATTGCAGGCAGTACGTTACATCGGGAAGGCTAATTTCATATCGTTAAGTATAATCAGAAACACGACGTGAGGCCTGTCACGTTGACATGGTGTGCTGGGTCCCTTAACACGCCCCGCAGGCCGCCTTGTGTGCACACCGCTCGCACTTTCCCATCCCGGAGTTTTCGTTCGCGTGAG
Source organism: Desmodus rotundus (assembly GCF_022682495.2). Lineage (NCBI taxonomy): Eukaryota > Metazoa > Chordata > Mammalia > Chiroptera > Phyllostomidae > Desmodus > Desmodus rotundus. The sequence continues at coordinate 1,730,133 of NC_071390.1, read as the reverse complement.
AACCAGAATGTTACAAACGGAGGCAGAGTGGCCTCGTGCTTCTCGGCAAACGCGAGCTGGGGTGATGGGGGGAGCCCCCCTCGGCAGAACCGCAGGCAGCAGAGCCTCCACGGCTGCTCCCAGGCTGTCCCGGATCAGCCGAGCTGCAGGCCCCACGTGGCATCCCTGGCAGCATCCCAGGCTGCTGTTCCGCACGCTGGAGGGAAGACGGTCTCTGACCCTACCAGCTCCTCCTCGGTGGCAAAGCTGCAACTGCCACATCCCAGGCCCAGCCACGTTCTCAACATTCCCTCTCCCCTCTCTTCACACCATGTTAGAAGGTTCTGGTAGGTTCCCCAGAAGACTGCCCGCGGCTCACACAGGTGGCTTTTCCCGGATGTGGAGACGCAGTATGTATTTTCTACAAAAAGCAGGGGTCTTCGGGACAAAGGGGAGCAAAGCGAAAGGAAGGCACTTTGCCCTCGGTCACAACAGGTCTACAGTCCCCCGTTACCCCCGGTGTCCTTTGAACAAGGAGAAAAGCTTCGAGCAGAACGTGTGACCTGGCTTGTGTTCGGCACAGGACACGCCCAGCCCTGCTCTGTGAGACGCCTGATCTCGGGCCACCCTGTCTCCCGCTCGGCCCACCTGGGCACAGCGCTTACATTAAAAGAGACGAAAAGAAAGGGAAATGGAGAGGGATGGGAAAGGGCCATCCTGAGGGGCTTGTGTGCACAGGGGTCCAGCAGTGGTTCCCACCCAGGCCTTAACCCGTCAGAGTGGGAGCCACCAGGGGCTGGGAGGGGCTCCGAGGCTGCCCCACCCTGCCAGGGGCCGGCCCTTGCTTCTGGAGCCTGGGGACTCCAGGCCACGGGGAGGGGACAGGAGCATTGTTGGCTATTGACCAAGTTCTGTGGAACCGTTCAGTACTTCAACAGTGGCTTTGGTCCCCGGGAAGCTGGGTGTCAGCACCGACTTCGCTCCTTTGTCCCTGTGTGTGACATTGCCATTAATACTGTTTCCATCAGTCATGTTTTTAATTTAAATAATGTGTCTAACCGTCCAACCGACTATTTGTGATTCTGTTGTCTTAACAACATCTCTTGACTGAATTGAGAAATGAATATATCAGCACGTTAGCCTTTCAGAGTTTTTAAAATGCATCCTTTGGGGCAGAAACACTTTGTCAGGGGCCTTGTCCTCCAAATAAATGGAAGCATCCGGGGAATTGCCCTCCCCTCAGCAGGGGTAAAAAGGCTGCGATGCCGGCTACACTCAACCTTCTGGCTCCTGCCGCCCGGGGCTCGAGGGTCCACCCTCAGGTCATGGTCAGAATTCTTGATTCTTGGGAGAGTGAGTTTTGGCCGAGGTCTGGCCTTGGCGTGTCCTGGTCCAGAGCCCAGGCCAGCTCTTGCCGGTGTGGCCTCGGCAGACAGAAGGAGGCCGGGCAGTCGGGGGTCACCTGTCCCTCTCTGTCTCAGTTTCCTGTGGCTTCTTAACCAATGGCTGCACATTTAGTGGTTCAGAACCAGGTACACGTATTGCTTCACAATTCTGGGGGGCAGGAGCCCGAAAGTCTCAACGTGTCAACCTCTGGGCTGATTCCTTCCAGAAGCCCCAGTGAGAGTCGGTTTCTTGCCTTTTCCAGCCTCCAGACGCACCCGCACACTGTGGCTGGTGGCCCCTTCCCCATGTCACTCCAGACCCTTGCTTCCCACCTCCCATCTCCTACCCCTCATCTGAGCCTGCCTCCTTCCTGTGAGGACCCTGGTGGCCTGTGTAGAGTGACACATTCACAAGTTGGGTATGGCCTGAGCAAAGAGCACCCATGACTCCTGGGAGTGAGGCAGAAGCAGGCAAGGGTAGCGACTGGCTCCAACCACCTGAGATTGCAAATCTAGGCCCATTGGTACAAGCTGCGAAGGGAGAGCTCCTAGATACCCATGGGGCCGAGCTGGAGGGACCCACAAGGGGACAGGCGCCGGGTGAGGACAGACCAACCTATCCGGACCCCGTCTGGGCAGAGTAGAGCCACAAGCCAACATCCATCCATCTTCGAGCCCAGCCTATTGACCCCGAGCTGGGCACGGGCGCTCCAGCTCAGGAAGCAGTTTCCTGATGGTTCCCTCTGTGGAGTGCTCTCTGCCAGGCTCATCACAGTTATCCGACCAAAGATTTGTTCCGAGGGGAGCTGGGACAGGCGAGATGAAGCAAGCAAACCTCACTCCCTGAGGGGGTGTTAGAACCAACAGTACCGGCACTCATCACTTTTACTTATCTCTGAAAATCCCAGACATTTAAGCCAAATTCTAGATAACTTCCCAGAAAATTGCTCTGCACTGATAAAGTGCCAGAATTTTGGATTCTTTTGCTGTAGCAGGCAGAGTAGCAAATGAGGTGCTGTGGTTAGAAGGTCCCCAAGGAGGTCCCAGTGGGGCGGGGTGCTCTGGCCTGAGAACAGCCCGTGGCTGACCACCAGCAGGAGAGTGGGACCTCAGTCCTACAACCACAAGGAACTGAATTTCGCCAGCAACCACATAAGCGTGGAAGAGGCCCTGACCTCTGAAACTGCAGCCCCACTGACCCTGAGCCGGGGCCCCAGCTGAGCTACGGCTGGACTCCCGACGCACGGGAACCACGGGATGACAGAGGTGTGTGGATTTAGGTGGCTGGTTTTCCAGGGACCTGCTGTGCAGCAACGGCCGATCGCACTCTGAGGAGATGGCAGATGCGTGGGAGTCAGCCTGGGTGTTCATCGATGACTGTGTGTCCCTGGACGGGGGGACATGTGCCTCTGCAGAGTCGATCATGGAAAAGGGTCGAGGGGGGGGTCAACGGCCTGGGCCTCGCCTCCCAGGGCCAGGAGCTGGCAGGTCTCCAGGGAGACCAGGAGAGAAAATCAAGGCTGACTTGAACTCAGAAAGCCCCAGTGTCTCAGGGTGGCTCTGAGGAGATGCCACCGGGGCAGACTTCCCATTTTTACCAAGCGTCTGCCAAAATAAAGAACAGATGAACTCTTCACGAGATAAAATCGGTCTCCTTTATCCCAGCTGAGCCAGGGGCCCCCTTGTCCCTGCACTTACAAGAAGATCCCAGAGTTCACACGAAAGCTGCTTATTGACAGCCTATTTTTTCCAGCGTGGTAGCATGTCAATAAGTCAGAGAATATTTCAGTGTGTGAGATTTCCCCAAGCCTTCTGGAGGAATCCTTAGACAATTTGCCAAATCAACCGAGCTAATTGCTTTATAGAGAGGAGCGATCTCCGCTGTTTAGATGCACCGTGTGATGGGCATTCATAAACACGAGGCAGACGCATGCGTCAGCACAGGGAGGTGTAAGTAATTATTTGCATCCTGTGGATTTCTGAGCTGAAATCAAGGTCGTGTCAGCCGCACAAATGACTGGCGTGTCCTCCACGAGCTGTCTGGGTCCCTTTCTGATTGTTCTCCCTTCCTCCTCGTGCCTGCCATGTAAATCTCAGGGCGCCATAAAATTGAATAAAAAAAAGTAATTTTAAATTATTTTTTATTTTAAGTCAGATAGGAGCGTAATAGAAAAAGATCATCAAAAACAATGAGAAGAAGTAATTGTTAATTTCTACAGTACCTTGGAGCAGAAGCCCAGGAGAATAAATGGAATAGGGTACTATTAAAATTTCTTCTTTTATTATATCTTCTCTGCCAGAGTAATTGTTGCTGTGTCCAACACATGCAGGGGACAATTTACTAGCTGTTTTCTATTAGTTTTTAACATTAACATATACAGAAATAAAATGAATAGCATGCTTTCTTCACTTAATTAAATGACTCACAAGGCAGAGATGCTGCTGGTCCACCTCTTCCCCGTCACAGCCGAAAGCTGGGGTGACCAGACCCAAGCACCACAAGCAACGTGCATCTCCTCCTTTATTAAGTGAATATTGATGTGACATTAGACGTGCTTCTCAGGCTGCCACATCAGAAGGGTGCTTTTTCTGCAAGAATAATACATTGGTATTCAGAAAGAAAAGTCCCTAATATATCGTTTGCACACAGGATTGAAGGTTTTTACAGATTCCTTCCCTGTGAAATTGGGGCTCTCAGCTTGGACCTCCCAAAAGGTGCGCTTGGCACTGCACGGTCTAACACGGGAAGTGAAGGGGACACGCTGGCTTGGTCCTGACCCTGGATGTCCTTTGTGAGTTTTCTAGAGACCGAAAATTGACCTCATTGGGGCCTGCAGGGGCCCTCAAGCCTGGGCAGCTCGGCAAGCCGTGCCAACCAACTGTGGGAAGTGCTCCCGCAAAATATGACGAACGGCGTGTCCTTTTCTGAGAGCAGGTTACCAGACGTCTCCTCTCTCCTCTCCCTGTGTGTCTGTCTGCCTCTCCCTGCACACACACACACATGCACACACACACATGTCCATAAGAACACTATGTTTATGTTATCTGTTCCACGGCAGCCCTCTGAGGCACTACCGTTCCCATCTCCATTTCACAGATGAGGAAACTGAGGCACAGTGGCCAGCGTCCAGCAACGCTCCGGGCACTTTGCCCAGAGGGGCTCACTCACGCTGCAGGCGTCTGTAGAGCACCTCCTGTATACCAGGCCCTCTTCTAGGTTCTGGGGACATATAGCGAACACAGTGAACACGGTCCATGACCCTGGAGTGAACGTTCTAGAACACAGTCAATGACGTATTCCCTAGGACAACATGACCAACACCTGCCACTCCAGCCTCACTCTGCGGATTAATCACATCTCAGGGAGGTTAGGTAGGTACCCCAGGAAAACGCGCGATGGAGGTGGGAGTGGAGTGGGGCCCCAGGATTCGGGGGAGCAGGCTTCTCCAATTCAGGGCCTTGGCAGTCTGCCTCGGCGGTGGGCGGCTGCTGTGTGTCGGGGGCTGGCTGACAGGTGTTCCCACACCCATGCATGCAAGGTGGTCCCTCTGCTATGTCCTGGTTTCTGATTTGGAACCCGAAACTGGTCAAATAAAATAGTGTGTTTATAGGTAAATCGACCCTTATCTGGCTTATCAGCCAACTCAGTGAGGCCTGTCCCCACATGGTGGTCAGTTTTGGCAATGAGAGTGGGCTCCCAATGGCCAGAGGCTTCATTTTCTTATGACTTTAAAAACAGGGGACCTCCATGAAGCAGACCTCTGGCTGGGTATCGCTGGGCTATCCCTTGCCTCTCATTTCCTGCAGCCACCGTGATTTCTCTCCCAGTGGCCCCTGTGGCCTGAGCACCTGAGCTGTCCCCATGTCCTCATTGAAATGCAGATGCTGCAGGGGTTCCGGTGGACGCACACCACCCAGAGATGTGGGGCTGCCAAGGCCCTGTACTTCGCATTTCCAATACGGCTAATAAAATTTAACAAACGGAAAGCCAAAATGTCAAACCAGCCGTAATACCGACGGCATTTCTCTTAGGCCGAGTAAAGAAAATCACAGTGACTTTAATTGGTTAGAATAACGAAAAGAAGAGAGGGGAAAAAATATATCTCTCCGTGAGTTACAGGGATTCAATGAGAAGGAGTGGGAGTATAATTTTCCTAAAAGTAGGTGGTAATAAGGCACTGGGCCTGGGAGAGGAGATACTTTAGAATAGTGTAACTGACTTGATTTAACTGCGAGGGTGATGAATAGTGTCCCCCATGTAGATGAGGGTGCGCCTGAGGTGGGAGACCAATGAAACAGCAGCTGAGCTTTAGTGGACCTTGGCGTCGTATTTCATGGAGTTCAAGTTGCAGAGAAGGGGGGTGGTATTTACGGAGTGCAAAGCATTGTGGGAAACCACTAATATTCTGCTTGTCTGAAAACGTCTCTGTATTTGCCCCGCAATCCAAGACTGGAGCCCCCTGACCCGACAGCTCCCGTTCACCCATTTTCCAGTTAGAAAGCTTGGGAAAGCCCACCAAGGCCGGGGTGCTTCTGGAATGTCGTTTCTGGTTTGTAGGTGATTCCCCTGCGTTACCAGGGCTGTGACTTGCTTGAGAGGGACTCTGAGTAACCTTGCTGAATAATCTCTTTGTGCTTTGTCCCAATCAGAGTTGATGCAGCCAGCAGGTCCCTCATCAGCGATTTTCCCTTAAAACGTTAAGCCCCATTGAGGGCCAGCATTCACGGGGAAGGGATTGTGGCTTTTATTAAGAAAAGGAAAATCACACTTTGGTTGCATAAACATAATTCTAAAAGTTAACAAAAGCAGCCAGTGGAATACACCGGCTCAGGTATTTCCAAAGGTCTGGATGCCCTGGGGGCAGGGACACAAACGGCTGGGTCACCAGCGAAGGTCCCTGGTCACTGAACCCATGGTGTGGACACAGTTTCACCCTTTCAGGCCCTGGTAATTTTTAAAAACTTTTGTTGTGCTCGGTATTCCAGGCCCGGCTCGTCCATTGTCCTCAGCGCCAGCAGGCACCCGCTCCGGGCGCTGGGGAGTGGGGGGCCAGGGGAGGGGGCGCTCCCTTCCGTGCAGAAGAGCCTGCCTTGCCTGCGGTTTTGTCGGCGGCACATGCAAGAGGTGGCCATGACGTGACAACCCCAGGTTTTGTTTTTGTATTTACAGTGATGCTGCTAAAAATCAAAACGCAAATAAAACGGGGAAGGTGTCTAAACAGCTGTGGTTTCGCCCATGCTTCATGCATAGTCTGTCACAGTAAGAAAGGTTAATTCTGTATTAAATATAATCAGAGCCACAATCCGCGGCTTGTCACGCTGACGCGGGTGGTGGGAACATACAGCCGCTCAGCAGGAAGCCTTGTTATATTTTTTATATGTTAGTAGACGTCTACTTAGAATTGATCAAACCTTTGCTTCCGAAACATATATGCCAACACCTCCGCAACACACCATAAACCAGACTCTCAGAAAATAATAATGATGCTTATCACTCACTCGCCTTGAGTTTGCTTGTGAAAAACCCGCAGCTAGCGTGCTATTGGAGCTCTTAAAACATAGATCTTTTTGCTGTACTGATAATTCACTCTCAGCTTGAGATTGATGACTCTGTGAAGTCCATAAAAGATGTTACCACTATATTTTGTTCTTATGATTTATTTTATCATGTTGTCAAGGTTTGCAGAAAACAAGAAACAAATCAATGAATGTCATACTTAAATATTAAAGAAGGCTGTAATACACATTTTTATTCAGATGCCTTATTCAATCTTGTGCCTCAGAAAGGAGTGGTGGCAACCAAGCTTTTATTTGAATTACTTTTGGGAAAATTAATTTAGGGGGACCGTTGAATTGTGAATGGCAGAAGGCAGCTAACCTTATTTGCTTAAATAGGGATGCCTGGGCGAAGGACTCTTCGGGAAAGCAGTTCTACCGAACCACGGGCAGGTGAATGGGTTTCAGCGCACCAAGAACTTGGGCTGGAGGGCGCCAGCCAAGTGCAAGCTGGCAGCGTGGGAGCAGGGTGACTGGGAGCAAGCACAGGGAGAGCCTGGGCTCTGGGGGTGGGGAGGGGGCTGCACACTTGGCTTTTGAAACGAGTCATTTCCTTCATAGTTATGGGCAATGGGGATCCCCGTGTCTTCCCAGGGCAGGCAGTGTCTGGAGCGTGGCTTATTCCAGAACTGCTGGCCTTTCCCGCACCCCATTAGATAGCAAGCAGAGAGGAACAGCTAAATCTGGCTTTATTTGTCTGAATTGGATGGGCTTTCTGCAGAGGAGGCTTACCTGTGCAGACGTCGTCAACGGCGCATTTCCAGGACATAAACAATGTATATGCTCTGCCCCTCGACTGTTTTTGAAACAGAGAAGAATGCAAAGGGAGAAAAAGACGTGTCAAGAATACATCTCCCAGGTCCCGTCCTGGGGGCAGGAGCATCAGCCTAATCCCTCCTGGGGAGGCCTGAGCTGGGGTGAGGGACGGAAGACATCAGGGGACTCCGCGACCCACAGTCTCTAAATGCCGTTGGGTGATCAACGAAAGGGGTCGGATCACTTCAGAATCATTTCATTGTGACATGTGTTTCATTGTATTTTACTCTGTTCTCATGAAAACTGGTGAGCAACACAGGGTCTGGGTGGCGATTCCGTGTTCTCACGAATGTTCAGTTAAGCACTCTTTGACTTTCTGGATAAACCGGGTTTATTTGAATTTAGGAGGCGGTCACTGGCGTTAGAGCAGGATTCTCCATTCTCAGGAAGGAGTTTCCTGGTGAAAATTTTTTAAAATAGAAGCTCCCCAAGGACTTGGAAAAATATAATTTGATTTTTAAAAACCCCCTTGCCCCAGAGTTCTCAGGAACACGCCTATTGTTGGAAACAAGAGGCGTCGCTGTTTGTCTGGCAACGAGGGAGCTTCACTGCAAATATTTGGGACTTAAAAAAATACCCAGGTGTCGTCGCATGCGAGCCCTACGCAGACCTGAAGGCTCGGTTCTGTTTCCTCCCCACCCCCGCTCTCCCGGTCAGCCCGAGGCAGAACCTGAGGCAGAACCCGAGGCAGAACCCGAGGCAGGCTCCGTTCTGTGAGCTCCCCTGTGAGCCCCTCCCTCCACGGTGCCTGGATGGGAGGGCCTCCTCCGAGGGGCGACCCTGTGCGGGATGCCCAGGCTTCTAGAAGCCTCTCCTGCATTCAGTGCTTGAGTAAGGAATGAGCTTCCAGGTGGCCTTCTGCTGTCCCCTTGAAGACAAAAGTGTCCCCATCATCTTAAGAATGACAGAATCAACGAGGGGACATTCAGATCTTTCAAAAGCCTGTGAGATGGTGTTAGGAGTTTGCAGGACCAGCGTCATCCAGGTGGGGACCTTTCCAAGGACAAGGGTGGCTGTCCCATGCGGGGAGGCAGGGATGGCTTGGGCACCAGGGCTTCAGGGACAGACACCAGAAGCCTCCCTGTGAGAGCACCTCAGGCATGAGCAGGGGAACATGTCCCAGGGGAGAGGGGCTCGTGCCCGGGGCCTTAACACCGTGGACCACCCAGCCACCCACCTGAGCTCTGCCTGGGTCCCGACCCTCCTCAGGCCTCTGCCCTCAGGGGGTGGTTAAAGGTCTGTATGGCTCCCTCCCGACTCAGGCCCGTAGCAATCGGAGCCTGAGACGTGAACCTTCAGAAACAGGTGACTTCCTAGGAGCCCAGGTGGGGACCCCGGTAGGACAGGCCCTCCCTGCAGCTCTGAGCACGTGGCCTGAGCTCCGGGAACCAGAAGCTCCCTGGTGTGCGGTCAGGGAGGCCACTTGGACTGCCTATGGCGCAGAGGGGCCGCTCTCGGTGAGCGTGCACGTGTTCCTTCATCCAGCCGTCTTCTCCGGGGCACCCGGCCTGTGCTCAGTGCTGGGGGCCCTGGGGTGCGTGGCAGTGGGACAGTATGTGATCTCAACGAGACGGCAGAGGGGGCGGGCAGACCAGGCCACCCTCAGCTGCATCGTCACACACACAGATATTTCATCGCAAACGATGACACGGGCTCTGAAAGGGGAGGCCGGGGGCTGCACTGTCACAGGACCTGGGGACTTGCCCTGTCCTAGAAGATTAGGGGTTGTCCTTGAGGAAGTGACATTGTGGGGAGGCTGGGAGGGACAAGGCATTCCCTGGTGAAGTGGGTCTGGGGTGGGGGTTTGGGGGTCGAGGGGATGTTCCAGGCAGTGGCTGGGCTCCTCTCATGCAGTGGCACAGAGGCAGGGCCGGGAGCTGCTTGTTAAAACGGCTTAATGGTTGCAGCTTCCACAGTGTTGAGCTCTGCTTCCCCACGCAGGCAGAGGCACTGTCTGTGGAACTGGGGTTAGGCTGAGAGACCCCTCCCTCCAGGCTGCAGGGAGAGGCGCTGCTGGTGTGGACGGTGCCCGGCTCCTGCCCTGGGCCCTGAGGATGAAAACATGAGGCTCCGCTCACGCAGGAGCTCAGGGCCGAGGAGCAAGGACGGTCCAGTCAGCAAACGTCACACTCAGCAACGCCACCACGGGGCCAACCCCGGTGTCAGGCACCGTGCTGAGGGCTGCGCATGTTTTAATTAGGGTCGCCAGATTGGGCGGCTGAAAATACGGGATGCCCGGTTAAACTTGAATTTTAGATGAATGACACTGACTTTAGCATACGTGTGTCCCACACAGTCTTTGGAGCATGCTCACACAGAAATGCCCCCGGTGGGGTATCCGCAAGGCCATTTTAACGGGCGCCCTGGACCCCCGCCACCCTGCATTCAGCCGGCACAGCAGTTCTGTGGAGTCAGTTGTAACGGGATCTTCCAGGTGCAGACAAGGAAGGAGGGGGACGTGCTGGTGTCATTTCATTCCACACGAAACCCAGAACTGCGGCCGAGGGCCCGGCCCCACACGCGGTCCTGAAGGCGGAGAGCACAGGGGTCTTGCAGAGCACCCCGGCTAGCACGGGCTGTCAGGAGCTCTGGGAACGGCCTTTGGGTGACCTACGGAGGGTTTCCCTGGGGGCTGGGGAGGTAGTGTCAGACCGTGGGAGGGTCAGACCGTTCCGTCGTAGACTCGGGTCAAGCCCAGTGCTTCCTCCCCTCAGGTCACACCTAGCACAATCTTTGAAAAAGGGGGTCCCGTGGTCCCTGGTCATGTCAGCTGATCCTGGTGACCCTGAATGACACGAGCACACGAATGCTCTCGAGCTCTGGAACGAGGGTAATCGGTACATTGGAAACTTCCTCTCTCACTGAAGTCTCTGTCTCCCTGACACTGTCCTGCGGGATGCCAGGAGCTCGAGGACAGACTCGGATGAACCCTCTTCCTCCAGCTGGAGCCTGTGAGAAGCCTCCACCTCGACGGGAGGAAGTCCTTCCTTTCACACCTCGCACACCACTCCTTGTCGCACAAGGCAGGTCTCGGTCGTGGTTCTTCACACGTGTGTTCCCTTCGCTTCATCATCACCGGAGGCTTAGGCTCCCTGTCACTGCCCAGTGCAAGCATGTGCTCCATAAATGCTTGAATGGAAGGGTGGGTGCCCCCCCCACCTGTGACTTGCCCCTGCACGACCTCGTGGGACAGCCCGGGTGGGCCGCCTTCCATACTGGAAGGACTTGTGGGCCGCGGTGCTGGTGGCTCGCTTCCTGCCCAAAGTGCCCGCCCCCCTCCTGAGCTTCCCCGTGTCCCTTCTGGTCCCCGTCTGTTCAGGCTGGATGCTCCCAGTGTCAGCAGCCCTCCGGGGGCCAGGGGACAGTCACCTGTCCTCACGCGGGCTGAGAGGGCTTCTTCACGGTGCTGTGGTTGCCGTCACTCAGGAAACGGAAGCACACGGGACAATCGAGTTTCCTGGGGGCCAAGCGGGTCAGCCCCCCTGGGTGTGATCAGGGCGTCTGCTTTTGAATCTGAGAGGCTGTGTCAGGACTGCTGGGAGCCAAGTGGGACCGGATCAGGGGACCGCGGGGGACGGAGATCGATCGGCCTCACAGGAAGGGTTCATTCCTGAAGGTGAGACTCGTGACTGCTGTGTGTTCTCGTAAATAAGCAGGGGGCATCCTCCGCTTGGGGCCTGCGGGGACGGGCTGGGAGTGATTGCGGGGCTCCGTGTACAGCCTGCTCGGGCAGAGGGGCTGCCGTTCTTCGGAGAGCCTGGCCGCTTCCCAAACCGGCTGACAGCGGCCTGCATCCAACACGAGAAGGAGCCACTGGGAAGGCAGTCCAGCCCCCTCCTGTCACCACTGGACCAGCCCAGGACCTGTTAATCCCAACGGCAGCGGTTGGCTGGGGAGGACCCTTGTGTTCCCACCCCCTACCCCCATGCACCAGGCTCAGGACAGGGGCTCCTTCCACAACCATCTCAGCCCCACCCCGTGCACTGGCCAGACCACCCCCTGTGCAGTGGCTGGACCTGGCAGTGCCCAGCCTCTGTCCCGGGGAATGCAGCCAGTGGGGGGCAGGCAGCCTGCTGGGTCAGACAGCAAGGTGACCTTGGCCAGAGGAGGTGGGTGCAGATGGCCTGAGATCCCTGCAGGTCTCTCTCCACCCAGCCTGCATCACTGTCCTGCCGCAGTGGCAGCTATGACAGCCAGCAGCCAGCCCAGGCCCATGAGCTGCAGTGAGAACGTCCACCGGGCCCAGGTCACATGCAGAGACTTCTCCAGAAAAGAATCAGCATTTTGAGATGGATTCATTTCATGCGTGCACTTCTGCACGTGAGGACTGCAGATTGAGAGAACTCGGGGTTGGGAGGACCTGCCGAAACCTTGGCAAGAGAGGCCTCGAGGTGTTGAGCGACCGGCTCTACCTGGAACCGCTTACGGCGTGCCAACGCCAGCGTGACACAGCGGCGTGGCCAGGCAGGGAGCGGCCCTTCCAGGCCCTCATGCCAGCTCTCCGGTGACCAGTCCCGCAGGCTCAGCAATCGCCAGGGCACTCCATGGCCCGCCCCCTGCACAGTGGGGTGACGTAGCGCCTCTTTGTGAGGGGGGCATCTCAGCTCAGATGCTAGGACAGCACTCCAGGGCACAGCCAGTGTTGAGACGCCGTGATGTCAGGTCTGAGTGTCACGAAAGAAGCTGCTGATGGACCGTAGGTGTCCCCGTGCGCGATCTGCCCTGTGAGGTATCAGTGCGAACAGTTTTGACCTGGCCTTCCATCTTGGCAGCGGGCACAGGACAGGTGACGGCCGTCTTCTCGCTGCGCCCTTGAACACACGTCTGCTCCTGCAGGAGGCGGGAAGAGCCAGGGCTTCGGGCCAGGTGGTACCTCCTTTTCGCCAGTCAGCAGCTGTGTGACCTTGGGCAAGTCACATACGCCATGTGCAGGGTCCTTCTCTGTAGGACAGGGATGGGCCTGGGGACTCCCTCTGAGCCGGCTGTGAGGTCAGACACACTATGAAAGAGCATCAGACTGTCCCTGCTACGCCGTCAGTACGTGGACCGGGTTTACGTCATCATGGGGGCTGGCCGGGGCTCTGGAGGGGGAGGGGGAGGGGGAGGGGCGGAGCACAGGGCGGGCACTCTGGGCCGTGCAAACTCACTGTGGAGATGCACACCTGACACGTGCCTTTGTCAGACCCACGGGAGACACCAGGCAGAGAGGGACTCTGGTGGAAACTATGGGCTGTAGTTAACAATATTGGACCGGCATTGGCTCATCTGCTCTTAGGAACATCCCACGTGCCTAGCAGGGAGGCCGAGAGAGGGCGAGTGGGCAGAGGACACCTGGCTTCTCTTTGCACTCTCTGCCTGGCTTTTCTGGAAACCCAAAACTGCTCCAGGGAACAAAGCCTGTCGATTCAAAGTGACCAGTTATCCGTACATGCCGCTGCCACTCTGTTTGACCTGGGGGTCCCCTGTGCCCCACGTTCTGCTAAAGGGGTGTGGGTGGTCTCTTCCTATCCCCCCTCACTCACTCTCATCCTTTCTCTGGTCCAAAGTCGTGCCCACCACGGCTGACCTGACTGCCCTTTGAGTCCCTAAAGTAACTGGCCATTGATGGATAGAGGGTGGGCCAGGGGTGTGGAGCTTCTGGACTGGGACAGAAAAAGCAGACACACTCCCAGACGCCTTCGGTCTTCTCCTGCCCCCACTCCGGCGCCCTGTTCCCCAGTGGCAGGGGCAGTGGCAGCCCGGGGTGGCACCTTCCTGTGCCGGGAGGGTGCCCGTTTGCCAGCTTATCTGCCCATGGGCCGCCAGCTCTGGCCCTGGTGCCAAGGGGTCTGCCTCCTCACTCGGCTCTGCCCCATGAGTCATTGGGCATTTTGGGCCGTCAGCCACGCTGGGAGACGGAGCCACAGCCAAGGAGCAGAGTGTGGAGTCAGGAACTCAGGGCTCCGAAGGTGTCTGCCGGGCTCACAGTTCTGCCCACTCAGGCCCGTGTCGGGACTTCTGGGATTTCTCTCCAGCAAAACTGCACAGCCCGTCGGCTCTCAGTGACAACGTTTTCTAGATTATTTTGTTTGCAATCTCTCCCAACTTTGCACAATAAGCACAATCATGGTTTCTTAAAACCCAGGAAAGCAGCCTGCCTGACAGGCGGTCAGAAGTGAGGAGGCGGAGGAAGAGTTCCTGTGCACCACCAAGGGTCACGGTGGGTTTTGACGTCTTCGGCGTGTCTGATCCCCAAACCTCATCTCCTCTGTGTGTGTGTGGGGGGGGGGGGTCTGGCGTTCTGTGTGCAGATTAGAACTTTCTCCCTCAGAGAACCCTTCGCAGAAGGTGCTAGAATGATGTAACGGCCAAGTCTGATGCTGACCCGAGAAACTGCCAACCCCTCATGTGACAGATAAGAGTGGTGACCGCTGGTGGTCTGCCTGTCCCCTGTGGAAACTCCCAGGACTGTTCTAGATGGGCTGTAATAAACGCCACATTTTGGGGGTCCAAAGGGTCAAGTGAATACCAGATAGAGAATCGCATGCCTTGGCCACTGCTAAAGGCGGAAACAAATGTAGAAGCCAGTCCGCCCAAGGCTGTCAGGAGCCACACAACCCCGTGGCTCAGGTGAAGTGCTGGCGACGTCGTGCAGACGGGGCCCCAGCCGGGAGGAACCCAAGGCATCGACGGTGCCAACGTGACGTGTTGTCACTTTGCTGTATGTCCCTTAACTGAAGCTGAATAGCCAGGTTATTCTTGTGACTCGAGAATGATCAGGGCACCAGAATAGGGGTGAGTGGCAGTTACAGTAATTCTTCCAGAAGCAGGATCAAAGCAAACAGAAATCCTCTCTGATTCTATATACTCCCCATAGGTGCACGGGCCTCATCACCACCACTGTAGGTGGTGGAGACTACTCAGTGGTTGGCCGATAAGTGCCCCAGGTCCCGCAGGGCAGGTCGGTGCCCACACCCCTCCCGACGCAGCCCAAGCACCTCAAGGGACAGTCAGAGGACGCGGGCTCTGAGGGAGGGGCTTCAAGCCAGCACACGACACTCCACCTATTTTCTGTGAACTTTAAGGGACTGAAGCTTGGGAGCCAACTGCCACTTTCTGGAGGTTAGCAGAGGAGCACTCGGCCAGGAGGAGGCAGAGCTGGGAGGGACAGTGGCGGGCGGCATGGTGAGCGAGACGTTATTTGTGTTACCCCTACTGTGGTTGCTGTTAAAAACCTCCCGGAAGTGGCTCCGGTCCCTCTTAGAAAACACTGGATCGGAGTAGGGTCACACCGTCTTCCAGCGGTGACAGTGACCACCGCTGGCTTCCGGAGGAACAAGAGACCAGGCGGCGAGGCCCTGGCAGGCGTGTCTGTTCTTTTTATTTTCTGTTAGTGTTGTTGTGACCTGGGCATAACAGGCCCAGCATACTCAACGTGCGCCTTCCATGTGGACATTTCGGGAGGAGAAGGGCCCCAGGGAGCAGGCGCCAAACAAACAGGGGTGAGAAGTCGCTGACTCACGGCTGGGACACCTCTCCCAGATTTATGTCACCAACAGCCCGAGGGCTGGCCGGGCCTGCTTGTCAGTTTGCCCATCGCAGAGCCAACGGGACTTCAGAAAAACTTCAGGCCCCAGCTCTCACTCCCAACGAAGGAACAAGACACAGACAGGAGGCCTTTCCAAGGAGCGGCTGAGCCAAGTGTCTGTTTTCTTGGGGTCCAGGATTGAGAAAAGTAAACAAGGCCTCGCTGTCGAAACCTGAAATCCCATCAAAGAGAATTC